>NC_088229.1:37103905-37440155 GCF_036934945.1 Oncorhynchus masou masou
CACACACATGGTCCGGGAACATTAGGCGAGGGCTCAGTTGAATGTCACCACAGTCAGGCTCCCACAGCCGTCCAGCACCATGGCTTTACCTACCAGTCCCACACTACATGGGAGGAAAGAGTGGAGGCGTGTGTATCTGTTCGTCACTGTGTGTGTGTGTGTGTGTGTGTGTGTGTGTGTGTGTGTGTGTGTGTGTGTGTGTATAGGGGGGGGGGGTCAATATATTGCCGTGTGTGAGGCATGCTAAGCAGAGAAAGTTTGTGGTTAATGTTGGTACAAAACTCTTGGATCGACTCATCCAATCGTTGTCTTGCAGAGTTGTCGCTCATTGGTCAGAGGGAGATGTTGAAGCTGGTTAGAAGGACAGTCTGTGACAAAGAATGTTGTTTATTGGCTATGGGAGAGTATCTGAAGAAGCTGGTTGTTTATTGGTTGACAGGGAGAGCCCCTCTGAAGAAGCTGGTTGTTTATTGGTTGACAGGGAGAGCCCCTCTGAAGAAGCTGGTTGTTTATTGGCTGGCAGCAATGTTTGATGCCGTCATCAGGCTACTGTGGGTTGGGTTTCACACTGAGGTCTGGCCAGTTAGTAGCTCCCTCCTGCTGCACCCCGCTTTTACGAGTTCCTTATTAATGTCCTTATCTTTACTCTCTCTCTCACTCACTCTCACTCACTCACTCACTCACTCACTCACTCACTCACTCACTTACTCACTCACTCACTCACACATGTCAGAATTAGACGTTCATGTTTACCAAACGTCAAATTTCAAAGTGCCCATCCACCATCCCCGTCCTCAACCCTCAACATAACCGAAGGAATATTGACTTGTATCACGGGTGACCTGGCTGTTCTCACACACACACGCACAGACAGACAGACAGACAGACAGACAGACAGACAGACAGACAGACACCCTGACAACACAGTTGTCTTATCTGTCTATTATGGATTGCCTTTTGTCTTATCCCATGTCCCTGCCACTATGACATCAGAAGGCTGCCGCCCTGCCTTGGCGTGTGTATAACACAACCACCTGGTGCTCTGGGGAAGAAGAATCGCACACACTCGTTTGTCTTACACCCGAGTCAGACAACGTCGTGACTCGACAGAAAGGATAAAAGCGCCTGTTCCCTGTTGTAAATGTTGCAGACAGACGAGGAGGAGAGAGAACTGACCCCGATGTAGCGTTCATACATTTAGCTTTATCACTGCACCTGCTCGGCCATAATGAGCCAATATATCTCCTCTCTAATTGCCCTAAATACATATCATAAAGTTAAAAGAAGGCCTCACTTCCAAAGAAAACGCATAGCCAGGTTTCACTAGTAAAAGGGAGGGTGTAGAGGGGAGGTTATATAGCACAACACCACACACACACACACACACACACACCCCATGTCACCTTAACGAGGTGCAGTAAATAATGGCCAGTCATTTCATTACAGAGGTGCAGCCTGAAAAATTGCTTGCCTCTTAAGCAGCAACAGGATTTTCCCATCTTCATCCTCCTCCTCCTCCTCCTCCTCCTCCTCCTCCTCCTCCCTTGGCGAAGGAAGAGGGGCATTCAAACGGGTCAATCTTCTGCGCCGGGTATGGCTGTGCTGCTCCATATTTCGGGGGTGGATGTGGAGGGGGTTAAAGGGAAAGGCTGTGTGTGGAACTGGAAAGGGGTGACCCAAAACATCCTACAGTGTGGCATTTGAGACTTTGATGTTCTACTTCGTAACACGGCATCGTAAACGATCAAAACAGCACACGTTTTAAGTTAAGGGATTCTCTGTGTTGGTTTTGTGTGTGTGTGTGTGTGTGTGAGAGTGAGAGTGTGTGCGTGTCGTGCGTGCGTGCGTGCGTGTGTGTGTGTGTGTGTGTGTGTGTGAGAGTGAGTGAGAGTGTGTGCGTGTCGTGCGTGCGTGCGTGCGTGCGTGTGTCTTTACCGTCTCCCTACCTGATAGCTGAGGGACAGGGAGTGTATGGGGGCTGATTTGTGAGGGAAGCTGTGATTTGTTAGTTAGTGATAGTGACAGTCAAACACACCACAGGCCCGCTGGCTTTTTATGAGGCCCGGGGCTCTGTCTGTCTGTCTGTCTGTATTTTGATTCATCACTGTTGACTTCTGATTGGCTATGAAGGGCTACAAGCCATAGTTTAACACACCTTCACTCACAAATACACTCACCAATACACACACACAGACACGCACAAACACACACATACACCATGTGGAGGGGAGGGGGGGTCTCTTAAAGGCTGCCGAAAGCTGTGAGTCTGCTCCCCTAACGACGCACGGAACGTCGCCAAGGGAGGAAACAGGCCGTAAATACGTAGGTCCCCACCTCACAGGGCATCGGGAGGGTGTGTTTGTGTGTCTCTGTCACCTCGTCTTTCATGGGGATGACTTCATTATCTGAATTTCCACACAGGTTCCCACACTCACACCAACACCACATGAAGAAGAGGAGGCACTCTCACACACACACACACACACACACACACACACACACACACACACACACACACACACACACACACACACACACACACACACACACACACACACACACACACACACACACACACACACCACACACACACACACTCTCTCTCTAACACACACACTCTCTAACACACTCACACACACACTCTCTAACACACACACTCTCTAACACACTCACACACACACTCACACATACACACACACACTCACACACTCTCTCACACACACATAACAAAACAGGTTATGTGGAGAGAGGTTGTAGATACTTATCCAGGGTCCCTGAAAGCTGTTGTTTGTATGGGACACACACACACACACACACACACACACACATACACATGAATATGTGTGTGTGTCCCTTCATCATGTCTGTAAATGTGCCAGGTTTAGCCAAGGCAGAATTGTATGACAATGCATTCTCACAACTTCGTAATGCAGAGGAAATTGAGCGCTTATCAAGGAATGCAATTGCGTCTCTCCCATGTCCACTTGGCACATTTGACGAAATGATGTGTGTGTCTGCGTGTGCGTTTAAATGACGGTGTGTGTGTCATCGAGGTTTCGTACTCTACCTCTCTGATCAATGTCACACTCCATTCAACCATAACTTCAGTACTTGTTGGGGTGTGTTTCGTAACCTCAAACAGCTTCTTCTATCTGATCTTCAAATCAGCCTGCTACAGTTCTGCTGGGTCGTGTTCATTAGTGCTCACTGTAGCAATTCATCTTACAATGGCAAATTAAAATACAGGTATCAGGACAAGGTAGTTCAGGTAGTCCCTATCGTTTCAGTATGTTTCCTTCTGTTTGCTGCCCAATGAACACAACCCTGATTTGAGGGTAAAGAGGACCCAACAGGAGTTTGGAATGAGACGTTTTTATGGGTTTGGTTTCCTCCTGTCTGTATACTCATTTGTCATTGCCATAAAAATGACTCATCTCAATCAAATGAATTTAATAGTGTTATAGAAGAACAGCTAAACATGGGTCCAATTGTGTGTGTGTGTGTGTGTGTGTGTGTGTGTGTGTGTGTGTGTGTGTGTGTGTGTGTGTGTGTGTGTGTGTGTGTGTGTGTGTGTGTGTGTGTGCGTGTGTGTGTAAAAACAGCAGCCAGTAACACTAGCTCCATGTTGACGACACACACGACTTTTAGTTCCAGGCCTGAGCTGGGTTGGGCTGTGGTGAGAAGAGGCCCAGACTCTGGCTTTTTATTTATACTTGCGGTGTGCACGCTCGTGTGTGTATGTGTGTTTAACAGGGGTTGTGTTGCTCTTCTTCGAGCTTCTTTCTCTCCCTCCTTTCCTCTCATCCTCTATATATTTTTCTATATTTTACAACCTCTCTTTTCCTTCATTTCAATTCAATCAGCTGTATTGGCTCAGACATCATCTGGCATTGCCAATGTAAATATATAGGGACATCTCTCTTCCTCTCCCCCTTTCCTCGCCCCACAGTCAAGCCCCAGCCCACTAAAGTTAATAAGATATGATTAATGGCTAGCCTTCTCTCTCTCTTTCTCTCTCTCTCTCTCTCCTCTCTTCCTTCCTTCTCCAGGCATCTTTGGAGCAGACAAAAGCTGTCAGACACAACTGCTTAGAAATGAGCATTATTGGCAGGACCCCCCTCGCGCCCGTCCACCTCTCACCTCCACTCGCCCACGCGCACACACACACGCACGCACACACACACACACACACACACACACACACACACACACACACACACACACACACACACACACACACACACACACACACACACTTACAGGGGCCCAGTGAGCTGTAGGGGCCTGCATTCTGTCAGGCTCTTTATTGAGCAGCCATGAGTGTGAGTGTGTGTGTGGGGAGGGGCCTTCCAGCCGGAAACAGACCCCCTTCCAGAACAGACACACTCACTCACTCACTCACACACACTCAGGTTGTCGTCTCTCATCTTAATTTGCAACGCCTCAAATGCCTAGCCCCATATCCACCTCGCAGCCCCTCTGTCTTGCACATTAGCTGTGTGTGTCTGTGTGTGCATACGCACATGTTTGTGTGTGTGTGTGTGTGTGTGTGTGTGTGTGTGTGTGTGTGTGTGTGTGTAGAGTAATGACTTGTGCCCTGTGTAATGAAGTCTACAGGAAATCCTGTGCAGGTTCCAGGTTGCCCCTGCACCAGATAAATGAGAATGAATGGGCACATGTGTGTGTCACTGTGTAGAGTAGTGCTTGACCTTTCCTCACTTCTCCATCCGGACAGATTTCATACCAGGCTGCCCTCTAGCTGTCATTGGGGAGCACACACTCTCTCTCTCTCTCTCTCTCTCTCTCTCTATCTCTCTCACCCGTTTTCTCTCTCTCCCACCCTATTTCTCTCTCTCACCCTCTTTCTCTCTCACCCTCTTTCTCTCTCTCTCACCCTATCTCTCTTCCTATCTCTCTCTCTCTCTCTCTCTCTCTCAATCCCTAGTCTGTTCTGGCTGTAGGAAATGTCAATCCATATCAGTGATCATTGCATGTAACATCTAGACGGATGTATGCCTATAGTCTGCACAGGCAGTCAGGCAGTGATACATGCGCACACATGTAAACCCTAACATGCAGACTTTTTGTTACACACACACACACACACACACACACACACACACACACACACACACACACACACACACACACACACACACACACACACACACACCCAGTTAAAAGCCAGCTAAATCTGTGTTTGTTGTGGCTGGCGGTCTCCCAAAGCAGAACAACAATAAACAAAGAGAGAGATAGAGAGAGAGAAGTTTACCATCCGACTCCCTCCTCCTCCCAGCATTCCCCTGGGCTCCGCTGAGGAGCCCCTGTTGTGGCTGAGGTCCTCCCAGCATTCCCTGGGCTCCGCTGAGGACCCCCTGTTGTGGAGGCCGACTCCCTCCTCCCCCAGCATTCCCCTCCTCCCAGCATTCCTCCCAGCATTCCTGGGCTCCGCTGAGGAGCCCCCTGTTGGAGACTCCCTCCTCCTCCCAGCATTCCCCTGGGCTCCGCTGAGGAGCCCCTGTTGTAGGCCGACTCCCTCCTCCTCCCAGCATTCCCCTGGGCTCCGCTGAGGAGCCCCCTGTTGTAGGCCGACTCCCTCCTCCTCCCAGCATTCCCCTGGGCTCCGCTGAGGAGCCCTCCTCCCTCCCCTGTTGGGCTAGGCCGACTCCCTCCTCCTCCCAGCATTCCCCTGGGCTCCGCTGAGGAGCCCCCTGTTGTAGGCCGACTCCCTCCTCCTCCCAGCATTCCCCTGGGCTCCGCTGAGGAGCCCCCTGTTGAGCATTCCCCTGGGCTCCGCTGAGCCCCCTGTTGTAGGCCGACTCCCTCCTCCTCCCAGCATTCCCCTGGGCTCCGCTGAGGAGCCCCCTGTTGTAGGCCGACTCCCTCCTCCTCCCAGCATTCCCCTGGGCTCCGCTGAGGAGCCCCCTGTTGTAGGCCTCCTCCCTCCTCCTCCCAGCATTCCCCTGGGCTCCGCTGAGGAGCCCCCTGTTGTAGGCCGACTTCCCCAGGATACGAACACGTAAACCAGATAGGGCCACAGTAGCTGCCACAACACTATTGTACTGCCTGTACCGCTCTCCTCAGGTTGTGTTAGCAAACGCCTTCCTGTTTTCCCAAGTCGCGAACGCTCTTTACAAGGAAACCTTTCAACGGGCGTGTGTATGTTGACAAACTGGGAGGACATGTGGGTCCTGAAAGCTGGGCAATGGGCATTCCTGGCTGAGAAAAGGCTTCTTGGTTTCTTTCTGTTCATTCTCTCGTCTTGAAAGGACTTGCTGGTGACATTAAGGAGTTTTGAGGCTGTTGTTGTTTTAGGGCTGCTCGTTTCCTGTTGGTGTGTCTCGGTGCTATTCACACCATGGATAGTGCTCCTGATGAAATCAGAAAGGCATGGCTGCTAGATATATACACACACACACACACACAAATGCGCGTGAACACATACACACTCTTTCTTACTCTCTCTCTCACTCTCATTCTCTCACACACACAGAAATACACACACACACAGAGAAACACTGACACACATACACACACACACAGAAACACACGTCTCAGTTTGAGGTGTAATGTTACAGATATGGCTGTGTCTTTGTGCACCCTCTTGACCCCCCCACCTCCCCCATCAAATCTGAACCAATCTCTCCGCAATGTGGTTTGGGTTTGGAGAGACCACCGCAGGCCTCCCCTAGGCCTCCCCACAACCCCCCCCCCCCACACACACACACACACACACACACACACACACACACACAGAAATACACACTCAGCCAGACAGACACACTCTCTCTCATACACACACACACACACACACACACACACAGCGCGCACCCTGGTAACCACAGCACGGGTCTTTCTCATCGATTACACCCAGAGCCTATCTAAGCTGTCAGATTCAGAGCAGGATAAGAGAACTTAACCCCAAACACTCTCTCTCTCTCTCTCTCTCTCTCTCTCTCTCTCTCTCACACACACACACACACACATACATACACATACACACGCACTCACACAATGTAGACCTGGGTGTGTGTTCTCACCCTCAGACAAGCCAAAAAGGCACTAAGATCCCAAGTCCTATATATCCTAAATAACACCCAATCTATGAGAAATGTGCATAGTTTGCAGTATATCACACATTACCTACTGAACATGTGGACCACTTTCTTATCCTGAAATCTCAACTTTGTTCACAAATCAGGCTTCATTTGGATTCATTTCAGAAGTAGCTCAAACTTCTCATCCATCGCTTCCCCCACAAGTGACACTTTGTAATTCCTCCCTCATACCACACGTCCATCAAGCAGGGCTGACAGACTGACAGCCACGAGGCCTGCATGACTGCCCACACATCCATTAAGACTACAAGCTGTCAAAGGTTCCTGTCTTTGTTTGCCGTGGACCCGTATACGCGTCGCACCCGGGAGCCCTCTTATCACCCCTTCCTGTTGCATTGGTCCCAATTTCCTGGCCACTAGGAGTCTGTGTTATTGTTCGAATCTATTGAAAATGTATAATTCTCTCCCTTCCTTACTTCAGGCTCATCATTGACGTGTACTTGAGTGGATCTCTCTCTTCAAGCAAAATCTACTTAGTGAACCTTATTCTGTATTACCTAGCAGGACTCTGAAACTCTGTTCCTATGCCAAAGCCCCCCCCCCCCCCCACACACACACACACACAGACGGACAGAGATACACGCACGTACACAGACACACAGAAGACGGTGTGCGAAGGGCCCTTTCATTGATGGATTATTTGAGGTTCCTGCGCTAACTGTAGGAAGGATGTGAGGAGAGTGTACAAGGTGATCTGAGGGAGATGTTGCCATAGTGGAACTGCATAGTTGCAGTGTTTGGTTCAAGGCAAAGACATGCAAAGACACACTGTGGTCCAGCCAAACCTCTAAAAACGACTTGCATATACTCACCTTAACCTTCACAACCTCACAACTGTTGACAGTGGAGGCTGCTAAGGGGAGGACGGCTCATAATAAATGTATTTGATACCGTTCCACCCATTCCGCTCCAGCCATTACCACGAGCCCGTCCTCCCCAATTAAGGTGCTACCAACCTCCTGTCGTTAACACACACACACACACACACTCTGCCACAAGCCTCTCAGGCAGATCAGCTCCACACCCACACACCTGTTCAATTTAATTGGTCCCTTGTATAAAGGGCACTTCTTAACACAGCTAAGTAGACTTTGGAGAAGTACCCTGGTATTTAACCCCCTAAAACAGGGAATGTCTGTCTGTCTGTCTGTCTGTCTGTCTGTCTATCTGTCTGTCTGTCTGTCTGTCTGTCTGTCTGTCTGTCTGTCTGTGGGTGCACACGTGCATGGGTTGTACCTTAGCCGAGTGGTGGCAGGGTGTGTCTCTGCTCAGGCTGGTGTTTTACGATGTCACATGTGGCTCTTGCTTCTCAGGAGGAGAAGAATAGAAGGTAAATAAAGAAACAATCTGGAGTAGGGTTTTCTGCCTCTGTTGCATCTCATTTGAGGCCTCGTAAATCAGGGCTCCACCTGCATATAGAGTGTTCGCAGCCCCCCCCCCCCCCCCCAACACACTAACATGCAGCTCATTAGAGCCCACAGCCAGACCCTCTGCTACCTTGCAAGGTGTGTGTGGGGGTGGAGGTTATGGGTGCTCAGTGTGTAAAGCCTGGTCAGAAGTGCCCCTGCAATTCCACCGCACCCCCCCCCCCCCACCCCTCTACATTGCTCGCCTCAGCCGAAGCTGTTCCCCATCTGTTCATAAAACATGTACAATACCCGTGTTTGAGCTCCCAACAGGCGCTGGGACAAGTGCACTCTGACTTGAACCTGCGCAAGACATTGGCTCTTTTCGCTTTTTTTTTTAAAGGGGATAATTTCGCCTCTATGCCTGGTTAGTTTTCAGTGACTGTTTTCACACATAAAATGAAGGGTCTGGACTGCATCATTTCGGACTGCTTAACGCATAAACGGCGGCGGCAGTAGATCACTGTTTTACTATGTTGTCCACTGCAGAGTGGGAAGAGAATTAAGTACTGAGGTATTCTCTGTGAGCTCAGTGTAGAGGACAGTGTATCAAAGGAACTCTTTTTCGAGTTGACAGTGAGTATGGCTAGCTAATCGCTTAAAACATGGACGACAAAAATAGTCCAATCGGAGCAGTCAAGCTAATCAACTCAACATGTCTGGTTTCCAGTAAAGCGCTAGAGGACGAGACTGTTTGCGTGGAAAGGAAACCTCTCGCACAATCAGTGTCTTACTCTAACTCACTGTCACAGTCAGGTACTTGCATGCGAGGCATCTACAGGTTATTGTTGATGTTAAAGACCTGCAGTGCTACGTGCTACATGCTACATGTGCATAGGCGTTGTCTCATTATTTTTAGCGCTAAAAGGCTTTGTTATCTCCAAGCAGGTTAGTAGTGGAGTAACCTAACACTCCTTCTCCCCACGGGCTCACCACAACGCCATAGTGTGAGGCACAGCTGCAACTTTGGTGCACACTTATGTTCAGTTAGCGTACCGCGCTCACCAGAACCGTGTGCGAACAGGAACCGGCCTTCTCACCTCGGACCAGACCTGCTATTTCCATATTTACTCACAAAACACCACACCTTCCCTTCACCGACACCACACCTTCTGCAATCGCTCACTCCCTGACCAAGAAGGCCATTCAGAGTTTACGAGCAACAGAATCGAGCAAGCCTATAAATGTTCTGTTGGAAAGTCAGATAACATTTAAAAAAAACTGTAACCATAGAATTCAACTGGGAATGTTAGACCAGAAACGTAAATATCCTACAACCAACTCAAACGGCCAAAACGTAAATATGTTACTAATAAATCCATGAGATTGGGTTGCAATATAAAAGAAACAGAGAGGTAGAAGTTGAGGTGAGAGGAGGCTGATTATGAGCCAGCAATGAAAAGCCCTAGCCAGCCCTGTCTCGTCTCAGCCCCCAGAGGATCTGCCCAGCGACCAACAGAGTATCAATTCCACCAGAATACTCCACCAAGAGAAATTAGATCTTCTATAGAGCTTTGTGGAGGAGCAGAGCTGTGAGATTTTCCTCCTTCCAGGCTCTTCTGAGGGCATAGGTTAGCAGACAGACACCTGGGTCATGTTCATTAAGGCAGGCAATGGAAACTGTTTTAAAGCGTTTCGCTACTGGAAAACGAAAATGTGCTTTTCGTAGTGGACAAGTCCATGTTGTCCCTCCCTGTTTCAGTCTGTTTTCTTCCATTTGGTGCCTAAATGAACACTACCTTGGAGCCTTCAGACACTCTCCACACTCTCTAGAAACTGTCATAGTCTTATTTGCCACCAGCGAGAGCCATTGTCCCACCAAGCTACTACCACTACATTGATCTTGTTTTCATTTGGATTCTTGTCTTGTACCACCAGGCCTTCGTCAGTGTATCATTCACTCAGTGCCCTTTGGTTGGTCTCGTTTTGCAATAGTTTATACTCAGTCATACTATGCCCAATATGTTCACATTTTAGTGAGAAAGTTGATATTGGACATGTAACCTGTAATATTTGCTGAGCCCTCCTCAGAAATCTTTGATTTTAGTGGCTGAACTTCTGTCTTGTGTGCTTAGCAGCAATCATGGCGCAGCAGTTTTGAAGTAAGTGTGGTGTGCTCCTCGTCTAGAGCAGAGAGGTTCATTTTCCTCCAGCAGTAAATAAATAAAATGGTGGCAGCTCGCGATCAACTCCCTGGTTTCTTCATTTAATTTCTGCCCCACAATGAGCCTCTCTTCTTTCCTCTCCTCCTCCTTTCCTCCGTCTCCTCTCATCTGTCTAAGGGGTAACCTGAAACTGCTCCCTCGTTCCCGGGGCGGCCCAGGGGTTACAAAGGGTGATCAATATGTGCCAAAGAAAGTCTTTAGACAAGTGAAAGAAGCCGCAGTTTTCTCGACCTTCCCCTCCTCCTCCCTCCTCCCTCCTTTCCCCCTTTCCTCTCGCTGCTCAGAGGAGCGACAAGGTTAGGGGCCCTTGGCAGATAATGTTCTGTCTACTGACAGATATGGACACACACACACACACACATACACAGTGTTGAGAAAATCCAATATGTCCCTTTTAAGGGACAAATAGTCAAAATAACCCTCTTTGGAGCCAATGGTTTGAGAGATGTGAAACTTTCTGGTATTATCTACTTTGCCCATGGTAATTCAGACAACTTTGATATGATGGTGACTGAAGAGATGAAATTCACACACACACACATACTTGAGAAGATAGAGGCTCAGCTCTGTGTGTGCTGGCTTTTAAAACAGGTTCACCTCTGACCTCTGTGTTCTCCAACAGGTGGTGGATGAGATGGGAAATGTCAAGTTCTGCCTGGACGAAGGCTCGGAGGCTGGCGGGAGCTGGCTCAAGTACGTACGCACCGCCCCCTCCTTCGAGGAGCAGAACCTGGCGGCGTGTCACCTCAGTGGAGACCAGGTGAGTGGCGCCTCCTTCCTTCTATGGGCTGCCAGGGTTTAGTGGTTGGGCTGTGAGTGGCACCTCCCTCCTCCTATCAGCTGCCAGAGTTTAGTGTTTGGGGCGGTGTTGCACCTCCCTCCTCCTATCAGCTGCCAGGGTTTAATGGTTGGAGGAGAAGTTTAGAAGCACCTAACACATGGCAGTGTCAGAGTGGCTCTTGCCTTTCTTCCTACCCACCCAGTGGGAAGAAAAGTGGACTATGAGTCTGCGTGTGTGTGTATGTTTGTCATTGTTAGTGTGTGTGTGTGTGTGTGTGTGTCTGTCTGCGTTCGTCTAAGTAAGCGTTGTGCGCATGATTTTATTTTTTTATTTCACCTTTATTTAACCATGATGATGAGTAAAAGAATGGCTCTATTGTGTGTCCAAGGCTGGTACGTGAGTGCCTCGCTGAGGAAGTGACTCATGTTAAGAGGTAGAACAATAATACACCGACACACCTGCGTCTCATAATCACTCTGGGTCCTTCTCTGGAAGCCAGCCACACTCTCTGCCCGTCCAGAAAGGAAACCTGGAAATGGAACACTCCTGGAGGAATGCCCACACTCTACCACTCACTTGGTCATAAAACCCAGCTGAGCCTAACCCCAATATCTGGGTGCTGCTTACGTCTCTTCGCCAGTTGTAGGCTCTCTCCTTAAAGGTGCTCTACCATATGCAACTACCAGCATACAAAGAACCTAACATGTCAGTGATACAGTATATCTGTGCTAGGAGGAAGGGTATTTTTTTAAAGGAAAACATTGGCTTGTTTGCCACAAGTGCCTTGTCTAGTTTCATGCACGTACAGTGTATGTAAATCAAACAATAATGATTTCCTGTTTTACAATTGGTTCTCGTTGTCCGAGCTTGTCCACTCCCGTCCTTGTCTCTGTCCCTTGTACTGGTGTGTCCATTCTGACGGTGACATATGAGACACCATTGGGGGCCTTCCAGAATAGCTGGGTACGCTATAGGCTCTAATCCTGGTCAGATTTTCACATCAATGTCCCCCGTTACCCCAAACACAGTCTGAAAAGGCACCCTATTCCCTATATAGAGCATTGGGCTCTGGTCACAAGTAGTGCACTTTATAGTGAATAGGGTGTCTTTTTAGACCCAACAAGAATCAAAGAACAAACGGGTCTTACATCCATATCTGGGGGTTGGGCATGTCCCAGATCCAATGGTTCGTTTTGGGCCTAGGATCATTTCTTAGTTGTTTGTACTCAGTGGGCTACTTTGCTTTTGTTTGTGAGGCCTTGTTTTGTCTAGTGGCTCGCGGGCACAACCTTATCATTTATTTACAAACACCACACACATACACAGTGCAAAAAATGCATAATTTATCAAACTTTGTTACTTTGCTGCTTTTTTTTATCAGCATGCACAATGCATGAGTTTATAGAAATATGCTCACGACAAGCAAATTCGAATCCTTCGGTAACATTTTAAAACAGCAGAAGATCATTTATTTACCCGTTTACTCATATGTCATTAATGTTGTAGTGTATCAGAAAATACATGGATAATCATGTATATTTAAACAATTAGGGCAGCACCGCGTTTTGAAATGATTTCATACATTTCAGTGCATGTCCAAATAATTTACTTTCTTTCAGGGAATGAGAAAAATGCTTTAAATGGTCGTCAATATTGACCTAAGTGTGAATGAATGAGTGTCCATTTCCCTGTTCAATTAATTGATTGTGAAATGACGTGTGTGTGCATGTGTGTGCGTGTGTGTGTGTGAGTGCATGTCCGTCTAGTAGTAAGGATGAAGCTGCACAGATAGGGAGGGGGATTCCTTCCTCAATAGGCCCAGCCATTCAGAGAGCCCATTGACCTCTGAACCCCTCAGCCCTCATTTCTCAAGATGCTCTTAAGCAGTTTGTCATAACAACATCAAGTACGCACTGAGTCCTGCCAGCTCCTTCTGCTCGCTACGCCAAGGAGAGCACACACACACACACACTAAATTTATTCTAAATCAATATGCAGGTTCCTAACCTGAAGGTTAAGCAAATGAAGGAAGCCAGTTAGGCAATTAGCCTGTGTGTGTGTGTGTGTGTGTGTGTGTGTGTGTGTGTGTGTGTGTGTGTGTGTGTGTGTGTGTGTGTGTGTGTGTGTGTGTGTGTGTGTGTGTGTGTGTGTGTGTGTGCATGCATCTGTGTGTGTGCGTACGTGCGTGTTGGAAAGAGGGACAGAGCCGAAGCTTGTTTAGGAGCATCCCAGTCCTAATAGTGTTTCCATCTACGAAATGCAAGGTCACAGAATTACAGGAGGCCCGTTTCCCCATAGCCAAAAGCCTGTCCTCATACACAGAGTGGTGTTCTGTCTCGGATGGTAAACGTAGGCTACACAGCTCGCTGAAGAGCAGAAGCATCAAGCATGTCCACCCTCTTGTCACACGGTCCTTGTCTTTTGTGTCTCAAGAGGACAAGGCCCCCCTACACCCCATGTTGTTTGATCTCCCATTTCTCTCAGCTTTGATCACACACTCCCTTGTGATAAATAGGCTGTTGTGTGTGCGTGTGTGTGTGTGTGTGTGTGTGTGTGTGTGTGCGCGCGTGTGCGCGTGCTTGAGGGGGACAGTGGGGGATTATTCTGGACCTTAATGGCATTGATGGATGATGTATCTGTCCCCTGGACAGTCAAAAGAAATGGGGAGAGGTCAAGATTTGTCTGAGAGCTGTCAGGCCAGTACTGTCAAGAGAGACAGCTCATATCACAATACATCACACAGACTGCTTCAAAAAGACTATACCCATGATATGGCTCAGCTTCATTTCCGGGAATAATTATAAAACCTATTTTGAGTTGTTCATGTAAATCTTTATTGTCCCTTGCAGTGATATGTTGTAAAAAATGCTATGATATTTTGTGGGTATTGTTGCAGCAACAACCTGACGACTGTGACAGTATTTGTATGTGGACATTTTGTATTTACACACATTATTAATAACTACGATTTTATTTAACATTAATATATGTCTCTATTCTTCACATAATTTTTTCACTCAAATTGTTGGTTAGAAAATGCTGATTAAGAGAGAGAATTGTTCAATTTGTCAGAAAAAATAACACATTTTCACAGGAATAAGAGGGTTAAATCTATGGAGGAAAATGTATTTGGTGTAGGGTTTAAAAGTATACATAATATAGGCCAAAAAAATGTAGGCTTATAAAACAACTGTTAAATATTGTTTTCAAAACAGTTATCATAAGCTTATTTAATAGTAAGTCATGTCACTATATTTTATTGCAGGCAATTGCGAGTTTAAATAGGGCTCACGCGTTGCAATTACATAAATCGTTTATTCAATGTAGCAAAGCAGGTTTCATTTATGATAACAAGGTCAGTTGATACCAATTATTTTGAACGTATCCAAATGTTTCATGCCCTTGTTTACGTCTTTGGCACAAATATGTGTACTCTTGCACAAACTGCGAAAAGCATCTGGTGAAAGATAACAAGTTAAAACAGGTGTAGAGACTTGTGTTTAAAGCCTCAACTAAAAACACATTGCTTAGCGTTGTTTCGAAAGCCTTTAAAACACCCACTAAGGTGCGCCTCACCTACCAGATTTTTATCGCCCACGTGTGTGTTTAAAAAAAGTATTTGACCGCTAGATACATTATTTCCATCAATAATAGATGAATCTAGTGGTAAGAGCGGAGACGGAGCTGTGGGGAGGGGTCTCCTAGTCAGATCAGGCAATCCTTTGGTCTGAGATAAGGACGGGAGGAGGAGTGGCCTTCGGATAACTCCGGGCGCTCGATGGGGCAATAGGGAATCACTAGCCTAATGAGAGAGAGCTCCCCTCATCATCAAAGACGCGCTCACACAGACTAGAGAGTGGCGGCTTCAGCTCCAACCAGGGACGACACGCTGCAGCCTGACTGGCCGCCTGCCTCCTCTCTCTCTCCCTGGCCCTGCCTGCCACCCCAGCCCCGGCCTGACGGCCTCGTTCCTGTAATGATACTATGGGTTGTGTTGCCAACTCCACCGGGACTCAACTGCTGTTACAACTGGAAGCTCTAAGAACCGCGGCGCAACTTTCCCAACTCTACCACCTCACCGAGAACAGCAAGGTCAGAGATAAACATGTCTGTCGCATAATTGCCCGTGTGTAAATGAATAATAATAATAATAGTCTAATACTATAGCCTACAAAACAATCCTAATAATAATAATTACGATAATAATGTGCCTTCTCTTCTCAGTGATTAGGAATATTTGGCCTAGCCTCTAATCACACATCCGTACTGTCATAACAGTATAAGATAAAAGTATTATATGAAGTTACTACAGTTTTACTATTCTGTGTGAATGTGTTTTACCTCTCGCAATGTTTTGCTGTGTGAAGGCCTGCATGAGGATGAATTGTTGTTTAAACTGGTGGTGAGCGCCCCCATGCGTCCGCACAACACACATTGTGGCTGGTCTTTTCAGTGTTTTTCTACTGTATATTGTTCATTGCTTGGTGATTGTATATAACTGTGGGCCTACATGTTTGCTCATAATTCAGCC
This sequence comes from Oncorhynchus masou masou, assembly GCF_036934945.1. NCBI lineage: Eukaryota > Metazoa > Chordata > Actinopteri > Salmoniformes > Salmonidae > Oncorhynchus > Oncorhynchus masou. The sequence goes on from NC_088229.1 coordinate 37,119,907, forward strand.
ACATTGCCTATTCAATTCAACATGATCCTAGGCCTATTTTGTAGTTAACGTGTAATTATGTTGCTCTTTCGATTTAACAAGCAAAAACACACATTTCTTGCAACCTTTATGTTTCATTCGCTCAAATGAAATCAGCTGTCGGCCTACATGTTTTAGACACGTTTGTATTATTTTAATTGCGTACGGGTATGCATGCAAGTTGTTCTGTAAATTAATGCACTCCCGGTATTTCGTATTTGATTTGGCATTTCGTGTCATTGTCTGCATCCCTTCCTAAAAAAGAATAGCCTACGAGACACGGTCCGTTTATTTCAATCTTGGAATCTTCAAATATACTTGAACTGTATCTTTGTTTACATCCCAAATTATGTTTGTATTTGGCTCATTGAATTCAACATATTCTAGGCCATTTTTTTGCGCGTGGAGTCTGAATTCTAATAACAATGAGTTATTATGGTGTTTTAAAACCCAAAAGAAGAGCGTCATTGTGTAGCCTAATTATTGTGGTAAATAAAAAAATAATATTGCCTCCTATAATTTTTTATTAAATATATATAAATAATAATCTTTCGATTTTTAGAAACAATAATAATGAATATGCATCGATGAATAAACCTATCGCTATCACATGTTTATATATAGAAACAATTGTTGTAAAGTAGACAAAAAAACGAAATCGTATTTATAAATGCATTTATATGCTAAGCAATTTAAATACTAAATTTAACGAATTGGGCTGTAAGGATAATTGTCAAATAGCCTTTTTTTGATCAGGCCTACATAAATAGGCCTAATATAAATTATTATTTGTATTGTTGTTGCCATTAATAACAATAATAACAACAACGATATTGACAGATGAAGATATTAATACGCCTACTAAATCGACGGCAATGAAGAGTAATTGATTTATTAATGACAGACTATAGCTTTTTTGTTGACTATACTGTCCCTAACCGCCTTCTCACCCTCCCTTTTCTCTTTAACAGATTTATTATAAAGCTATTAGGGATATTGAAGTGGGGGAGGAGCTCCTGGTGTATATGAAGGACGGACTTTTCCCGGAGGGATCGATGGCACCGAACCTAGAAGGTAAGATTAATGCGCATCATTAGCGCATATTTTAAACAAACTCTAAACGAACATCCTGCGCGGCTTTGTTGGCCAATGTGGCTATAGAGTTCAGAAACTCACTCCCATCTTTCACATATGCTAAAGATGCTGCGTTTGGATTTAACCTTCAGGACAAATTCGTTGTAAATTTAGCCGCCAAAAATAATTGACGTTTTGAATCTTTGAATCATTATTTTAGAAACAGATTTTATAGGCCAAATATATCTACCCCAAATAACCTCTTTCTATGGATTTCTTGAGGGAGATCCAAAACGTCATCATTATTTTTGGACAAAATTCACACGGGTCGTGTGTGTCCCCTTCAGAGAGTCGTATCTTATACCTTTTTCTGAGTGAGATTTGTGTCCTATCATGAAAAGAGATCTGATTGCTATCCCATACACCCATCAATGATGAACTCAGTCCTCATCCATCCTCGGACAATTGCTTCAGTCTAGCCCAGCGTTTCCCATACCCTAGGACTACACAGCTGATTGAAACAATCAAAGCTTAATGATGAGTTGGTTATTTGAATCAGCTCTCGAGGGCAAAAACAAAACGTGCACGGGGGGGGGGCGAGTTTGGGAAATCCTGGTCTCGTCTAGGGGTCAGCTATTACTTTCCAAAATGACTTAAGCCTCGGCCTACATATCACAGCGGTCACTATATCACTGAGGGATGTAGAAAATATTATAAAGTTGTGAAAACAATTGCAAATAAAATGATGTTGGCTATTTCTTGAAATGTAAATCACGTTTGTAGGGAAGGATTTGACAAGTAGGCCCATTATGTTTGTAGGGAAGGATTTGATGTAGGCCCTGCCATACTTACCTTGTTTTAGAATTAATATAGGATAGCCTTAACCTATTAGATAGGCTATACTGTAGCATATTATTGGAATTAATAGGTTTTGTGATGGGGATAAAAGCGTTTTATTAGCCTAAAGTCAACAAGTGACAGAATAGTTAGGTAAAACACGACGTTAGTGGCAAATGAGATTCGATGCTGGGTCATTTTACAATAACTGAAATCCAATGACTTTGTTTTTGAGAAATCTCTATAATATCAGAATGGGGACCTCCCCACACTTCGGATTTCGTGTTTTGGCATGTAGGCCTATTGTTTATTTGTATGGATTCATTTGGTTTTGTCTAACATGCAAATTGTCTTGAGCCGTTCCAATTCATTTAGGACTACGACATTTCAGTCGTGCTTGTTGTAAATGATCTTGTAGCCTAGGCTACATGTCAAAGAGAACGTTATTTCATCATTCCAATTTTGATCCAGGTACTCCATTTTGATCAAGGTGAGGTAAGGCATAGTTCAGTTGGACGTTTGAACAACTTGGTCTTTTTGCAATGAAGTGGGGTTATGTTTTTACTTGTCATGGACTATAAAAACGGTGTAGACAGAACAAGGTATTCGTGAGCCATAGATGTTCTAACACACAAAATGTTTTCTCCCCGAAAGCCTCCCTCAGATCTCGTTGCCAAAAGAACAGGAGAGGGGGTGAAAGGATAGGAACGGGACGTAAAGGCGAGAGATTTGTAAAGAGAGCAAGAGAAAACGAAAGAGACTGACATATTACGAGAGTTTGGGAAAGTTAGAAAATGGAGGAGAGGCAGAATGAATGAACAAATTAGTAACAAAAGGAAAGGTAGACTGTGTGTGTGTGTGTGTGTGTGTGTGTGTGTGTGTGTGTGTGTGTGTGTGTGTGTGTGTGTGTGTGTGCGTTCGCAAGAGAAAAGAAGGGGAGAGGAATAGCTTGGCGCTGCACCACTCTTCGGCTGGCTTATAGGAGCTGGAATTTGAAGTGGGGCTTGAGGAGTCCCCCGAGACCTCACCCATGCTCCCAGATTAGTCGCTAAACTGCACATAATTGTGTTCCCCTACATCTCCCAGAAAGCTATTAGTCTCCCATTTATGAGCCCTCTCACCGTCCTCCCTCCGCAACATTCCTCCTCTCGATTCCGGAGTGTTACTGATGGAACACAGATAATGGCGCCAAAAGTATTCTTCGGCCTTAAACGCCCCGCACGCCTCCTATCTAGCATTGTAGGCCTCGAGTCGAACGCCATGTCGCGGTGAAGCCGATGGCTCGGTGCGGTTCTGCCCGGTCCTCCTCGCGTTTCACTTCCCACTTGAAGTGCTGTTTGATTTGACAAAGCCTCGGTGTAATAAAACAGGTAACAAAGCCTCAATAAGCGCGTTTTATAAGCCTGTTCGTGGAAACACGGCGCAGCTTTCAAAGGTGACACATCCAAATAGCTTGGCGCTGAGGTGTTTTTTAGGTTGGAATGGAAAATTTAACACAGCAAAACGCTCACTCCGTTATGAGTTATGTGGCTAGGGTGGCAGCGATGCATGCATAGTGTTTGAGTTTGAAGTAATGGACGACTACGACCAAAGAGGGTCATTTGTTCAAATACATGTTTAGACAAAGTTCTGTTGCTACACTTCTGCCCTTTTAATGGCTCTAGACATAGCCAGCGGAATATATGTAGGCATACAGTAGAAACCAGATGAGCCATGCACTGTAAGTCATTTTGAATCAACTTGTCTGCTTTGCTATTCGATGACTAATAGTTACAGTGTGGTGTGTTAGGGGGATCTCTGGTGCCCTCACGCAGTGCCCACTAGGGTCATGGCAGAGCGGGCATCGTGGGTTGATTGGCGCTCTAAAACCTCCACGGGGTGGGGGACAACCTAGCCGAACCCCGCATGGCTCATTCTTCTTGGACAACTTCCACCATCTATTCCCCCTCCCCCTCTCTCTCATTTGGCCTGAGTTGTTGAACTTGGCGACCAAGTCAGGAACCCGCCATTGAAAGCCCCTGCCTCCAAGTTTTATTGGTTTGACCTTGGTTGGGAAAAGTATTACAAAGGCTATCATGCTGGAAAACAATGACAAATGTGTAGCCTATTGTTTCCTTTGCCCGCTATAAAGCCAAAGAACAGCCACTACTACTGGACTTAAAGTAATCAGCTATGAGTTAATTAAGGTGTAAAGCCCTCTAGCCCAGGCTACATTTGATTTTTAATAGATTTTTCCTTTTACATCAACACCAATTGGAGAGTGGTTATTTTAAGCGTTTGAACATGCTCTTGATTAGCTTGGACAGGAGAGTACGGGGTATGGGCTACCCTGAGATTTCTTTTCATACAAGTTTGAATGCTAGACATTTCTGGATGCTCTTGCCTTGTTTGTAGTTGTGTGTTCAGTTTGGGCTCATCGATGGATATAGGCTGGGGAGCTATGTAGTCATCCTGCTCAGACGTTTACCTTTCTCAGGTGTGTATTGTTCGGTCCTTGTCCAGATGACACATGTATCCGATAAAACAGCTGGGACAAATCAAGTTGTGTTGTTTTGCAGACGAGCAGATGTACCGCTGCGAGGACTGTGACGAGCTGTTCACCTCGGGCCTGGAGCTGCGGCGGCACCAGAAGTACTCGTGCGCCAGCGCCGGCTCCCTGTTCGACACGCTCAGCAACGAGGACTTCAAGCAGGAGCGCGACGACAGCGACCATGAGCCCGTCCATGAGTGCAAGGATTGTGAGAAGATCTTCCCCAACGAGTACAGGTGCAGCACACACACACACATAGTCACACACACACACACACACACATAGTCACACACACACACACACACACACACACACACACACACACACACACACACACACACACACACACACACACACACACACACACACACACACACACACACACACACCTCTACACTAATGATTGGAGGAGTATCATCATTATCCTAAAGGACTGTGTGTGTGTGTGTGTGTTCCCTGTCCAGTCTGGGCCAGCACATGATTGTGCACACAGAGGAGCGGGAGTACAAGTGTGACCAGTGTCCCAAGGCCTTCAACTGGAAGTCCAACCTCATCCGTCACCAGATGTCCCACGACAGCGGAAAGCGGTTCGAGTGTGAAAACTGCGATAAGGTACAGCACACCCGGCACGTAAGTTGTGCACTCAAACACTGGCTCTTCTCCTTCGCTACCTTGGTGAATGCTGACACTAGCTACAGTAGCGACTTGAATGAGGAGAAAATCCATCCTGTATGTATGTAGGAACACGTGGTTGTAATCGTGTGATGTCATCATTAAGTCGGCAACCATAAACCCAATTTAGTACCAACTTAATCATGTGGGTTTATGTTAGATGACTTGTGTCAGTTTATTCAGCTTGTTGGTTGACTGGCCATCAAGTTAATTGTTTGTGAATGTCACCACCATCAATGTTAATAGGCCATTCATGGGCAGCTGGCATAGACTGAGATAGATCGTCAGGTTTTGTGTTGTCTATGATGGCAGTAAAATCCATTTTACTCAATACTATTTATTACAGTGATCGGATGACTGTGATCGCTGGCCATAACTGCTTTATATCTGTGCGTATGCATATGTGTGTGTGTCAATGTAAACGTGCCGGCCACCCCCCCCCCCCCCCTCCCCGTAGGTGTTTACGGACCCCAGCAACCTGCAGCGCCACATCCGCTCACAGCACGTAGGAGCGCGCGCTCACACCTGCCCCGAGTGTGGCAAGACCTTCGCCACCTCCTCGGGCCTCAAGCAGCACAAGCACATTCACAGCAGTGTCAAGCCCTTCATCTGTAAGTCTGAGTCGCCACCGCCCCTGTCGCCGCCACGGCCTAGCCAACCCACATCTAGTTCTACCTCCTCCCCGTGTCCAAAGGCCTCCTCCTCATCCTCCTCTTCCTCCTCCCTCCGTCTCTCTCCAACCCCAGGCAGGGCCAGTGACAGTAGCAGACACAATCCCATAGGTCAGAGACAATTCCATGACCCCCATCCCTTTTTCAACCGCCATTTTGTTTTGCGTTTTTCCTACCTTTTTTTGCTTGTTTTTGTTATCGTCCTCCTTCCCCCTCTCTGTGCCTCTCACTCTCCTTCTCTTTTTGTTGTATGGGTCACACTTTATTTTGATAGTCCAGCTTAGAATTGGATAGAGGGCGCAATTGCAATGGTACAGATAGGAGTTGGGCCCTCTATTCAACTCTATGGTCCCTCTGCAGCTGATATGTTACTGAAAATAGTTTATTGATAATTTGTTGAGCATCTTTAGGGGGACTTTCAAAAAAAGTGTTACTTTGTGTGTTCCTTTTTGGTTTCTTTTCCTTCTGTGTGTGTTGTTTCCCCTCTGAGGGGGATATAAAACGAATTTCCTGACGGCTTGGGCAGATTTGATATGATCAAAGTGGATCCACAGTATCCGCTTCAAGCTCCCCATTGAACGATGCCGGAAGCCATGATCTCTTCTTCTCTCACTCAACTTTCTGCTTTGCATTTCTGTTTGTACTCATGTGTACGTATGTGTGTATATGCCTATATACATGTATACGTACAGTATGTATTCAAGCAACACTTCATAGAACATAGTGTGAAAATAGTCAGTTTAACCGTATATTGCCCCTTGTGGACATATGGTAGGTGTGTTGCCAGTCATAGTGATTCAATGGCCAATAAGTATGAAGATGAAAACTTGTCACTGGATTTCACCAAAAGCATATACGGCTTCTGATTTGTATAGATATACAGTCTTTAGACAAAATGAAGGCGCGATGTACATGTATTTTTCTCTAAGTAGCCTAGTGTTGTATCCGTGTAGACTGTTGACTTGGTACTCTGAGTTAGTGACAGTGTTTAAATGGGCTTAACCAGGCCCATGTGGGCTGTGTGTCTCCCCAGGCGAGGTGTGCCACAAGTCCTACACGCAGTTCTCCAACCTGTGCCGACACAAGCGCATGCACGCCGACTGCCGCACCCAGATCAAGTGTAAGGACTGTGGTCAGATGTTCAGCACTACCTCCTCCCTCAACAAGCACCGGCGCTTCTGTGAGGGCAAGAACCATTACGGCCCTGCTGGAGGACTTTTCGCTCCCGGCATCCCCATGAGCAGCAGCCCCATCCTGGCCAAGTCCAAGCACCACCACCCCCACCACCACCCGGGCCTCAACCACTCGGGCCTGGCCTTCCCCGACTACTTCCCCTCCCGGCCACACCCTCACCCCCATGCCGGCCTTCCCTTCTCCCCTGGGCCGCATGGTTTCCCCTCGCTCTCCCACGGCTTCCCGGGCCTTTTCCCCCCCTCGCTCTACCCCCGGCCGCCCTTACTGCCCCCCAGCCCGATGCTGAAGAGCCCCCTGGGCAACAACAGTAACAGCGGTGGGATTCAGGAGGGCAAGCTGCCCCGCAGCCCCTGGACGGGCCTCCACTGTCTCTGGTCAGCTCCATTAACAACAACAATGGAGGTGGTAGTCTCCTCAGCAGCCAGGAGAGGGAGGACAAGGATAGGCTGGTGTACGGCGAGGCCAAGGCCAAGGCCAAGATGTCGGAGGTGTCGGACGGCAGTGACCTGGAGGACGTCAACACCACCAGCGGCACCGACCTGGACACCACCACCGGCACCGCCTCGGGTTCAGACTTAGACAGCGACGCAGAGAGCGAGCGGGAACAACGGGAGCGGAGCACCGGCGCCAAGAGGAGGAAGGCGGCGGGAGCTGGAGGGGCGAGGGGGGCGGAGAGGGCGGGTCTGGACGGGCGGCCGGACGACGTGAGTAGTGGCTCGGTGTCGGCGGTGTCCAGCTTGAGCAACCTGGCCTGCGAGCGTCCCTCCTTCCTCTCCGGCGCCTCCCAGCACTCCTTCTTCCCGCCCCCGGAGGAGCAGGCGCTGCCACCCACCACCACAGGGGGCGCCGCTGCCACTGACTCCATCAAGGCCATCGCCTCCATCGCAGAGAAGTACTTTGGCCCTGGCCTCATGGGCCTGCAGGAGAAGAAGATCGGCTCGCTGCCCTACCATTCCATGTTCCCCTTCCAGTTCTTACCCAACTTCCCTCACTCCCTCTACCCCTTCGCAGAGCGGGCCGGCACCCTCAACCCCGGCATGTTCTTCAAGGCTGAGCCCAAGTCGCCTCGTGAGCAGCATCCGACACCCCACAAAATGTCCGCCCCGGGCACTGGAGAGTCATCGCCCTTCGACCTCACCACCAAGCCCAAGGAGGCCAAGCCGACCCCACCGGCCCCCTCCAAGCCCACCCCACCCAGCAGTAGCAGCAACGCCCCCCTCATTCTCCCCGGGGGTGAGGAGCAGCCGCTGGACCTGAGCATCGGCAGCCGCCGACGGGACGGACACAACGGGATGGTGACCCCCGAGCAACCGCCCAGCCGCAAGAACCACCGCAAGGAGGAGCACCCCGGCAGCCACCCGCACTCCCACGCCCAGCACCCCCAGGGCCACTCCCTCCTCCAGCCCCCGCTTCCCCAGCAACAGCAGTCCCTGGCTCAGCCGCCCCAGCAGCAGCCCTCCCTGCACTACGCCAAGCCCTCACCCTTCTTCATGGACCCAATATACAGGTATTTCAGCCCCGAGTAGACCAGAGGCATCACCAGACACTGTATGATAACCCACTCAAGTTGAAACTCATGTTAGAACCTATATTAAGTATAATATATATCTCCAAATCTGTATGTCAGTGTTCAGACTTAATCTTTCCCCTCATGGGATAAGGGGAAAGGACTAGGTTGCAATATCCACACTAGCAAACGACTAAGTATGCACTCCCACATTACTGGGCGATCTGAGAAGTCATAGTCAATCGATCAATAATATAATAATGCTTTTAGCAAAAAATATATATGTTCAGTCTGTAGAAACTATGAGAATGAAAAGGTTCAGAACTTTTGTGAAACATCACAGCACAGTTGAAAAATATATGGCAAATGTGTTAAGAGGAAGACGGGAGGGGTTGAATGGAGCTGAAGGGTGGGACTAATAACAACAAGATAACTCATGTAAAACATACTGTGTCCATAAAATGTATAAATGAAATTATAATATGTTATATGGGCATGTATAGTGTGAATCAGTGCGACCTTTCCAGTTGACCTCTGACCTTCGTACGTAACCCTTGTCCTTGCTGTCCAGCAGGGTGGAAAAGAGGAAGTTACTGGACCCTGTGGGAGCTCTGAAGGAGAAGTACCTGAGGCCCAGCCCGCTGCTCTTTCATCCACAGGTACACACACACACACACACACACACACACACACACACACACACACACACACACACACACACACACACACACACATACATACACACACAGCAAGCCCCCACTGCTGCAAGGCAGACAGACAGGTAGCAGGTAGCCGAGAAAGGCGAGCCAGCAAATGGAGGTCTGCCAGTTCGAATCCCGGGTCTGACGGTAAAAATCTGTCGGGAAGTGAACTGGCAACAGGAGGTTTTCTGGTGTCAAGTCCTAGATGCCATTGCCTGCCGTTGTGCCCTTCAGAAAAACACCTAAACCGCTCCACAGGAGTCCAGTGTTGAAGCCTCCTGCTCCAACCTCTGCAACCTGTATATGTACATTTGAAGTCAGAGGTTTACATACACTTTGTCAACTACATTTAAACTCAGTTTTTCACAATTCCAGATATTTAATCCTGGTAACAATTCCCTGTCTTAGGTCAGTTACAGAAACAGTTAGGATCACCACTTTATTTTAAGAATGTGACATGTCAGAATAATAGTAGAGAGAGAATGATTTATTTCAGCTTTTATTTTTTTCATCACATTCCCAGTGGGTCAGAAGTTTACAAACACTCAATTAGTTATTGGTAGCATTGCCTTTAAATTGTTTAACATGGGTCAAACTTTTCGGGTATCCTTCCACAAGCTTCCCACTCAAGGTGGGTGAATTTTGGCCCATTCCTCCTGACAGAGCTGGGTCAGAAGTTTGGAAGACCCATTTGCGACCAAGCTTTAACTTCCTGACTGATGTCTTGAGATGTTGCTTCAATATATCCACATAATTGTCCTCCCTCATGATGCCATCTATTTTGTGAAGTGCACCAGTCCCTCCTGCAGCAAAGCACCCCCACAACATGATTCTTCACGGTTGAGATGGTGTTCTTCGGCTTGCAAGCCTCCCGCTTTTCCTCCAAACAAAACGATGGTCATTATGGCCAAACAGTTCTATTTTTGTTTCATCAGACCAGAGGACATTTCTCAAAAAACTACGATCTTTGTCCCCGTGTGCAATTGCAAACTGTAGTCTGTTTTTTTTATGGCCTTTCAGGTTATGTTGATAGAGGACTCATTTTACTGTGGATATTGATACTTTTGTACCTGTTTCCTCCAGCATCTTCACAAGGTCCTTTGCTGTTGTTCTGTGATTGATTTGCACTTTTCGCACCAAAGTACGTTCATCTCTAGGAGACAGAATGTGTCTCCTTCCTGAGCGTTATGACGGCTGCATGGTCCCATGGTGGTCACTTGGTGTACACTTGCATACTATTGTTTGTCAATTAGCCTATCAGAAGCTTTAGAGCCATGACATAATTTTCTGGAATTTTCCAAGCTGTTTAAAGGCAACTTAGTGTATGTAAACGTCTGGCCCACAGGAATTGTGATACAGTGAATTATAATTGAAATAATCTGTCTGTAAACAATTGTTGGAAAAATGACTTGTGTCATGCACAATGTAGATGTCCTAACCGACTTCCCAAAACTAGTTTGTTAACAAGACATTTGTGGAGTGGTTGAAAAACAAGTTTTAATGACTCCAACCTAAGTGGATGTAAACTTCAACATCAATTGTATGTGTCTTTCAGAGGGTTGGGCTAAATAGGAAGTCAGATTTCGGTTGGACATTGTGTGCAATTGACAAATAAAGTAATCTTAATATCAATCTGACTGATCTGATTGATTAGACATAGATGTGCACATCTATGTCATTAAATAGACGGGTGGAGACAGATTAGTAGAACTGGTCACCAAGTTGAAGTCTTAGGCAGATTTTTAGAATCGATATCTGATTTTGTCCCAACATGTTGCTCTATGAGAATTCCCACAAACCCACTCCTGAAACCCTCCTCTCCTGCGCGACGGTCCCACAGCGGTCCCGAAGCGCCACTGTCATTTCTCAGGGGCTCTGTACGATTTCTTCCTTTGTTTACGATGTGGCGCCTCGGAATTCCACCGCCTCCCACCTTGTAGCACAGAAGACAAAAGGTCTGGTATCGCGTCGCCCCTTTGATAACCAAACCACATTGTTTGGCTTTTCCCCGAACCCTTCCAACCCTTCCCACCTACCAAACAACCTCCCAGCGGCGATAACAAGAATGATACGTATTAATAAGAAGAATAATACGCTTTTGAATCGAGCCCTATCTCACCCCATGCAGCTATCCCACGATTCAGCCCCTTGCTAATCCTAAACTTAGTTGCGGCATTGTTTCTCTGGGCCTCGGAGCACACGGAGAGCTGATAACTTCCTCCTGGCCAGTTTCTTCTCCCTGGCTGCCTAGATAATAGCAGTGTGTCCATCAAGGACGTCCTGTGTTTGTGTCCAGGAGAATGGGGGCTGTTGTTGGGAACTCGTTTTATCTGACCCGGGAATCTGCTTGGTCCTCTATCAATTGTGAAGTTGAACGAGGCACTCACACACTGAGTTAGTACGCACACACACGCACGCACGCACGCACGCACGCACGCACGCACGCACACACACACACACACACACACACACACACACACACACACACACACACACACACACACACACTGTACCCTACATGTGCATCCAACAACAACAGTGGATCCTTTCCTCCTATATGCCAGGTGTGGGTGGCACATAAGAACAGGCGGGAGCATAAGGACGTAAGGACAGACCTTTGAGACGTACGAACAAACAGAATGGTCTGTCAAAGCTGCTTTCACCTGGGTCTTGGACAGAACACATCCAAGACAAATACGAAGCCCAATAAGCCCTCTGTTATCCCAACCTTCTAGGCTCCAAACCCCCAGTTATCACACCACAATGACGGGACCGCTCATTCGCTAATTCGTTCCGCTGACGGAATCATCCAACGCCGAGACGCCACAAATAAATATATTGAGACGGCGTGTCTGTCTCCATGTCCCCTGTTGTATTTCCAAACCAGGAAGGATGTAAGCTGTTTTTGGCAAATAAAAAACCCCCAGCCCATAACTGACTGGCCCTTTGTCCCGAGGCTGGGGGAGGAGACAAGGTAAAGCAGTATCAGTGACGGGCATCTTTGAACTTTATTGTATGGTTCCCGTCAGAGTTCTCATTGAATGGCTTATTGAGCTCGCGGTGGCTTCACCGAGAGTATGAGGGCGGAGGGGAAAGGAGGAGGTGGCTGAGAACAAAGTCTGCCTGGGCCGGGGGTGGGACTCAGGGGACTCCTCGAGTGTCTGCGAACGTGCGATAGGTCAGGGAGGTGACTCCCGACAGCACAATCAAGAGAACGACCTCTGATATATCGCTTCCTCCTGCCTTCCTCCATTTCTCTCTCTCCGGCCTCCGCTACCAGGCGCTCGTCACCGAGGCAAACAGTTTGCGCAATTTAACCAACTAATCAAGGCCTAGTGTAGGACTGGAACAAAACAGTGCAACCTGTTGAAGAACAGTTATTGTTGACTAAAACGTGACTGTAAATCTTCCCCTATCTACAGCTACAGTATCTTTACCGTGGTACACCTTCTTTACCTCAGATGTCGGCCATGGAGAACATGACGGAGAAGTTGGAGAGCTTCGGCGCTCTCAAACTGGACGCCCCGCCCAACTCACTGCAGCACTCCGCCCACCCGCTCTTCAACTTCCGCTCGCCGCCACCCTCCCTCTCCGACGCCATCCTCCGCAAAGGCAAAGAGCGTTACACCTGCAGGTAGGCACCACGCCAGAGTTTTTTTGGGGGGGGGGTAAAACTTTTTGTAAGAAGTACGGGACAGTGTAGGATATTTAAGCTGTGTTCTCTCTCTCTCTTTCTATCTCTCTCCCCCCCTCCCCTCTCTTTCTCCCCAGGTACTGTGGGAAGATCTTCCCCAGGTCAGCTAATCTTACCAGGCACTTACGGACACACACAGGAGAGCAGCCCTACAGGTAAGCCTTTCCTGTCCTCCCTCTCTCCCCCTCTCTCTCTCTCTCCTCCCTCTTCATCTCTGCTCCTCTCGCCCTCTCTTCTCTTCTCGGTCTCTCCGTACCGCTGACAGAGGCCTCCTCCAACCGGTCAACCAATGATGAAATCACATCCTTCCCACCTGATTTATCCCTCCTCATTTGGCAACAAAAACACACTCATGCCTGGCATAGGCCTCGATGACAGACAGACACACACACACACACGCACTCAAATGTGCAGATTCAGCTGCACACACACACACACACACACACACACACCGCAGAGTGATATATACATATATACGACCTGCTGGAAACGTGAGGAGGGGTGCGTCTGGTACTTGAGAAGAGTGAGAGAGCAAGGAAAGTGCGAGAATGTAGGAAAGAGAAGGAAGATTGATGCAGTCTGCCCAGATGTAGTCGGGTAGGACAGGGAGGGAGGGATGGAATGGGCCAGGGGAGTGGTGGTCCTGGACAATGTTGGGTTTAATGGTGCCCTGGAGAGATCAGAACTTTGTTTATAGAGACCCGTTAATTATCAATCATTTGGCTCCTGCCCAGCCTCACCCTCTCTCTCCTTTTCTCTCTCCTTTTCTCTCTGTTTGTCTCTGCTGTTTGTTTGTCTCTCGCTCTCTCCGTCTCCTCCCTGCTGAATCTCTATCCTTACCTCTCCCTCTCTTTCTCTCCTCTGCATCACCTATCCTCTGATAGGTGGATAGGTGATGTTCTGTCTCTGTCTCTGTCTCTCTCTGTCTCTCTCTCTCTCTCTCTCTCTCTCTCTCGCTCTGTTTCTCCATCTCTCGCCATCTCCATCTTGGAGCCCAATAAACCGTGTGCAGTTTGAGAACATTTTGACTGTAAATGGCAAGAGGGACAGTGATAGCCAAGCAGTACTACTTTAGAAAGGAACCTGCAATCTCATTTTCAAATGAACCTCCTACTATTGGAAACTTGGCTAACCTGAGGGCCCGGCCCCAAAGTGGTGCACTTTGTCTTCTGTTGAGCTGTAGTGCCAACTCTTTGAGCACAATCTACAGAACGAGAGGGAGAGAGAGATTTTTCTCGGGGGACCCAGTTCCCGGGCCCAGTCCAAACAATCTACTGATTAGCTCATTTAGAAACAATTTACCATAACAAATAGCAGACATCATTATCTCTGCCACTTTTCAGGCAAATAAGACCAAAAGCAGCACAGAGGGAGAGGGAGAGAAAGCGACAAGGAGAGATCGAATTGAGGTAGAGAGTGACCATGAGAGAGAGAGCGGGAGAGAGAGAGCGGGGGAGAGAGAGCGGGAAGAGAGAGCGGGGGAGAGAGAGCGGGAAGAGAGAGCGGGGGAGAGAGAGCGGGGGAGAGAGCGGGGGGAGAGAGAGCGGGGGGAGAGAGAGCGGGAAGAGAGAGCGGGGAGAGAGAGCGGGGGAGAAGGAGCGGGGGAGAGAGAGCGGGGGAGAGAGAGCGGGGGAGAGAGAGCGGGGAAGAGAGAGCGGGGAAGAGAGAGCGGGGGAGAGAGAGCGGGGAGCGGGGGAGAGAGAGCGGGGTAGAGAGAGCGGGGAAGAGAGAGCGGGGGAGAGAGAGCGGGGGAGAGAGAGCGGGGAGCGGGGGAGAGAGAGCGGGGGAGAGAGAGCGGGGAAGAGAGAGCGGGGGAGAGAGAGCGGGGGAGAGAGAGCGGGGAAGAGAGAGCGGGGAGCGGGGAGAGAGAGCGGGGAGAGAGAAGCGGGGAAGAGAGCGGGGGAGAGAGAGCGGGGAAGAGAGCGGGGGAGAGAGCGGGGGGAGCGGGGAGAGAGAGCGGGGAGCGGGGGAGAGAGAGCGGGGAGCGGGGAGAGAGAGCGGGGGAGAGAGAGCGGGGGAGAGAGAGCGGGGAAGAGAGCGGGGAGGGGAGAGCGGGGGAGAGAGAGCGGGGAGCGGGGGAGAGAGAGCGGGGAGCGGGGGAGAGAGAGCGGGGAAGAGAGAGCGGGGGAGAGAGAGCGGGGGAGAGAGAGCGGGGAAGAGAGAGCGGGGGAGAGAGAGCGGGGGAGAGAGAGCGGGAGAGGAAAAGAGTGACCAAGAGAGAGCGACAGAGTGTGTGTGAGAGAGACGGACAGAAAGAGAGACCAGGGCCTTCTAGCCGCCGCCTTCATGCTTCATTGTCTGAGGGCCATTTGCCTGCCTGAGATCCTATCAGGCGGCTGCTTTCTGCTCCAGAAATTGGCCACACTTTAGACCTGACCACTGAAAGACCCCATTCAGTCAGTAACGCTCCATGTGCAGCCCCCGTCGCAACGTTCTGGACTGCCGGGGACTAGAAAAAGAAGTCGTAATTTCACGTCCCTTCGGACACAAATAAATATAAACACAGAGAGAGAAAAAAAGGAATTAGTGTTGGCGCTCGACCATGCTCTGTGAAGTGTGTTGCTCCGAGTCTGGATGTTAGCGAGCTTGAGCACGCACATGTACGCACGTAGCACACACACAAACACACGGCAGAACATGAAAAGGGCCCTGCATCTTGATTCCAAAGCTTGATCACCAGCAACTTTTCCCAAAGCAATTAGCCCTGAATGCCAGCCTTGCAGCAGCAGGGGCTTGCTGTCTGACGTCAGTGTGTGTGTGTGTGTGTGGTGTTTGTTGGGGTTAGCGGAGGTCACCTTGTAGCAGGTCTGCAGGCCCTGATGCAAACACACACACACAACAAAGAGCCAGTGTCAGTGGGCTGGAGGTTTTGACAAGGCCTGGCCACTGTTTATTTATGGCCAGGTTAAATAGATATACAGCTGTGTGTGTGTGTGTGTGTGTGTGTGTGTGTGTGTGTGTGTGTGTGTGTGTGTGTGTGTGTGTGTGTGTGTGTGTGTGTGTGTGTGTGTGTGTGTGTGTGTGTGCGTGTGTGCGTGTGTGTGTGTGTGTGTGTGCGCGGTCACGACCCCAGATATATCGCTGAAAGATTTTCCAGAAATCCTCCCTCAAATCAGGACCACGTTCCTACCTGCTTGTTTGTCTCTTGGGTTGCCATGCCGACGCCCGGTTGCCAGATTGTCCAGATTTCCCATAGTGGGGAGTGAGATTGAGCAGTAGTCAGAGTGGATGTTGAGCTGGGCTGTGCTGCATCAGGGCTGCTAAATATTGTACTCCCATTCCCACCGGGTGGCGCATCAATGTTTCTCCACCACACGGTGGCGCTATTACAGTGTTAATTGACCCATAGTCTGTTTGTGTGTTTTTTCGTGACTATGATGTGGTGACGGAGTGAAAACCCTCGTTTTGCTTCTAGTTTATGTCCTGACCACTGATGCGGTCGCCTATTCATCATATTACTTGCGTGTGCTTGAGGAATTGACGGACGCACAACACACCTCCATATTCTCCCACCATGCAGGCAAGGGGGAAAACCCTGCGTGAGTGTGTGTGTGTGTGTGTCAGAGCTGCAGTGACAAATGTGTCCATGTAGAAAGACCAATAGTAGATTAACAGTCATGTTGCCCACAGTGTTTAGACTGAGGCATTCTGGGTCATTACTGTTGTTTACACAGTGGAACAGGCCACTCATTTAGACCACCTCTCTACCACTCTATCTCTTGCTCTTTCTCTCGCTCTTTCTCAGCTTCCCGAGCTCCCTTTTCCCTGCCTGTCTATGCCCTGCTACCAGTCTAGCCTATTCTCTCTCTCTCTCTCTCTCTCTCTCTGTCTCTCTCTGTCTGTCTCTCTCTGTCTCTGCCTCTGTCTCCGTCTCCGTCTCTCTCTCTCTCTCTCTGTCTCTCTGTCTCTGTCTCTCTGTCTCTCTGTCTGTCTCTCTCTCTCTCTCTCTATTCTCTCTCTCTCTCTGTCTCTCTCTCTCTCTGCATCCCTCTCCTTCTCTGCTTCTATGTCTTTCTCCCTTTCTCTTTAAACTCAGATTCAATGCATTGAGCGGTATTGGCATTCCAACCGACCACCTTTACATTACCTGCACAAATATGTAAAGAAAATCAGAAATCAAACTTACCCCTCCCTCCCCGTATTTTCTATTCAGGTGTAAATACTGTGACCGTTCGTTCAGCATCTCCTCCAACCTCCAGCGGCATGTGCGTAACATCCACAACAAGGAGAAGCCCTTCAAGTGTCACCTGTGCAACCGCTGCTTCGGCCAGCAGACCAACCTGGACCGTCACCTCAAGAAGCACGAGCATGAGAGCATCCCCGGTGGGTCCCCCGTTCGCCTAATTAACCCCCAGCTCAACGATTTTGACATGTTTCGATATTTGTGTGGGTAACGTGAATTGCAGTCACTCGTTGTCTGTCGACTGCTTTCGAGGTAAGGAAACGGATATGCCAAAATCCTGAACTATCCCTTTCGACATTAACAGTTGTTACTCGGCGCCTGCCGTCTCTTTCCGGGTTCAGCATTTATTTGACCAATTTTATTCCTCCCTGGTGGTGAGTGTCGTGTACGTAATAACGTTGACATGTGTAGTGTATAGCTTAGTGTGTCATTGAAATGTACAGTGTAGTCCCCGATTCCAGCTGTTTATTATAGCTCCATATGCTGTGGCTAACGGTGGTGTGTTTCCTGCTTACAGTGAGTCAACACTCTGGGATCCTCTCCAACCTAGGAAACAACGTTTCTTCTCCCAACTCCGAGCCAGACAATCATGCACTTTTAGATGAGAAGGAGGACTCGTACTTCTCGGAAATCCGCAACTTCATTTCCAACAGCGAGCTGAACCAGGCATCCAGCTCAACAGACAAGAGGTAGGGGATGGGGGGGACGACAACACACACGCACGGACACGCAAGCTCAGAACAGAGCACTCGTAATGTTCTCTACAAATATGTGACACTAGTCAGAAAGGGGTTTTGAATCCCAGTCTCCTACCACAAGACTGTGTGAGCCCGGTGAGCTAAAGCCAAGGCATTGGTTTGGGGAGCCAATACAAGTCTTCAGGTCTCAGGCAAGGACATTCATCATCACGCAAGCGTGGTTCAGCGAATGACCTCTGTTTATATACAACACACACACACACGCATGCACACATACACACACACACACACACACACACCAAAACACGGACCTTTAACTTACAGACATTTATAGTTTTTATAAAGGTGTGTGTTTTTTTAAGGTGTCCATTTGATTGGCTGGTTAGGAGTATACTGCAGTTGATCTGACGCTCTCAGCCTTCCTAACACTGTCTCTGGTCCCCTGTCAGATGTGTGTCTATGGTGAAACTGTACATACTCTGCCCTCTAGTGGTTGAATGTTACTCCAACAGGCTTTAGGTGGAGTACAGTACAGTATAGTAGACACTGTACAGTACAGCTCTATAAATGCCCCCCCCCCCCCTCAACTCTGCTCTGACAGTTCTCAACGACTACTTTCTCCTCAACTGAAAGAAAATTCCCAGGTTCTAACCAGGGAAAGACATATACCAGAGCTTCTGGCCTTCTTTTGTCTACGGCCCTGCACAGGTATATAGAGAGCAGCTAGTACTTAGCACGGTCATGTTCATTAGTGCACACCTTAGTAAAATGTTTTGCAACTGAAAATGAAATCATGCATTTCTTTTTGGACAAGTCCAGGTAGGTTCAGTCTGTTTTCTTGCATTTGGCTCATAATGAATACGAACCAGGTTCCCGAGGCAGTGGTGAGCGATGTCGGGAACATGTACTGGCTCTGACAGACTGTGTTCTGGGGGAAATATCCGAGCCGTCTTCTTCAATAAGCCCTAGGCAGGCATGTTGGATTCTTTTGATGACACGTAATGGTTCCTCCTTGATTTCGCTCTGCCGTCTTCATGCCAGTTGGGCTGATTGTTTTTCTATTTCTCTCTTTCACTCTTTCTCACTCTCTTTCCTCTATATACAGTGAAGGAAAAAGTATTTGATCCCCTGCTGATTTTGTACGTTTCCCCACTGACGAGGAAACGATCAGTCTATCATTTTAATGGTAGGTTTATTTGAACAGTGAGAGACAGAACAAAATCCAGAAAAACGCATGTCAAAAATGTTATAAATTGATTTGCATTTTAATGAGGGAAATAAGTATTTGACCCCCTCTCAATCAGAAAGATTTCTGGCTCCCAGGTGTCTTTTACACAGGTAACGAGCTGAGATTAGGAGCACACTCTTAAAGGGAGGCAATCAATCAATCAGATTCCAAACTCTCCACCATGGCCAAGACCAAAGAGCTCTCCAAGGATGTCAGGGACAAGATTGTAGACCTATACAAGGCTGGAATGGGCTACAAGACCATCGCCAAGCAGCTTGGTGAGAAGGTGACAACAGTTGGTGTGATTATTCAGCAAATGGAAGAAACACAAAAGAACTGTCAATCTCCTTCGGCCTGGGGCTTCATGCAAGATCTCACCTCGTGGAGTTGCAATGATTATGAGAACGGTGAGGAATCAGCCCAGAACTACACGGGAGGATCTTGTCAATGATCTCAAGGCAGCCGGGACCATAGTCACCAAGAAAAAAATTGGTAACACACTACGCCGTGAAGGACTGAAATCCTGCAGCGCCCACAAGGTTCCCCTGCTCAAGAAAGCACATATACATGCCCGTCTGAAGTTTGCCAATGAACATCTGAATGATTCAGAGGACAACCTGGGTGAAAGTGTTGTGGTCAGATGAGACCAAAATGGATCTCTTTGGCATCAACTCAACTCGCCATATTTGGAGGAGGAGGAATGCTGCCTATGACCCCAAGAACACCTTCCCCACCGTCAAACATGGAGGTTGAAACATGCTTTGGGGGTGTTTTTCTGCTAAGGGGACAGGACAACTTCACCGCATCAAAGGGACGATGGACGGGGCCATGTACCATCAAATCTTGGGTGAGAACCTCCTTCCCTCAGCCAGGGCATTGAAAATGGGTCGTGGATGGGTATTCCAGCATGAAAATGACCCCAAACACACAGCCAAGGCAACAAAGGAGTGGCTCAAGAAGAAGCACATTAAGGTCCTGGAGTGGCCTAGCCAGTCTCCAGACCTTAATCCCATAGAACATCTGTGAAGGGAGCTGAAGGTCCGAGTTGCCAAACGTCAGCCTCGAAACCTTAATGACTTGGAGAAGATCAGCAAAGAGGAGTGGGACAAAATCCCTCTTGAGATGTGTGCAAACCTGGTGGCCAACTACAAGAAACGTCTGACCTCTGTGATTGCCAACAAGGGTTTTGCCACCAAGTACTAAGTCATGTTTTGCAAAGGGGTCAAATACTTATTTCCCTCATTAAAATGCAAATCAATTTATAACATTTTTGACATGTGTTTTTCTGGATTTTTTTGTTGTTATTCTGTCTCTCACTGTTCAAATAAACCTACCATTAAAATTATAGACTGATCATTACTTTGTCAGTGGGCAAACATACAAAATCAGCAGGGGATCAAATACTTTTTTCCCTCAATGTATATCTGCCTTTCTCCCTCTCTCACTCTCTTTTCTCTCAATATATCCATCTTTTTCGCTGTCTTTCTCTCTTTCAATCTCTTTCTGTCTGTCTGTGTCTCCCTCTCTCTGTCTTTTTCTCCCTCCCTCCCTGGTCAGTAGACATAAAAGTTAACAGAACTCAGGGGTAATTTAGCCCCTCTGCCATCTGGGATCAATAGTGCAGAACCATCCAGAACAAGCAAGCCTGGCATTTTAATATCTGTAATTCAAAATAAGTGCTCTGTTTTCTGTCCATCCCAGACACACACACTCACACACACACACACACACACACACACACACACACACACACACACACACACACACACACACACACACACACACACACACACACACACACACACACACAGACACTTTGACTGAAGCACCCCCCCAACCCCCCCCTCATTGAACACAGACACACAGCTGTGTGTATGCCTATCTGTGCGCTCATGCGTCTCCTCTCCACAAAGTGTTTGTAAACAAAGTCAAGTCGGTCTAGTCACTTGTCTCGCTCGAGTGTTTCTTTCCCCTCTCTCCTGGACACTGTCTAGCCTGTGAGGTAAGGAGTGGTGTATGGGGCACTACACAGTGTGCGGAGGGGCGGGGACAGTGGACAGTGTGTGTGTGGGGGGGGGGTAGAGCTGGACTGGGCGTTTCTTGTGCTCAAAAGTTGTGTGTGTGTGTGGGGGGGGGGGGGGGGCTGTTGTGGGGGTGTGCCTGTTGTTGGAGGGTAGGCTGGCAGTGCAGGTCCTCAGGGAGACTCCATTTGAAACAGTCTCCCAGGTTGCTAACACAAACACACTGCTGACGTGTTTAGACTAAGTGACAAAACGCAGGGCCCAGCGTCAGAGCTGCGTCCCTATATCCCCCCCCACACAGCCCCTGCCAATTTGATTATACAATATTTAATCTAGATTGAAAGAGGAGAACAAGCACCCCCCCCCCCCTGTCCCTTTCGCTCCCCGAAGGTATCCTGTCTGGTTTGATAAATGTCCGTCTGTCCGGCTTCTCCAAGGGTAAACGCGCTCCCCCTGAGGAAATGACATCATGAGGCATGAAGCAGCGGAGACCGGGGGGGGGCTGGATAATGTAAAGGCGGCAGGTCGCAATGGCTGCTTTGCTGAGCAGCCATCACCCCCCTACACACACACACACACACACACACACACACACACACACACACACACACACAGCATCCAGAATCGGGGCCCAAACTAACCATTTGAGCCATTCTTGCCTATATACTGGTTCTCGGGAATTAGCCAATTAATCATTCGGCTCCGTTTCCCCTTTGAAACAGGTCTCGACAATTGTCGACACACGTGTGTTTGCTTGGATAGTGGGAATGGGGCTCTGCTCGCTGTCAACGGAGCTCCTGGCATCTTAGTGATGGCTGTGCAAAGTATGACTCATTGCCTATTGACAGACAGACAGGGGACAGACAGGCAGACAGACAGAGGGGATGCCTGACCGTGGCCCACTGAGGCAGCTAGGGCAGTGGGCCTAGAAAGACCAATCAAAGTCCTAATATGGAGGTAAAAGGGCCATCCTCTCCTCCCGTCTTCTCTCCCTCATCTCCGCTCATCTAGCCAAAGCAGAATGGGTGGAAATAGTGAGCTGAGCAGTGAATGTGAGGAGATGAGGAGAGAAAACGGACGGCATTAGATTATTTGGATGCATAGTTCCACCTATTAAACCCAAAGGGGGTCAACCAAGACATTTTAAGAATATAATAGATTGTATTTTATTGAAATGAAAGGAACAATTTTTTTGTTGTTGCTAAAAATAAAGTGCAAAATCAATAAGGTTCTCGTCGTTGCAGGTCAGAGGTTGCGGAAGAGGAGCGTCCATCTAGCCACAGCCTGTCCAACTCCAAGATGGCAGCCCGGGGGCTGGAGGAAGAGGAGGAGGAGGCGGAGGGAGATGACGAAGAGGAGGAGGAAGGCAGCCTGACAGAGAAGTCTCAGGATGAGGCGCCTGAGTCCCCCTCCCCGGTCACTATGGTTACACCGGAGGCGTACGAGGACGAAGAAGAGGAGGAGGCGGAAGAAGAGGAGGAGGCCACACCGCTAGCCATGAGCTATGAACACACCCGCAGGTATGTCCTATCTGGTAGAATACAGACGTAGTTACACACAACTACAGACATTCAGACAGTCACGTACAGCACCCCACACAACACCTCCACAAACATACCCACCCAATCACAACAGCCACCTCTGTCTCCTCCCATTCCAACTAACAAAACTAATCAAATGTAACAATGCATGACCTGCCCTCCCTGTAATGGCAGTGCAGTGAGGTCAACGAGAGCTAGACGGTGACAAAAGAGTGTCGGGATGCAGATAGAACTCTCACAGTTCCATTCCATGTCCACCTGTCTGTCAGTCTCTCTCTCCCCGCACCGAGCACACTGGCTCCAAATGGTTGAGCCTTTTAGCTCTCCCTTTCCCTTTCAGTGCATCCGTGGTCCTCTCTCTCTCTTTCTCTCTCTCTCTCTCTCAATGTCCTCCATAGCCCCTATCTCGTCCGTCTCCATCCGTCCGTGCGTCCATCTGCCCCCACCATGCATGCGCCATCAAAAGTCCATCCATCGAGTTACAAGACAGTATTGGTTGGGCTAACTGAGGATGCTCCTTCCCCTTTCCCTTACCCCCCCCTACCATTCCCCTCCCCCTCCCTGGTGCTGCTGCAGGTGTATAGAGGAAGACGGTGGGCTGTTAGACCTGGAGTCCCTGCCCAGCTTCCCCAAGGGCCTGGAGCTGCATAAGGCCAGCAGCAGTGAGGAGCCCCCCTTTGATGTTAAAGACATTTTTAACACCGCCTCGCTTGAGTCTGAGGCCCTGAAAGAGACTCTGTACAGGCAGGCTAAAACCCAGGTAGGTGGACTCTCGTCGAAAGAGAGCGAGGGAGGCAGAAAGTGGCCAATCATTTTGGACATTGGTCCCTGAAGCTTGAGTTCGATTGAGTTCGATGATAAGGGAAAACACAGCGAAGAAAACGCATGACAATGAGGCCATTGTTGTTCAGTGTTGCTGTATGGAGTGTCGGGATGAGAGTCGTTGAATAAAAGACCAGTGTTCTTCTCCTTGACATGCCTTACCTTTCGCTTAACTTACCTACTAACTGAGCTATTAACGCTCTCCTTCTACTACACCTACTGTCCCATCAGCAGCGTCACCTTTGACCTCTTGCATGCCCAGACTTGTTGCAATCGTTGAAACGATACTCCTAATCCGAGATGGAACATCTCTTGGTGTTTTATCGACAATAATGACAGTCATGTTCAATTGGCTGACAACGCGGAGACTCACAAAATCGTTTCTGAACAATGGATGTTGATTTTGTTTGTCATTTCTCTGTCTCCTTCAGGCTTATGCAATGATGCTGTCTCTGTCGGAGAACAACCCTTTGCACGCGTCCTCCCAGAACTCACTGGATGCCTGGCTGAGCATGGGAGGAGGCCCGTCCGAGACGAGCAGCTTTCACCCACTCAACCACATCTAGGAGAGAGAGGAGGGAGGCAGTATAGTATCACGATAAAAATAAGAAAAGTGACCGAGAGAGAGAGCGAGAGAGAGAGAGCGAGAGAGCGCGGCAGAAAGTAGGAGGCTACTACGGAGGAGGAGAACTCAACTTCACACACCCCCAGCCTGAGAAGAGAGAGGACTCTTGGCTCCTGCCCTTCTCTGTGTGTGTGGGTGTGTGTGTTTTTGTGTGCGTACGCACGCGCGCTTACGCGCATTGATTCGTGCATGCCCACGTTAGTGCGTGTGTGTACGAGGGGCCCCTCAGACAAACAGACAGTCACAGGCAGAGATCCTCCCTGTAGAGGAGTGAAGGACATCCCAGGATTGACCACCCCAAACCCCAGTCATTCTACAAGACCCGCCCACTCCGCCCCAGCGAACCCCTTTGGTTGGACTCTCAGAGACAGTTATGTTTGAGTGTGTAAACGCATCACTAGGAGAGCAAAACACCCATCTATTCTACACAGTCTAACACAATGTCTCAATAGCAACAGATACAGTAACAGTCGGTCTGGAACATATGCACTGCATGTCCATAGGGGGGTGCTGTTTCACTGGGTGGGAGGAGCAGCAGTATCAACACATAGTGGGGATGTACTAACTAGCTCGTTAGCTGATGGACCCCCCCCCCCCCCCCCCATCATATCCAATGCCTTCACTTTCTTCATTCTTGTTTCAAATCAATAATAGCACAATGATAAATGTTAGAGCAGGAAACGGCACTCTGGCTTTTGTTTATGAAGAAAGTACAGTAGGATGATGCATCAAGCTCGAATGGCAATGAGGTCATGGAGAATGACCGCCCCCAACATATAATGGGCATTGCAGAGGACAAAGTCTTGACCTCAAAAGTTATCCGGTGAACCAGAGGTTAAATGGATGTCCATTGGTTAGAATAGGGAAGCCTGTTTTTCCCTTTTTTTGCTCATTTGTTAACGTGATTCCATTTTGTGTTTTTCTCTTTGATAAAACAGTATTGTCTCATTTTAGGCACCTCCGTGCTCAAATGTTAATATAATTATTTAGTGAAGGACCAAAATTGTATGATATTGTTGTATGATGTACAAAATAACCTGGACGTTCATAGCAAGAGTGGTATGTGCCAAATAACCCATAGAAAAGGTTTTGTTCTCCGACAATCATTTCTTTTTCGAGGGGTTTTAATTGCTGTCATAGTTGTTGTTTTTACCTTCTTATATATTTGATTTAAAGAGTGTGTGTAATTCTATTTATTTAGGTTAAAAAAAATGTCACGATTGGAGACAAGTGACAAATGAAAACACGAAAAAAAACGTATTTTGTTTTATCCCTCTTTTAAGTGTTGCTGAAGGAATGAAGTTGAATCAAAACGCGACCGAGATTTTGAATCTGGGTTTCAATGTTTTTTTTCTGTAAAGACCAGTGTGCCAAATTGGAAAGAAAGCATGAAAATCAGCTGTTTTTATTTCTATTGACACGGTAGTTCTAGATTGTTTAGATCATGTTTTGCAATGCTGTGTCTAGCATGAGGTTTGGTTTGTCTCGTTTCAGTTCAACCATTTCAACCAGTATGCTGATGTGTTTTGTGTTGGAAGTCTTACGGGGGTCATTTAATGAAATGGAAGCCTTCACTATGAATGTCAGGGGATTTGGATGCCAGGGCATTGTATTGTTAGCTTATCATCGATCCTAAGTATAAGCAACTACATTTCACTCGATAACAAATCCAATCAACTCAATCAGTTTATTAGTGCTCAGATTCTGCTTTGATGGTTTCAAATAGTAGGAATTATTCTTTTTAAATGTGACCGTGTGGTTTTAGAAGAAAAAAAATCTTAAGAATGCCTAGTCATTGATAAAATCGACATTGTTTGTCAGATAGTGTCCAACTACAGTGTAGCATTCTATCATATTTCCACTTGTTAGTAGAACTTGCATTACTCTCGGGGTTAAATGGTTCTGTAACGAGTGTTGACATGAGGGTTTCGACAGACGAGAGACTTTTAATCCTGAGAAGAGTATGTTTCTTCCTTGGAGGCATATAACCCGCTGGTCATAGCTTGATGGTTCACCCTTTTCTCCAGCTGTAACTGAGATGACTTTGATTGTCTGTAAATGGTTTTAACACCCAGCAGAACACATTTACTGTACCGTGAGACCAGCAAAAGAATTAAACAATCAAACTAGGAAAGAAATCAAACCAGGAAATGCTTCTGGTTTGGAGAGAAATATGACATACATAGGATTTTAAGTTTCAAAGACTTCTATTCACTTTGTATTCATATTTGCAAACACACTCTTTTTGATAAATCCCTTGTCAATTCCCTTCCTCCCAATTATCTTCTCATTTACGGGATTTCATTCCAAACTGTAGACAAAGGTAGAGATGGCACTTAATACTGCGCAGGGTTTTTTATTTCATGTCGCTGTAAGTTGAAGGGTTGTTCACTGTAAATTGAAAAAGTTGCTTTCACGCTGGACATGTGAATTAAGACTTCCAGGACTGGGCGGGATAGGTTCAGACCAGCACTTAAACGCATGGGTCCAACACAACAAACTGGGCAGGCATGGGTCTCTGTCACTAAAGAGTTACTAGGAGTTAACCTGATTTGCCTCACTTGGAGTGGATGATCAACCCTCACTTAAAATGATGATGAACTTGGAAAAGAATCAGTAACTGAAGCACTGTAATTGAATTTTTTTGTCAGCAGGTGGCAGGGTGATACTAGTTTTGCTGCATCATTACATGTCCGATGATAATGATGACAGAGGTCTCTGTCTTGCTATACTAAATGTGGATCCACGGTTAACACATTGTTTTGCAATACATTACTATTAAATGCAGAGACTGGGGTTACTAAATATTTAGGTATACTATATATGGAGTAATTCATGTCATGTACTACTGTAATAAGTGCGCGCTGTCGGTTGTAGAATTATGGATGCACATTGAAGTCAAAGATCACATTGCCAGCTTTTGAAAGGATCTGGCAAATGGTCACAAACTGATAACTTCAGAATACGGTTGCTGTTCTTTCCCCACTGTTACAGGAAAAAGTACAAAAAAACAACAAAAAAAAGTTTCTTTTTAACTGTATAGTATTTTAAAAAACAATGTTGCATATGTCTGAAAAATTCAATGAAAAAAATATGGGTTTAAATGGATGGTGCTCGTTTCATTTGAATCCGAGTTGTATCACCTCTGTTATGTTTATTAAAAAGATATTGTGCATGACGTGTTTGGCAGTCATAATGATGTCCATTTGTGAAATGTGTATCTTAAATTAAAAAATGAAATAAAAAATGATGAATCCGTAGATGCACTTATTGTACATGTGGTTAGGTTAGTAGGTTTGACTTCAAGTCCTTACAGATGTATTGGGCAGGTGGTTCTTAAATGAATACAAAAAAGATTGTGGGAGAAAGCTGTAATGAAAAAAATGAAAGGATTGTAGAATAATATTGAACAATTCTGAAATTGAAGTTTTTTTTGATGCTTGTGATTATTGAAGATGTACTTCAGAGAAATTTCATGGAATTGATATGATTCTGATGTTAATTCTGTAGAATAGAAATGTATACCAAATGTAATCTTTCCAATGCTATGAAGAATTTATACATGAAATTGATATGCAATAAAAACCTGTGTGCTTTTTATATGAAATGTCCCTTGTATTTGTCATGTACCCAACAGAGAACTCTCTCTCTCTCTTCTCTGCATAGTCAAAATTGTTATAGGCCTAATTTTTGTATGTCTTATAAAGCAATGGACAGATAGTGAGATATTTAGATTATGTATTAAATAACTAAACGATCTGTTTCAGTAGCTATAGTTAGCTCGCTAGCTATCGCTCTACCTAGGTGTCATCATCTTAAAGACCCCTAATTTAAAATACACTTCTTATTTGATTCATGATGGTCGGACCCATCTATGTGAAGCTAGCCACAATAAGGATTAGGCACAATAGTGGAATTTACGATTTGCCTTCAAAATAAAAGTATCTATGATAATGCAAATGAATACAAATAGTGGAATCATGCCATAATGGAATAGATCATGCTGAACGAGGTTGGAATGTCCTTATATAAATTCAACAAAAGACAACAATTTGTTAATTTGACAAAAGTATGTTGAAATCACACTGAATTTTGTTACACTATAGAACTGTATTTGGGTGGGAGGGGGGGGGAGCATACCTATTTCACTGTACAGCCTTACCTATGGATTGTGGATCAATGACATGGGGTATCAGTCTACTCAGTGACATCCAGAGAACATTAGCATCATATTTCTTATTGCAGGACTCTGAAACCACTGTGAATTGAGACACATTTATTGTACCAGTCAACCTACTGAACACTATTCGAGAGGAAAAACAATGCAATGTGGATGTTTGGCGCCTGATAACTCTGAAAAAGCACTTTGGTACTGAGTAGACTGATACCCCATTTAATTGATCCCCAATCCTTAGGTATGGCCGTACAGTGCGATATGAATGTCAATACGCACAATAGGTTGACTGGGCAGGTGATTTCCCACAGTCAAAGTCCCGTTATTTGACGTGTCAAGCTAAGATGCTAATATTTGCGTAAACTCTTCACTGTTGTGTTCTGTGGGTGTCGCCGGGTAGACTCTTATACCATTTCATTGCTCCACATTCCAACACTCAACCTTGTTTAACATGATCTAGTCTAAATATGGCATGATTCCACCAATTGTAATCTTCTGCGTAACGAGGAACTTTTAGTTTGAAGGCGAAACGCAAATTCCACTATGTTGCTAATCCTTATTGTGGCTAGCTGTACAACAAATTACTCGGTCCGGTCAAGCCATACTAGCTGGCTGCTTATAACGTTATAACGTGGGCAACAGGGCTAGCTGGTAGCTAGTTATTTAATTAGGAGGGCAACAAGTGGCTCTCTAGCTAAAATGTCCTCTATGTTGTTGGTGTATGCAACACGATGGACTGACTGGTTTAAAAGTGTATGATGTGAGAATGTATGTGTATGTGATTATTTTAATAGAAGGTGATGCCAAAGAAAGATTTCCATCCTGAATGGCCAATACATTTTTATTATATTCTTAAACGGAAGCTAACGGAACGAAACAAGAGGAACCTACTGAATTTGTCCAATAGGGACCGCAGTGGTTAGAGCGTTGGGCCAGTAACCGAAAGGTTGCTGGTTGGAATCCAAGGTAAAAAAAAAAAATCTGTCGTTCTGCCCATGAACAAGTCAGTTAACCCACTGTTCCCCGGTAGGCCGTCATTGTAAATAAGAATGAGTTCTTAACTGACTTGCCTGGTTAAATGTAAATACAAAATAAAAATAGAAACTCTTGTTTTAGGTGTTCGGACTAAGGATTACAGCTCAACAGTGGCGGGGTTGAACATTTGTTTGAACAGCAGATTTCCCCTTTAAGAGGTGAAAAAAGGAAATCTAAGGGGGGAAGTGAGGCAGGGGTACTTCCTTGTAAACACCATCCTCTCTGATCATATTATTGTGCGCAATGACCAATTCAAAACAATACACCGTTTGCTGAATCTTTATTTTCGAGAGGACAGGTTGAAGTCTATTTTGTGCTTTTTATTACAACTCAGTTTGCACTATGCTTCAGCTAAACGACACGGTTGAACCAATGAGTCCGGGGGCTGCGGTCCTTCATCCGGCAGAGGCAGAGGATGGAGTCGAGGTTGCCTTTACACCGCCGGGGGCCAGAGGGAGCCTTGGGTATAGTTCTTCTGTAGCATGTTGCTCCCCCTTACAAACGTTGACGCCGTTTCATGTCCACAACCCAACAATGCAAGCCAAAGTGAAGGATTATTTCGTCTTTAGGGTAAGTCTGGCTAATAATTGCCCCTTTTTTTATCTGGGCAATGTCGTATATTAGCTAGTTAGCAAGCTAATAGGCTAGCTTGGAAACAGCTGTCAAACGCTCACGCTGCAATCAGCTTGCAATTGCAGATTGACTGCTTGGCTCGCTCTGATTTGAAGGTGCGTATTTGTGGCAGTGAACTCCCATGCAACATGTCGTTACAAACTAACCTCTGTTTCTTAGATTGTGAAACAAACCGTTCTTTTAAACGCAACCATTTAGTCAGACAACTGCAATTTATTCAGCTATGATATATGGAACAATCTGCTCGATTATTATAATGATGAGTGGACTGAAATCAATTAACTGTGGCCTCTTCATTTTAGCCAGGGACCATTGAACGAGCAGTGAATGACATCAGAACAGTGGGCCTGCCTTCAGAGGATGGAGAAGTGCTGAGTGTGTGGCTGCTTGCAGAGTGAGTCATTTTATGAGCAATTCACATCATCACATAGGCCAGTAAAGTTACATTGGCAGTACAGAAGTTCAGAGGTTCCCAAATTTGGTCCTGCCCCCCCCCTGAGTGCACGTTTTGGTTTTTGCCCTGGGTGCACGTTTTGGTTTTTGCCCTAGCACTACAGGGGATTTGAAATGAGCTTGATGATGTCTGAGTGTTTTCAATGATTCATTCCAGTGGAGAACAACTGCCCCCTCTCATTGAAGCCATGGAAGTTGAAGGCCGACCGTGGTACTGCAGACATTGTTAGCGGAAAACAGGATCCCCCAATTAGTGGTGAGGAGTCTACCATGTCCAGAAGTGACTTCATTTTAAGCTTTGTTTTAGTATTGACAGTTACAGCTGATTTAGGGACTGTATATCGATTCGCTCTCCTTAAATATTTAATCTGATGTATTTGTTTTGGTCTCTGAATTGTTTAATCAAATAAAAACTACAACCTTTGTCCTGAATTAGCCTAGAGCGCATGTGCGTCCAGCAGCTATATCCTGTCCTAAACGTGAACTATGCTATTGTTTTGTGCAAAAATACTGCACCCGTAAGCTTCAAAACAGTCATGTAACTACACCGAACAAAAATGTACATGCAACAATTTCAAGGATTTTACTGAGTTAGTTCATATAAGGAAATCGGTCAATTGAAATAAATTCATTAAGCCGTAATCTATGGATTTAGCATGACTGAGAATACAGATATGCATCTGTTGGTCACAGACACCTTAAAAAAGAAGGTAGGGGTGTGGATCAGAAAATCAGTCTATTTTGTGTGACCACCATTTGCCTCATGCAACACGACACATCTCCTTCGCATAGAGTTGATCAGGCTGTTGATTGTGGAATGTTGTCCAACTACTGTTCAATGGCTGTGTGAAGTTGCTGGACATTGGCGGGAGCTGGACACGCCATCGATACAGAGCATCCCAAACATGCTGAATTGGTGTCATTTCTGAGTATCTAGGCCATGGAAGAACTGGGACATTTTCAACTCCTAGGAATTGTGTACAGATCCTTGCAACATGGGGCTGTGCATTATCATGCTGAAACATGAGCTGATGGCGCGACATTGGGCCTCAGGATCTCGTCCATGGTATCTCTGTGCAGTCAAATTACCACTGATACAATTATGTCTGTTGTCTGTAGCTTATGCCTGCCCATACCATAACCCCACCACCACCATGGGGTGCTCTGTTCACAACATTGACATCAGCAAACCGCTCGCCCACACGACGCGATACACATTGTCTGCCATCTTCCCGGTACAGTTGAAACCAGGATTCATCCGTGAAAAGCACACTTCTCCAGTGGCCATTGAAGGTGAGCATTTGCCCACTGAAGTCAGTTACGACACCAAACTGCAGTCAGGTCAAGACCCTGATAAGGATGACGAGCACACCTGTCAGGTGGATGGATTATCTTGGCAAATGAGAAATTCTCACTAACAGGGATGTAAACAAATTTGTGCACACAATTTGATAGAAGCTTTTTGTGCATATGAAACATTTCTGGGATCTTTAATTTCAGCTCATGAAACATGGGACCAACACGTTACATGTTACGTTTTTATATATATTTTTGGAATAGTCATGACTGGTTCAAGCTGTCATGTCGTTAAGACAGCAGTGGCGAAGGATATCATTGCTACTTAATGTGGATCTAAGTTCCATTGGCGTAGGGTTAGCTGGACGTCTCTGACTGGTCTTGAAACTGTGACAATGGCCAGCCTCTCTCTGCTTGCCTCAATGGGATATGTAGAGATTTTGCCAACACAGCCAGATGTACAGTACCAGTCAAGTTTGGACACATCTACTCATTCCAGGTTTTTTTTTTCTTTTTACAATTTTCTACATTGTAGAATAATAGTGATGACATCAACACTATGTAATTACACAATTAATCATGTAGTAACCAATTTTTTTTAAACAAATCAAAATATATTTTATATTTGACATTCTTCAAAGTAGCCACCTTTTGCCTTGATGACAGCTTTGAACACTTGGCATTCTCTCAACCAGCTTCATGAGGTAGTCACCGAGAATGCATTTCAATTAACAGGTGTGCCTTATGGCAAGAACCGCTCAAATAAGCAAAGTGAAACAACAGTCCATCATTACTTTAATACATGAAGGTCAGTCAATCTGTACAATTTGAACGTTTCCTCAAGTGCAAAAACCCATCAAGCACTATGATGAAACTGGCTCTCGTGAGGATCACCACAGGAAAGGAAGACCAAGAGTTACCTCCGCTACAGAGGATAAGTTCATTAGAGTTACCAGCCTCAGAAATTGCAGCCCAAATAAATGCTTCACAGACACATCTCAACATAAACTGTTCAGAGGAGACTGCGTGAATCAGGCCTTCATGGTCAAATTGCTGTAAAGAAACCACTACTAAAGGACACTAATAAGAAGAGACTTTATTGGGCCAAGAAACACAAGCAATGGACATAGACCAGTGGAAATCTGTCAATTTGGTCTGAGTCCAAATTTGAAATTTTTTTTGGTTCCAACCGCGATCTTTGTGAGACACAGAGTAGGTGAACGGATGATCTCCACATGTATGGTTCCCACTGTGAAGCATGGAGGAGGATGTGTGATGGTGTGGGTGTGCTTTGCTGGTGACACTTTCAGGGATTTATTTAGAATTCGAGGCACAATTAACCAGCATGGCTACCACAGTATCCTGCAGTGATATGCCATCCCACTATCATTTGTTTTTCAACAGGACAATGACCCAAAGCACCTCCAGTCTGTAAGGGCTATTTTACCAAGAAGGAGAGTGATGGAGTGCTGCATCAGATGACCTGGCCTCCACAATCATCTGACCTCAACCCAATTGATATTGTTTGGGATGAGTTGGACCACAGAGTCAAGGAAAAGCAGCCAACAAGTGCTCAGCATATGTGGGAACTCTTTCAAATCAAGACAGTTGGAAAAGCATTCCTCATGAAGCTGGTTGAGAGAATGTCAAGCATGTGCAAAGCTATCAAGGCAATGAGTGGCTACTTTGAACAATCTCTAATATATTTTGATTTTGTTTAACACTTTTTTGGTTACTACATGATTACATATATGTTCATCATTTTGATGTAGAAAATAGTCAAAATAAAGGAAAACCCTTGAATGAGTAGGTGTGTCCAAACTTTTGACTGGTATTGTGTGTATATGTGTGTGTGTGTGTGTGTGTGTGTGTGTGTGTGTATATATATATATATATATATATATATATATATGTATGTATATATGTGTATATGTATATGTATATATGTGTGTGTGTGTGTGTGTTTTGTACCCTTAACCTTTTTTTAAACTGACTATTGTATTTATTTGATTTTTTTTTAAATATGACTTTATTAGTATATTGAGTAATCTAGGAATGTCATGAGTTAATTGGCACAAGAACGTGAGAAAATAGCAACTCTACAGAGTGCCAATGCTACAATGAATGGCTAAATTCATTTAGTTGTATACTCTGCAGAGTTCTTCTTCACCATTCTATAGTTGCCAATAATTGCTTCTGATACACCAGATGTACATTTGAAGTCAGAAGTTTACATACACTTAGGTTGGAGTCATTAAAACTCATTTTTCAACCACCTCACAAATGTCTTGTTAACAAACTATAGTTTTGGCAAGTCGGTTAGGACATCTACTTTTTGTGCATGCCACACCTCAGAAAACAAATTGTAGACATCCACAAGTCTGGTTCATCCTTGGGAGAAATTTCCAAATGTCTGAAAAAACCGCGTTCATCTGTACAAACAATAGTACGCAAGTATAAACGCCATGGGACCACGCAGCCGTCATACCGCCCAGGAAGGAGACGCATTCTGTCTCCTAGAGATGAACATACTTTGGTGTGAAAAGTGCAAATCAATCCTAGAACAACAGCTAAGGACCTGGTGAAGATGCTGGAGGAAACGGGTACAAAAGTATCTATATCCACAGTAAAATGAGTCCTATATTGACATAACCTGAAAGATCGCTCAGCAAGGAAGATGCCACTGCTCCAAAACCACCATTAAAAAAAGCCAGACTACGGTGTGCAACTGCACATGGGGACAAATACTTTTTGGAGAAATGTCCTCTGGTCTGATAAAACAAAAATAGAACTGTTTGCCCATAGTGACCATCGTTATGTTTGGAAGTAAAAGGGGAGGCTTGCAAGTCGAAGAACACCATCCCAACCGTGAATCACGGGGGTGGCAGCATCATGTTGTGGGGGTGCTTTGCTGCAGGAGGGACTGATGCACTTCACAAAATAGATAGCATCATGAGGTAGGAAAATTATGTGGATATATTGAAGCAACATCTCAAGTCATCAGTCAAGAAGTTAAAGCTTAGTTGCAAATGGGTCTTCCAAATGGACAATGACCCTGAGCATACTTCCAAAGTTGTGGCAAAATGGCTTAAACAAAGTCAAGGTATTGGAGTGGCCATCACAAAGCCCTGACCTCAATCCTATAGAAAATTTGTGGGCAGAACTGAATATGTGTGTGCGAGCAAGGAGGCCTACAAACCTGACTCAGTTACACCAGCTCTGTCAGGAGGAATGGGACAAAATTCACCCAAATTATTGTGGAAGGCTACCCAAAACGTTTGATGCATGTTAGACAATTTAAAGGCAATGCTACCAAATACTAATTGAATGTATGTAAACTTCTGACCTACTGGGAATGTGATGAAAGAAATAAAAGCTGAAATAAATAATTCTCTATTATTCTGACATTTTACATTCTTAAAATACAGTGGTGATCCTAACTGACCTAAAACAGGGAATTTTTTTACAAGGATTAAATGTCAGGAATTGTGAAAAAATGAGTTTAAATGTATTTGGCTAAGGTGTATGTACACTTCCGACTTCAACTGTATGTCTTTGAACCAATTGTTTTTAAATCGCACACAAAGTTAAAAAGATTGAGTTGCAAATGGCAGCCTGCAGTACCCCGGTCGGCCTTCAATTTGAGCAACTCAATGAAACGGCAGCACTGCAAAAGTCACTTTCTGGAGTAGCTCAAACAGCGCATGTTGTTCAGTGCTATCCGGGATTACTTGAGATGTCCCTACCCTAAACCTAGCCCAATAATGGACTACGTTACTCCTTATAGTCCAAGGACCTTACATGTTTTTTTTTTTAAGGGGAATTGGCTCTGGAAGCCAAAACAGCCAAATACTCAAATGTAAACGTGATTCGATTATCGGTTGCGGTAGGGTTCTAGAAACACAAATCCCTCTACTTTCACATGACAATACACACATACTATACACTGTTTTAACATTTGCAGCTGACAGTATTTTTCAGTGACAAAACGTTTGGGCGTCAGTCTTCCGTCTGCACACAGTTGTACGGAGACGCAGATGGCTAATTGGCACAGGTGGTCCACTCTGCCTTCCGTAAACAAGCACTGTAACATACCAATATGGCCTTGTGGGAACCCTATTAAAATGGTTTATTAATTTTTGTTTTTTGTTAAATTATTTCTCGATGATAGTATATTCTGAAATATTTAATATCGTCAATAAGCGCTAAAGATAGTTAACGTCTATGAAAGGGGTACCTTAACCCCTAACCGTTTTACATTTTAACTTCAATGGGGGTAGGGACGTCCCAATGTTTCCGGATAGCACAGACCATGTTGTCTCCATGAACTAAATATCTTGCGCAATTGTGTCAGATGTTATGCTACGTGCACTGTCCACGAGAGATTAACCAACCCATAGGAATAATTGAAACCGCCTTCATCTGGCCTCAATCGAGTTTTCACAACGGAATGAATGGTTTCACGTGATCGATGGCCTTGTCCATTCATATCATTGTTTCACCCACTCATAATCTCGGACACCCGGAACTAATAGAGTTTCGTCTTTCTATGCACCCACCACCATCAATATATGTCTGTACTTCCGTTTTATGACAGCAGGGGGCACTAGAGACAATGAGGCCGCATAGAGAGAAATCAATTAGGTTATTATTGCCGAGTAACTGCGATGTTGATCCATCCTCAGTTTTCTCCTATCACAGCAATTTTAAAAACTGTTTTAAAGTTACAATTGGCCTCATGGTGAGAAGGTTTCTTATTTTTTTGTAGTGAAGGGTTGTGTTGACACCATCCATAGTGTTATTTTTTTTATTTTTTTATTTCACCTTTATTTAACCAGGTAGGCTAGTTGAGAACAAATTCTCATTAGCAACTATGACCTGGCCAAGATAAAGCATAGCAGTGTGAACAGACAACAACACAGAGTTACACATGGAGTAAACATTAAACAAGTAGAGTAGAACATAGTAGAAGAAAAAAATCTATATACATTGTGTGCAAAAGGCATGAGGAGGTAGGCAATAAATAGGCCATAGGAGTGAATAATTACAATTTAGCAGATTAACACTGGAGTGATAAATGATCAGATGAACATGTGCAGGTAGAGATACTGGTGTGCAAAAGAGCAGAAAAGTAAATAAAATAAAAACAGTATGGGGATGAGGTAGGTAAATTGGGTGGGCTATATACCAATGGACTATGTACAGCTGCAGGGATCGGTTAGCTGCTCAGATAGCAGATGTTTAAAGTTGGTGAGGGAGATAAAAGTCTCCAACTTCAAAGATTTTTGCAATTCGTTCCAGTCGCAGGCAGCAGAGAACTGGAAGGAAAGGTGGCCGAAGTGAGGTTTTGGCTTTAGGGATGATCCTGTTGGAGCGCGTGCTACGGGTGGGTGTTGCCATCGTGACCAGTGAACTGAGATAAGGCGGCGCTTTACCTAGCATAGATTTGTAGATGACCTGGTTCCAGTGGGTCTGGCGACGAACATGTGGCGAGGGCCAGCCGACTAGAGCATACAGGTCGCAGTGGTGGGTGGTATTTATTTTATTTTTATTTCACCTTTATTTAACCAGGTAGGCAAGTTGAGAACAAGTTCTCATTTACAATTGCGACCTGGCCAAGATAAAGCAAAGCAGTTTGACACATACAATCACACAGAGTTACACATGGAGTAAAACAAACATATACAGTATAAACAAGTCTATATACGATGTGAGCAAATGAGGTGAGATAAGGGAGGTAAAGGCAAAAAAAAGGCCATGGTGGCAAAGTAAATACAATATAGCAAGTAAAACACTGGAATGGTAGATTTGCAGTGGAAGAATGTGCAAAGTAGAAATAAAAATAATGGGGTGCAAAGGAGCAAAATAAATAAAATAAATACAGTAGGGAAAGAGGTAGTTGTTTGGGCTAAATTATAGGTGAGCTTTAGTAACTTTAGTAACAAAGCTTTAGTAACAAAGTATAAGGTGCTTTAGTAACAAAACGGATGGCACTGTGATAAACTGCATCCAGTTTGCTGAGTAGAGTATTGGAAGCTATTTTGTAGATGACATCGCCGAAGTCGAGGATCGGTAGGATAGTCAGTTTTACTAGGGTAAGTTTTACGGCGTGAGTGAAGGAGGCTTTGTTGCGAAATAGAAAGCCGACTCTAGATTTGATTTTGGATTGGAGATGTTTGATATGAGTCTGGAAGGAGAGTTTGCAGTCTAGCCAGACACCTAGGTACTTATAGATGTCCACATATTCTAGGTCGGAACCATCGAGGGTGGTGATGCTAGTCGGGCGTGCGTGTGCAGGCAGCGAACGGTTGAAAAGCGTGCATTTGGTTTTACTAGCGTTTAAGAGCAGTTGGAGGCCACGGAAGCTCGTTTGGAGGTTAGATAGCACAGTGTCCAAGGAAGGGCCAGAAGTATACAGAATGGTGTCGTCTGCGTAGAGGTGGATCAGGGAATCGCCCGCAGCAAGAGCAACATCATTGATATATACAGAGAAAAGAGTCGGCCCGAGAATTGAACCCTGTGGTACCCCCATAGGACCGGACAACATGCCCTCCGATTTTACACAAAGTAGTTGGTGAACCAGACAAGGCAGTTATTAGAAAAACCGAGGCTACTGAGTCTGCCGATAAGAATATGGTGATTGACAAGAGTCGAAAGCCTTGGTCAGGTCGATGAAGACGGTTGCACAGTACTGTCTTTTATCGATGGCGGTTATGATATCGTTTAGTAGTAATTAATTACTTCACCATGCCTAAAAGGATATTCAATGTCTGCTTTTGAACATTTTTACCCATATACCAATAGGTGCCCTTTGCGAGGCATTGGAAAACCTCCCTGGTCTTTGGTTGAATCTGTGTTTTGAAATTCACACTTCGACTGAGGGACCTTACAGATAGTTGTACGTTATGTGTGGGGTACAGAGATAGTCATTCGAAAATCATGTTAAAGACTACCATCAATAAGGCTGGTCTCAATGACTAGTAAGCACATTATACTTCACATCGCTTCCTATCTCATAGGCATAGGGTGCTGCAGGGTAGCCTAGCGCGTTGGACTAGCAGCCGAAAGGTTGCAAGTTCGATTCCCTGAGCTGACAAGGTACAAATCTGTCGTTCTGCCCCTGAACAAGGCAGTTAACCCACTGTTCCTAGGCCGTCATTGAAAATAAGAATTTGTTCTTAACTGACTTGCCTAGTTAAAGAAAGGTTAAAAAATAGAAGGTATTCAAATGGTAGTGTTATTAATGTGACCTCATCACTATTAGCAAGCGTGACAGTCATTCACCTATTAAAGGGATAATTTGGGATTTTGGCAATGAGTCCCTTTATCTACTTACCCATAGTCCAATGACCTTGTGGATACCATGTTTCTGTCTCTAACTTCATACTGGACACAGAGGTAGTTTCACAATGCTAACTAGCGTGACACAATCTACATTTAATTCATTTTAAATTTAGGCTGTAACACAACAAAATGTGGAAAAGGTCAAGGGGGTGTGAATACATCCTACTACCAGTCACTTGCATGTATGTATGCATGTATATACTTGCATTCTCGTGTTTCTAACTCACATCGTAGTTCTTGTGGTTTTTATTCTATATTATTATTATTATTGTATTGTTGGGAAATAGCTCTCAAGGTAAGAATGTCACTTGTTTTACACCTATTTTCCTGTGGATGTGGTAAATAAACTTTGAAACGATATTAGTGCAAGTGAGAGGCAAGGATCATATTTTTGGGGCAATTAAGAGCCATGTAGTGCTTAAAGGCATGTTTATTTATCCAGGTAATACATACCATCTCCATGAAAAATTATATTCTGCCGGCAGATGCCAATTGGTAAAGAAATCACACAGGCCCTTGGCACATTTTAGTCTCTCTTACACCATTGCGACTTCATATGTTCATGAATATCTCATTACATTATTTCGCTACAGATGAGAATGCTAAATCTGAATGTAATAATGTTTCCCTTAGAGTTGACCACTGGAACAACGAGAAGGAGAGACTGGTGCTCATAACTGACAGGTAAACCAAATGATTAGTGGCAAATGTTACGATTGGATATCTATTTGAACCCAATTGGAGGGATCCATTCCCATATCATTTGATACATTATTGTTGCCGACTGGATGAAAGCCTCAACGCGGTTGTGATATATTCGTGATGATAAAGGTGTCAAACTTGCATGAACGTTTGTACACTTCACTTAATTTGCCATATTGCCCTCTTGGTTTTCTAACAGGTCCCTGCTGGTTTGCAAGTATGACTTCATCAACTTGCTGTGTCAGCAGGTCATCAGAATCTCCCTTAATGCCGTGGACACCATCTCAGTGGGCGAGTTTGAGTTCCCGCCCAAATCACTCAACAAGTAAGCGCCACTGAGCTATGACCCTGTACAGAGACCCTGTACTTACAACAACACAAGACACTTGTCGATGTTCTGAAATAATTGGATAGGTACAGTATAAGCAATATGGTAGAAGGCTAACGTTCACTTGGGATAGGCTTGGTGGAAATGTTGCCATATTGCTTATACATATCCAACTATGTTGAGTCTACTCAAGTCGCTTGGGGTCGTTTCTGGACAGGGCCAAATACACTCAGCAGTCAGACGTGTTCAGTAGGCATGGAAACCGAAAACTAGGAACGCATATTGGACAAGTATAGATACACCTGTTTCTAAAGCTTTTCTCCTCTCATGCCCACTGAACACAGCCTACTATTCATTGATTACTCCCAGCACACTGGAATTACAATACGTGTCTCTACAGGAGGGAGGGCTATGGGATTCGGGTTCAGTGGGACAAACGCCCACGCCCCTCCTTTGTGAACCGCTGGAATCCCTGGTCCACAGACATGCCCTATGTCACCTTCACTGAGCACCCCATG
Organism: Oncorhynchus masou masou; assembly: GCF_036934945.1. NCBI lineage: Eukaryota > Metazoa > Chordata > Actinopteri > Salmoniformes > Salmonidae > Oncorhynchus > Oncorhynchus masou. The sequence goes on from NC_088229.1 coordinate 37,160,406, forward strand.
GCCCGTGCCGACGAGAAAGTGGCCTCTCTCTGCCAGGTTAAACTCTTACGTTGCCACCTCCCCTCCCCCATTTACAATAATAGCAATATTCATGTTCACATGGGAGCTTGGTATATTAAACACTGAGCTGCTCTCCTCTTCTGTCAGATGGACATCTTCCGGACCCAGCTGGTTCAGGCAGTGAAGAAGGCCCACAAGGAGTTTGCCATTCCGGGCAGGGCCAATGGAGTTCTGATCCTAGAGAGGCCCCTCCTCATCGAGACCTACCTGGGCATCATGTCCTTCATCAACAATGAGGCGAAGCTGGGCTATTCCATGACCAGGGGAAAGATTGGCTTCTAAATGTTTCCCACTGAGTGACCCTCTTATTCCACAGCAGTGGGAGCGCTGTCAAACTGTGTGTTTTATGAGTGTGTGTCTGTCTGCTCGTGGAATGCTGACAATGTGGCTGTGTCATACCCAACGCTTGAGTATAACCGGCGGGCAGTCATGGTGTGCAGCAAGCCTGAGTTCTCTCCACTCCTGCCACAGTGCTCTCATGCAAAGTTGTTTTCCATTTGCCATAATTATTTAACCCCCCGAGTGGAGAGACCTACAGTATGTGAATTTGGTGTGTTTGTGCGATTAGGGAATGTCGCTAATTGTGGGTACAGTGCATACTGTTTACCTTGCCATTGTGAAAATACTGTAATACACACCTAATGCTGCTAGGTGAACCTGACTTAGAGCCCTTGAAGTTAATATTATCGTGGGCCTTTTGTGCAGTACGAGGGCATGGTTAGGTGCTTTAACTTTAGGTATAAGAGTGGGCTTTATCAGCGCTCGTTATTACAGAAACTGATGCAATGAGCTTTGCCTGACCATTATTTTCAACCTGAGACGCCTTGCAAAATTGCAGATTTTTGCATTAGCCAAATTGGCTCTAAAATCCATCATATTGGGACGTTGTAGTGGTAAGATTTGAGAATTAATACGGCTGCCGGCGCTACAATCCGCTTTTTCAGTCAAAACTATGACCACTTTATTTACTATAATTATACATTGTCTGGTGCAAGCCCAATAACAGATATCCTCGTGACAATTTTCTTAAATTGATTAGGGCTACTCATCTCCATAAAACACACAGCCTTTATCGTCCTCATGCTAGGCTAGTTCATGCTGAAACAGCAGATTAGGTCCTATGAAAATGTGATGTCTAACATTGGGATGAGTAGGTGCGGGGAAGTGTTGTGGAATATGTTACTTTAGCATTAGCTACATAGCATGAGGACAAGGCAGGCAGTTTCATTCCGAACTAACAGTATTATGATTTGCCATCAGGCATTGTGGGATAATTAGAAGTACAGTGACACCTTCCATGCCTGGATTGAGGTACGTTTTCATACCCGTTTGATTCTTAGTGTTGACCGGTATAGAAATAATCCCTTCTACATATGCTTTCACCAAACAATCTACTATTCCAATACACATCTTGCTCGGAGGCTAAAAAAGTCCTATCAACCACCTGAATAACTTGACCATAAAAATATCCACGTGGGAATAAAAATGGTGGCCATTTTAGATTACATTGATCTATTAGTCAACTATTCAAGTAACTAACTAGTTAGGGCTGTAGCCATAGTCTGACATAAACCTCAAAGAAAAAAGCAATTTACGTTAAATTGGATACAGCGTTTGAAATATCAGCCTCAATCAGATTTGCATGTTAAAACCACTTAACCCCCTCGGCCTCCGCTTTACCGATTTGTCACTTCCATGTCGACGTTAGAATGCTTGAGTGCCTTGAGTGCTTGCTCAGCGAGAACACCCATGCTGGCACCCATAGGAACCTTAAATACCCCCAACTGTCTCAACCTAAACAAGCACAAATGTAAATGTATCAGCGCTGCACAGGAGCCAATAGAAGGAAGTGATTTAATGTATAAGGGACAATACCAGGAAGTGACATTGGCTGAATATAATTGAAACTGATTAATCATAAGTCAATTGCAAATGAACAGTTTAAGATTTCCTAGAGGCCCTATTACATTTCAAACATTCTTCCATCTGTCACAATGGTTGATGGACATTCAATTTTGTTTCTAAACAGAGTAAGATGTCATTCTTGCATGGGATCCAAACGGAATATTTCAAAGTATGCAAGACAAATCAACGTCAAGAAATCCAGGAACCAGATTTAAACTGGTTTGAAATAAACCGATCTCTCATCCATTCACCAGAGAAGAATCTGGTTGTTAGGCCTCTGCTTCACACAAGATCATGCTTTAACCACTCGAATGAACTAAGATGTCTGTCCAACTACCTTTTTTTTTCTTCCACTCCTGGTCTAAATGTAACATGCATGTCTTGCATGTTGGTTTGCATGCCGTCTCTGTTCAACTTCGAAAATGCTCCAGAATAGCAATTGATGCAGGTTGAGTGTTACAAAAGAAAACTAACTTCTTGGTCAAATGCCTAATATTTGTAGCACGGTCACCAACGTGAGGCAAATGCCTACATTACTTTGATATTTCGTACTGGGTAAATCTGATATCCAACCCATTTGCAGATTAGTTTGACTCATAACGCTGACTATATGCTCATACTGACCTTGAATACTGTACATTGCTTATTAAATAAATACTCAAACTCATGTCTTGTGACATTGTTTCTTACACTGCAGGTGTAAACCCAGTGAAGTACCCTGGGGATTAGGGATTTTGCCAAAGTAGAAAATGTTTCCCCGACAGTCTAGGACTATACTTAATCTCTTACTTTGACCCCATGGGGAAATTTTGTTGCAGTGTCATGTACACATTTAAAGTGGCGTTTAAATACTAAACAAAATTGACAATACAACTTTCACCAATAAAAATTACTAAAGAAATAAAACACACAAAAAAGGACTAGCCTGCTGGCCTTAAATAGCCCGAGCTATTTAGGAGGGATATCACACCTGGCACAAATGATTGTCTAGTTTTTTTCCTGCTAAGGGGTGCCCTATACCTGCATCCAGAGGAGATTAGTTCAAAGTCCAGGTACAGGGGGTGGCTATGGTCTAAAATTATTTTGTGAGCCTTGCAGAGGGCCCTGACCTTAAAGATCTCACCCAGGCCTGAATGTTTGACTCCAAGTACCTTGCTTGCTGTGGTAATAATCACAGAAGATCCACGCTATAGCAATGAACTTTGGCAATATGGATGAATCGAGCCCTAAAGCTTTTTGTTTTTTAACAATACAGCCAGCCACATCAGCACCCCCCCTCCTAATCTGTGCCTGAGGAACTCAGCACTACGTTTTCACCCTTTTCCATTCTCGTCCACAGCAGAACATTCCAACTGTTTGAGGCCTTCGGAGTGATTGAATGTAGACCGGAATGGTTAGACACAGTTGCTGTCTGAATCAAACATCTAAACGGGTATTATTAGGAAACTTTATTACAAAATAATTGTTACCTCTAGACTTTACATTTTTACAAACACAATACTTCAAATAATTAAAATGACAGAGACTTGACAAATGCACTTTGTAAACATCTCTTAAATACTACAGGAACTTGGACCTCAACTACACCTGCCCTATATTGTGATCCTCCCCTAAATAAGTCAAACATTACCTGCAGGGATGGCTGACACTGACCAGTGCAAGTACACATGACCATAGTTTAATGGCCATAGAGTTGACTGTCAGAGCAGCACTTTGGAATTCTTCTGGTCATGTGCAGACCACAGCCCTGATTGAGTATGGGCTCAGACAGTCTTTGGAGTACTAATCTTAATGCTCTGGCCCCCATAGGAGAGAGTACGTGGGGTTCTCTCACTTGACGTCGTCGTCCTCCTCCTCCTCTTCCCCGACCTCCATGTAGCACAGACACAGTTGCTCTTTCCCCAACAGAATCAAGGAGTCTCCACTGCAGTGCCAAGTCACTGACTGCACCTGGAAACCACCTAGGAAGGAGGGACACACGAGGCGTTAAGGACCTCCACCTACTGCTCACATATGCCAAGCTGAAGTGTCCCTACCAGTGTACTGTTACTCCATTTCAGTGTTCCCCCATACCTCGGAGTACCCCCAGCTCTTCCACTCAGTTGTTCTAGCGGAGTACTTGATTTAACTTGGTTTGGGAAACAGTCCTATTTCTATTACTGTGGAGTTTGCAGTGACCTGATGAATATCCATTTGGAATGTAAATATTGTTAACCAATAAAAGTACACAGAGCATTTGACTGTGCTTGACTACTTCTTTTACAGTTTTATTACAACCCATGATAAGTGATGTGTGTTTGACTTCACATGCTATGTGGTGACGGCCGGGTCAGAGCTACAGTACCTTCAGCAGGGACCTGGACAGAGACGCAGCCTGCGGGGGACCAGAGGTAGAGCTTGGCGTTGCCGGTGCAGAGGGCCAGACGGGGCCGACGGGGGTCCCACTGGAAGCAGCGCACGGATGACGTCTGCTCCAGAACAGCCAGGAGCCCCAGCCTCTGCATGTCCCATACCCACACCACGCAGGCCATGTTGTCTATAGGGATAGACACACGAACCCTAGTCAGCACCATCATACAATTAAATGGGACTAGTAATTCTGTGACAGCCACCAAATGCTATACAAACTATTCAGAAAATGATTGACATCATCTAACCCTAGTTGGTAAAGGGTCATTTTGTGAGTGTGGGTCTGCAGGGTTTACACCTATGGCTAGTAGAGCAACGTTACAGTGTGAATCTGTCCCTTACCATTCTTTGTGGCCAGGTAGCGGTTGTCCGAGCTGAATGCCATGGAGGAGACCCCGACTTTAGGGTTGGCACGGTCCAGGTCAGGTTTGACCACAGGTACCTGGACTGGCAATGGGCAGATCTCATCTACAACCGAGGGATGCGCCACAGAAGCATGATCAATAAGTCAGACAATTTTGACAGTGATAACCTTATTTTCCCGTGTACTAATAAAAATTGTGCTGAATATGGGTTATTATACCATCTCAATTTCATCTATTCCAAATTGAATATTTTCTTAGGCTATAATACTTTTCATAAGGTTGGGGTTTAATGAAAGAGTTATAGCTAAGAATGTTGCATATTTAATTAAATATACACTCCTGTTGGCTAATATCCACTGCCAGGTGTGGCGTGATGAGTTGTGCTTACATTTGCTCTGTGTGTTGAAGAGGGTGCTGCCCATAGTGATGTGGTGTGCTTACATTTGCTGTGTGTGTTGAAGAGGGTGCTGCCCATAGTGATGTGGTGTGCTTACATTTGCTCTGTGTGTTGAAGAGGGTGCTGCCCATAGTGATGTGGTGTGCTTACATTTGCTCTGTGTGTTGAAGAGGGTGCTGCCCATAGTGATGTGGTGTGCTTACATTTGCTCTGTGTGTTGAAGAGGGTGCTGCCCATAGTGATGTGGTGTGCTTACATTTGCTCTGTGTGTTGAAGAGGGTGCTGCCCATAGTGATGTGGTGTGCTTTCATTTGCTCTGTGTGTTGAAGAAGGTGCTGCCCATAGTGATGTGGTGTGCTTACATTTGCTCTGTGTGTTGAAGAGGGTGCTGCCCATAGTGATGTGTTGCTGAATGGACAGGTCTGCACTCCCCACCACCGGCTTCCTCTCCACCTCCTTGTAGACCACCTGACAACACAAGCTCCAGTCAGTCACCTGGCATGGTCAACACTTCCTCAGCAACACCCAAGCATTAAAGTGCCCAGTTAGGTAAATAATGGTCCTTTCGCAGCACTTGCTCACAATTAAAAGCATTGTGTTTCAAGCAATTACATATAAAGCAGTAGAGGGAGACATGAAATGGAGTGTGAGTATTGTAGCAGAGGGGACAGTGATACAGTCCCAAAATCATTTGCATGGCAGAAAGTAAATACAACTTCCAAAATACAACGGGACAGCCGAGTGCTGAAGCACGTAGTGTGTAAAAATCATCTGTCCTAGGTGAAAGCCACAATACCTTATTGATGTCACTCACTTGTTAAATCCACTTCAGAGTAGGTGAAGGGGAGACAGGTTAAAGAAGGATTTTTAAGCCTCGAGACAATTCAGACATGGATTTTGCCTGTGTGTGCGCCATTCAGAGAGTGAATCGGCAATACTTTTTTTAAGTGCCTTTGAACAGGATATGGTAGGTGAAAGGCGCCCTGGTGTGGGTCAAGAACTGCAACGCTGCTGGGTTTTTCATGTTCATGTTTTTCAAGTTGTGTTTCCCAACATGGATTAACTTGACACAGCCCTTCAGCCGTGGTATATTGGCCATATATCACAAACCCCCAAGGTGCCTTATTGCTATATAAACTGGTTACCAACGTAATTAGAGCAGTAAAAATAAACGTTTTGCATTACCCGTGGTATACAGTCTGATATACCACAGCTTTAAGCCAAATCAGCAATCAGGGCTCAAACCCCCCAGTTTATAAATCTATTTAACTGCAACTGGTCTTGCTTGCGAGCGGTTCAATCAACAAACATATTAGTGGAGATCAAGAAGAAGAATGGAGGAAGGACAGGGGGGGGGGAGAAACAGAGGGTTAAGAACAATTGACGAAGAGTAGTAGAGTGTAAGGGCATACTAGTGAAAGTTGTATGGACCCCTTAACCCCTACCCCTCAGCACATTAGGTCGTCACATAACTGACATGTACTCATTGGAAAGAGTACTCACAGCTTTAGTATGGTTTATGGTGGCTGGGTGGTCAAACTCAGTCACTTTCTTCCAGGTGATGTGGTTTAGGATCCGGACCTGATCAAAACCATCAGGTAAGCCCACATCAGTCATACCACCAACTCCATGTCCCTATAGTCTAAAATAGCTTCAATTCATTATATTATTTTCTACATGACTATGGGACGATATTCCAGGCACAAAATGCATTCTCCATTGAAAGTGCTTTCATTACAGGACTCCGCCTAATCTGTGTCTGGGAAACCAACCCCAAATGTTTGGAATGCGACTTGACCAATAAATCACTTCTCTGTAAAGGCCTATGCACGATAGTAGATAAGAGTTTCTTTTCAGGAACCACATCAATATAATCTGCACCCGCGTTAATTTTGCCAGCTATTTTAGATTTAGTCTTAAAATATATTTCAGTTATCAGTCACATAGTCAGTGCATTTTATCCAATACATAACTACAACTTTCTGCTTCCCTTGTGTGCAGATAGCCTTGTCCAACTAAGCCCACTATCCCCTCGTATACCTTAGCTGTCAACATTGCTATTGTGGCAGATTTTAGCCAATACCAGGAAAAATAAACCATATGGCTATAAAGCCTTGGCTACAGGTTCAACAATTCAGAGCTCTGATTTTCTCCCCATCATAACTGTCGGAGGGGGGTAAATAAGTGATTTCCCTGAAAAGGGGACAAGACGAGCTTTCCAACAATGCCAGAAGTATTGTCAGAAAAAAGCAAATCACATTTGTGGAACCGCAAGAATGGCAACATAGATGAATTACAGCACACGTGAATGACCATTAGGCTCATGTGGAATTCTCATCTAGTTACATTTTCAAAAACTAAAATGAAGTGATTTGTAATGTCCCCCCCCCCCCTCCAAGGCATTTCTCGTTATCATCACTCGCTTTCATCAAGAAAAATAGGTCATTGACGAAATTAAATTATTGTTGAAGAAATTAACACGGATCTACACAGGTTGCACAGAATGCGTGTATCTGGAAGCCACCGTAAGCCTATAGAAAGAGAAGGAGACAGAGTGCAGACCTTTCCATCATAGCTGCCGATGGCCAGGAACTGGCTGCTGGGACTCCAGGCCAGAGACTTGATGCCCAGCGACCACTCATACGCACTGAAGGTGGACAGCAGTCGGCCGTCCAGCGAGTACAGCAGCACCTTGTACTGGGGAGAGAGCACACACACAAACTCTCTCAGGGTTCCCACTCTGTCAACATATTGTTAACTAATTTTCCAATGGCTTACCTCCAAACAGCTGTCCCATACAGCCAGAACACAGCCGTTAGGAGACCACTCCACCCCTGCCAAGTCCTGGGTCTCTGTTTCAAAGTGCTTTGAAAGGTAGACAGAGGAGGTCAAACAAGAGGATACAGACAATTAGCAGAAAATAGACAGGGACAAACTGCGCATCTGTACAGGTGCATCGGTTGTTTGGGTCCCACGTTACAATGTGTCAAAATGTACAAAACATTAGGAACATGAGTTCTTTCCATGACAGAATGACCAGGTGAAAGCTTTGATCCCTTATTGATGTCACTCACTTCAAATCAATGTAGATGAAGGGGAGGAGACCATTTTAAAGGATTTTAAGCCTTGAGACATGGATTGTGTATGTGTGCCATTCAGGGGGTGAATGGGCAAGAAAATATTTAAGCGAACTGGGTATGGTAGTAGGTGCCAGGCGCATCAGTTTGCATGTCAAGAAATGCAACGTTGCTGGGTTTTTCACACTCCAGTGTGCAAGAATGTTCCACCACACAAAGGACATCCAGCAAACTTGACACAACTGTGGGAAGCATTGGAGTTAACATGGGCCAGCATCCCTGTGGAACGCTTGACACCTTGTCAAGTCCTGCCCCGATGAATTGAAAGCTTTCCTAATGTTTTGTAAACTCAGCAATAAAAGAAAACGTCCTCACTGTCAACCGCGTTTATTTTCAGCTAACTTAACGTGTAAATATTTGTATGAACATAAGATTCAACAACTGAGACAAACTGAACAAGTTCCACAGACATGTGACTAACAGAAATGGAATAATGTGTCCCTGAACAAGGGGGGGGAATCAAAAGTAAGTCAGTAGCTGGTGTGGCCACCAGGTGCATTAAGTACTGCAGTACATCTCCTCCTCATGGACTGCACCAATGCACCTGCATGTTCCCGGACATTTCTGGGGGGGGAATGGCCCTAGCCCTAGCCCTCACCCTCCGATCCAACAGGTCCCAGACGTGCTGAATGGGATTGAGATCCGGGCTCGTCGCTGGCCATGGCAGAACACTGACATTCCTGTCTTGCAGTAAATCAGCCATACTGCTCGTTCTGTGCGTGGTGGCATTGTCATGCTGGAGGTTCATGTCAGGATGAGCCTGCAGGAAGGGTACCACATGAGTGAGGAGGACGTCTTCCCTGTAACGCACATCATTGAGATTGCTTGCAATGACAACAAGCTCAGTCCGATGATGCTGTGACACACCTCCCCAGACCATGAAGGACCCTCCACCTCCAAATCGATCCCGCTGCAGAGTACAGGCCTTGGTGTAACGCTCATTCCTTCGACGATAAACACAAATCTGGCCATCACCTCTGGTGAGACAAAACCGTGACTAGTCAGTGAAGAGCACTTTTTGGAAGTCCTGTCTGGTCCAGCGACGGTGGGTTTGTGCCCATAGGCGACGTTGTTGCCGGTGATGTCTGGTGAGGACCTGCCTTACAACAGGCCTACAAGCCCTCAGTCCAGCCTCTCTAAGCCTATTGCGGACAGTCTGAGCACTGATGGAAGGATTGGGCGTTCCTGGTGCAACTCGGGCAGTTGTTGTTGCCATCCTGTACCTGTCCTGCAGGTGTGATGTTCGGATGTACCGATCCTGTGCAGGTGTTGTTACACGTGGTTTGCCACTGCGAGGACGTTCAGCTGTCCATCCCGTCTCCCTGTCTTAGGCATCTCACAGTATGGACATTGCAATTTATTGCCCTGGCCACATCGGCAGTCCTCATGCCTCCTTGCAGCATGCCTGAGGCACGTTCACGCAGGGACCCTGGGCATCTTTCTTATGGTGGTTTTCGGAGTCAGTAGAAAGGCCTCTTTAGTGTCCTAAGTTTTCATAACTGTAACCTTAATTGCCTACTGTCTGTAAGCTGTTAGTGTCTTAATGACCGTTCCACAGGTGCACGTTCATTAACTGTTTATGGTTCATTGAACAAGCATGGGAAACAGTGTTTAAAAACCTTTACAATGAAGATCTGTGAAGTTATTTGGATTTTTACAAATTATCTTTGAAAGACAGGGTCCTGAAAAAGGGACATTTCTTTTTTTTGCTGAGTTTATCAAACTAAAATGTAAATCCCCAAACTTTTTGGTGGGAGCTCTGAGTGGCACTCACCCTCAGTAGGTGCCAGTCGTCACACACAAACACGCTAACATAGTCTCTGCAGTCGCGGCGCTCCGCTAGGGCCATGTAGCAGCCGTCCCTGCTGAAGTCTATCCCTGGAACCACAGACAAGGGGGGAAACAATGCACAGGAAACGCTATTTAACATAGTCAAAATCTTTCCCCACACAAGCACACCTGACTCAACTACTCATCATCTAGTCCTTGTACAAAGACAATGTGGGGAGAGGACAATTTGCAGATGCAAAAGTGATATGCTTTAGACCTACATTATGTTCATCTAGGTGACATGTGTCCAAAATGATTTGTGGTCATTTAGTCGTCATGTTAACCTATAGCGTTGCTGTGGTGTACAGCACAGTCTATTGAGTGTAACTATCAAGAGGCCTTCAGCGGCAAGTGGTTGGCATTGCTGGATTGTTTATATGGTGGATCCAACGGTGCTTGGGTCACGTGGTGGTGGTGTGTGAACCTTTGGGTAGTGTTTGGAGCCCAAGACAATAACTCCACTGGCTGCTGACAAACAGGTTATGGCGAGCATGCACCATTTACTGAAGAGGGCTCCAACTGTCAGCAGATGGCCCATAGGCCAAAGGTCAAGGGACAGGGAGGGACGCAATTCACCAGCCCATGTGTCAAGCCAGTCAGTGCGGCCCTGTCCCCAAGTCCTCTCGCTGAAAAACACACACACTCACGTACTTACCCTTCTGACATGCCTTGGGGTACTTGATGTAAGATACGGCTTTGGTGCACAAGGACCAGACGGTAACTCTCAGCTGTCAAAAAAAAGAAAAAGAAACAAAATGTAACAAACTATACCTCATCTCCCAGTGAAAGGTTAGCTAGCACAGGGGAATAGCCTACAAAGACTCATCCGTCCAAAAACAGACACCTTTGATCTGCGATCAATTATTTTGAATGTCTACGCCCGTTTAATAAAGCAAACCGCATCGCCGCTTGCACCCCATGCCCGCTCTTCATTGGCAACATGGCCTCTTCCTCTGTAAGAGGAGCTGGATGGAGGCTTTAATGTGGTAAGTGTGGAGCTCAGAGCAGGGCATCAACAACAGCCGCCTATTAATAAGAGCTCAGTCAACTCTTCGACTAATGAGACTGCTGAGAGCTCCTCGCTATCGCTGACACTCCGTCCGTATAGGTTTTATACCAAACGCAGCAGTCACCCCGTTCGGCTTCAACACAGCCCCTGGGGGACTCCGTGTCAGTCTGTGGAACAGATCCACGAGGGTCTTTGTGATGGATAAGACTAAGAAGAGCGGTTGTGCTGAATGGTTAAACCACTCACAAGGGAAAGTTCTAAATCTAAAAAAAACACTACAATAATGAAATCTCGAGCCTATCCATTAATAACAGCAGTTAAGTACAAGTACGACCCTTATTGGTTACCAGCAGAACTGGACAATAGAAACAAGGCCAATGCCAGCCTGTCTACCCGTAAAGATTCACGTCACCCCCGCCCCCCAAAATCATCCGAGATGAGCTTTACACGTCGCAGCACACAGACAGTAACACGCTGCATCTAGCCCTCCAAGAACCAAGACCAGCATGTGACAGGTCCTGCACTCCGAGTTTCTTCCTCGTTTAGTCGTGATCAGAAAAACAAAGGTGTTCATGTGAAAACATTGAAACTACATATGCTTTGTTAAAAAGAACAGGTCTATACTGTAAGATGCACAATATAGTATTTGTATTCAGCCTAGAGCGAGCCTAGTTATTGTTACTCCTAAAAGTAAAAGCCAGAACAGTAGTCATTCTACACCATCCAAATGACATTACGGCTATGTAGCCTACCACCACAAGCATGTTATGGGTGTCAAATGCAAGGCCTACATATTTGCTTTTACAACCAAGTAAGCCAATATAAATGTGCATGCATACACTTCTCCGCACCCTGTCTTATCATACTTTGAATACTAAGCCTGTGCAAATGCTGGACTAAACTAGTCTCGGTGATCAGCCAAGACTGTTATGTGGCTTCATAACAATAAATAAGCTTGAGACAGAAGTGACAAAGTCGAGGGTCGTCAATTCAAGTGTGAACTGTAATCAAGACCCTCAGCCTCTGTGCGGCCTTGGTAGGTGGCGGCTTATATGGTGTGCATGTCAGAACTCACATCGACACTCCCAAAATACCAATTAAAACTTAATTAAGGGTGCTCCTTTTGCCTACACTTACCTTCCTGTAAGAGAAGTGCAAACATCAGGAAACTACACAACTGTATGAAGAAGGAGATGAACTTTAAATAGATCTAGTATGGCGTGCTTTCCCTGATTTTCTAACTAGGGCTCACTTTCTCACTCAGGGGAGGAAGGCATTCAGGCAGGAGTCTGTCTGACCTACTGGCTGTTGCTTCCCTGGGTAAGGGTCTAACTGACCAGGGCATGCTCCTGAGGTACCAAGACATCCAGCTGTGGCCTGTCATTACACCCCCCCCCTCCCCACAGATCCATGGAAACCACCGTCAACACAGCTCAACACAGTGCTTCTTGGACAACTTGTACACCACCACATTGACATGGGGGGACTAGGTTGGGAGGTTGTCTGGGGAGGGGGGGGTGTAACTTTAAACTGGGAAGAGGGAGGGAGCGGCACATATGTAAAATAGGTGAGAAATGCTTCTCTGTGTTGCCTGGCATGCCAGTCTGGGGCACTGAAGCTGGTAAAACTACACCTTGGAAGCAAACTGGGAGCAGTAGACTGGCGTTTCAGTCTCTAGGACAGAGACAAGATGGTCCAAGAGCAAATAAAGCCGCTTCTGTTTAGCCATCAGAATAAAGGGACACAAATAATGCTTTGTATTGGCCTTCACAGCATGATCATCAGCTTTAGGCTTCTTTTCTAGGAAGTTTGTTACAGTGCATTCAGAAAGTATTCAGACCCCTAGACTTTTTCCACATTTTGTTTACATTACTGCCTTATTCTAAAATGGATTAAATAGTCCCCCCCCCCTTCAATCTACACACAATACCCAATAATGACAAAGCAAAAACAGGTTTAGAAAATGTTGCACATTTATTAAAAATAAAACTGAAATATCACATTTGCAAAGGTATTCAGACCCTTTACTCAGTACTTTATTGAAGCACCTTTGGTGGCGATTACAGACTCAAGTCTTCTTGGGAATGACGCTACAGGCTTGGCACACCTGTATTTGGAGTTTCTTCCATTCTTCTCTGCAGATCCTCTCAAGCTCTGTTAGGTTGGATGGGGAGCATCGATGCACAGCTATTTTTAGGTCTCCTTAGAGATGTTCGAACGGCTGGGCCACTCAAGGACATTCAGAGACTTGTCCCGAAGCCACTTCTGCGTTGTCTTGGCTGTGTGCTTAGGGTCGTTGTCCTGTTGGAAGGTGAACCGTCGCCCCAGTTTGAGGTCCTGAGCGCTCTGGAGCAGTATCTCTGTACTTTGCGCCGTTCAGCTTTCCCTAAATCTTGACTAGTCTCCCAGTCCCTGCAGCTGAAAAACATCCCCACAGCATGCTGACACCACCATGCTTCACTGTAGGGATGGTAGCAGGTTTCCTCCAGACCTGACACTTGGCATTCAGACCAAAGAGTTCAATCTTGGTTTCATTAGAACAGATAATCTTGTTTCTCAAACTTCTTCAATTTAAGAGTGATAGAGGCCAGTGTTCTTGTGGACCTTTAATGCTGTAGAAATGTTTTGGTACCCTTCCCCAGATCTGTGCCTCAACACAATCCTGTCTCGGAGCTCTACGGATAATTCCTTTAACTCATGGCTTGGTTTTTGCTCTGACATGCACTGTCAACTGTGGGACCTTACATAGACAGGTGTGTGCCTTTCCAAATCATGTCCAATCAATTTAATTTACCACAGCTGGACTCCAATCAAGTTGTAGAAACACCTCAAGGACGGTCAACGGAAACAGGATGCACCGGAGCTCAATTTCAAGTCTCATAGCAAAGGGTCTGAATACTTACGTAAATAAGGTACGTATCTTTTTTTTTTTAAATTAGCAGAAACGTCAAAACCAGTTTTCGCTTTGTCATTATGCGGTAGTGTGGAGATTGATGATGTGAAAAATGTATTTAATCCATTTTAGAATAAGGTTGTAACGTAACAACGTGGGAAAAGGGGTCTACATACTTACCGAATGCACTGTATAAGCAGGGAGGCCATGTGTCGACGAGAAGACAGCACATTTTACAGAGTTGTAGCAGAGGTGCCTGCTAGGGTGTTGTGCTGACTGGCAGGGTGGATGGAGGGCCTAAACCGTGGCTACCAGCTCACAACAGTACTGGTTCACTTCCCATTGGAGGAATTAATTTGACTTTGTTTCATTTATCCTGTTTAAAGCTCTCCCACAGCCTTGTTCTAAACATAACCTCACAGGAGTTATGCCTCAAGCCCTCAACTTAACCCTAGAAAGAACAGGCCCACTGGGACAAGAAAGGCTACACTTGATAAACAGGACCAACTACACCGCAGAATCCCTGACAGCAAATCACAAATCCATCAGCTCCTCCTGTGGCAGCACTTTTTATATGCGAGAGAGAATTAGTGATGCTGCGACTCCTGCGAGGAATCTTTGCATAGGCCTATCTGTCAGCAATGGATAAGTCCATATGCATTCCCCATCAGAGACGGTCTCTCAACCCGATATAGACACATTTCTCCTGTTACAGCCTTATAATTCCCCCATGGATTGGAGTGCGGTGTAGCCAGGCGTCAGTCTGGATGACTGATTGTCGATTGTCAGAGTAGAGCAGTGGCAGCTACTTGGGTTCACAGTTTCTCTGATAGCTAACGCTGCCAACATGCTACGCGCTAGCGGGGATCCAGCGCCGCCGGCCAGGCACGCAGCTAACCTGATCCCAACAATGCATAAACCATTAGAGGTATATAATGTTCATGCCGGCCTTGAGTGGATGTCTTCCACACCAGTTTTACAGCTCACTCAGCTGGTTTGTTGGATTAGCAGTGAATATGTGCAGCAAAGTGCCAGTGGAGAGAATCAGGAGTGGGAATTCAAACATGTAAGGCTTTTTGATTCGAACATACAATGAGGGTAAAATCATTTTACAAACACCCATCTGAATGACATCGGGCCTATCCATGAAGCTAGTCCTAATTACCAATGTTAAGTCACTTCTGAAGAGTGTAATATGATAAGCAACCCACTCAGACAGCCAAGAGACGACTCCAGGATGTCCTGCTAACTTGTAAGAACATGGAGAATGCAATAGACTAATCAACTTTCCAATTGTCCTTTATGTACAGTAGGGAGAGGCCGTAAGCTAAATCACATAACGCATGCAAGATATGGTGTAAGACAATTTTAGCATCAAAAAAGCTGCTTGCTAACCATTTGAAATCATTTGTACATGGACAAAAAGCGCAAAGCAGTGCAAACTGTGGTGAGGGCTGGAGGTAAGAGCATATCCGGAGACTGGCTCACGCCGCGGCCTGCTGCTCCGGCGACTCTCCCACACGAAATGGCATATCTACAGAGATGAACGTAAATCCAAACCCTCGTCTAGCACCATCAGCTGTTAACTGACAAATTGCACCCATGTATCAAAACAGTCAGTGGGGAGAAAAGAAAACACACAGTCACACACACACACACAGTGGGTTCAACACACAGCAGCTGTCCCCTAACAAGTTAATATAGCATCTTGTTCATGAGCTCCCGGCGGAAACTGAGCCCTGATACGAACACCAGTCTGGCACAGCCATAATGAAATCTTTGTGGAGGGGTGAAGGTGAGGTCAGCAGCACTGGGCAACGCGGGCGTCATCACCCCTAGACTTTTGGTAAATGAGCTTTGGCACCCCAAATATGAAAACAGGGGATCTTGCATGAGTTCTGAGCCATACAAGGCAACAAACAGGGGGGGCTACTTGAACTTATCCAATAAGAAATGCACATTTTCTGTTGCAAAATGTATTTGTTTTACATCTTCCCCAAATCAACAACTGAAAATTGTTCCCTTCTCAGAATTTAATGGAAAGAGCAGACAGACCCAGGAGCAGACAGACCTAGGGAGACTCCATTCTATTCCTGTGTTTGTTGAAGAAGCAGACAGACAAAGCAGAAATGTCAGACACTTGCACTCCCTGCTCCCTCTCAAACCTCCAGACACAGTTGTGCCTGGGCCCCGGCACCTGTCAGTGAGTCTTGGAGTCGGGTTCGGGCGTCAGGCGAGCCCCGCCATGGCACGGTGCCCAAGTCGTAACCCAAACGAGTGCAGCCCACTCCCCCCTCTGATACCTAGGGACAAATATGCTCCCAACAAGCCAGACGACTGCACTTTCACCTACAGTCGTTGCAGACGTGCAAAGCAAGCTGCGATGTCGTCACACCGACACTGGTTTGGTTCCAGCAAGCATGTTCATTCAAAGTCTAAACTAATCAGAAAGACGCTATAAATGTACTTTGTCATTTCTTATTAAGCAAAACTCACCACATTAAAAATGTCTAAGTGTGGCTGAATTTCACAGCCTATTGGATGTGTGACAAAAGACATTGGACGGATTGTCATCTTCCAAGAATATAACATAAATATCTACAGCCCAATTCCGTTTCTCCCCTGTACACTTCCACCATGGATTTCAAAGGGAGGGAGTAGTGTACGGAACATGGTGAAAACCCACTTAAGCACAGACTTACACCAATCCAGTGCTTTTTAAATGCTTCAAAGGGAATGAACGAATGCACACTTCAGGGAGGAGAAACGAAATAGGACTCGGAAGGAACTTAATTCGTGTGTTGAGGATATGACAGAACACTAGCTGGAGTAACTGAAATCAGGCATACATTTGTCAGGTGGGGCAGGGTCTGGTGTCTGCTGTCTATTTTCAGGTCTCCTCCTTCATTATGGGCAGCAACAGTCGACACCAGACAGAAACACATAAACACACTCCTAGTGACTTCACACTTACATGGAACTCTGTGGTGTTGAGAATGTGACGTCCGTCTGGGCTCCAGCGCGAGGAGACTAGTCCTATCGAGCCCTCGTCAATCTTACAGTACCAGTCGGGCTGCTCTAGAGACCACACCTGAGAGGACAGAGAGATTGTGAGAGAAGGACAACTGCCTTTCCCTGAGCTCAACCTGTACTCAAACCTTTGACCACACCTAATCTGACCCAGAGACGAAATGAAAGACTGGAGATGGTTACCTCTGCAAAAGTAAGCTGTTCTTTTTGCACAGTGCATTTGATCTTAACACTGTCTCAAATGAGGGGTAATTTCCCTTTCATTACAAAATGGTCAGTAGTTATCTACTTAAATTCCATTTTCTGTGCAAGTTGTTGATTTATATTTGTACACTTTATTCCCAGTTTAATTTCCCACATTCTGTATATTTAAGCATCCATCAAGTCTGAACAAGCTAATTCAGCACCAAAATATAAAATAAAACTACACCAACTGTCATTATTGGACAAATGAGATAAAAACATTATGCACTAGCCTAATAGAGGAGCGCATACCTGCACTAGTCCCCTCTTGTACATGGCACAGAGGATGAAGAGCGAGTCAGAGGACCACTCCATGTGGACTATCTGGTCCAGGCAAGTGTAAAGGTGCAAGATCTGTAGGGTGTTCACGTCACGCACCACCAGCCTGTACTGCACACACGTGGCCTGGGAGGGGGGGGGGGGGCAGATGGAGAGAGACAGGCAGTGACACAGTCAAGCAGAAAAAAGTTGTGTTCCGACACATCTGTGTACTTTTGGACTTGTTAGCTCCTCGGTTGTAAGACCATGAACGTCCATCTGCCATGCCTGTTGTCGATGTTTAAAAGTGCATATTTGAGTGCATAAGTGGAGTACATACGGTGTGCATCATATTTGCACTGAAAACATTTATATGACTAGGGTACCTGCCATGCGGTGGCGGATTTACATGCTACCAAATAAACCAAAATTCACAGACATTGTTGCATTTTTTTCTGGTTTGTGCAAAACATTAAGAAAAACATAAAACCAGTCTGCACAACACCAAGGTGAATGGGTTTAGTCTTGACTCTTGGTTGCCAGTTTTTTTTTTTGTTGGGGGGGGTAATGAAATTATGCTCGAGTACCAAAACACAAATTTGTTTCTATTTGTCACTTTTTGATATGAGTCTTATTTTCATATATATTTAAATAGTTTTAAATGTTAGGATTATTTGTGCTGTTGTGCTGTTGCAAATGTCTGAATAAAAATTAGTTAGTGCAGAATGGTGCTTTTTTGGGGGGGGAGCATTCGGAAAGTATTAAGACCCCTTCTCCACACATAATACCCCATAATGACAAAGTGAAAACAGGTTTAGATATTTTTGAAAATGTATTAAATAAAACAGAATACCTTATTTACATAAGTATTTAGACCCATTGCTCAAAATTGAGCTCAGGTGCATCCTGTTTCCATTGATCATCCTTGAGATGTTTCTACAAGTTGAGACAGGACTGTGTCGAGGCACAGATCTGGGGAAGGGTACCAAAAAATGTATGCCGCATTGAAAGTCCCCAAGAACACATTCTTAAATGGAAGCAGTTTGGAACCACCAAGACTCTTCCTCGGGCTGGCGGCCCGGCCAAACTGAGCAAGCCGGGGAGAAGGGCCTTGGTCAGGTAGGTGACAAAGAACCCGATGGTCAATCTGACAGAGCTCCAGAGTTCCTCTGTGGAGATGGGAAAGCCTACCAAAAGGAGAACCATCTCTGCAGCACTCCACCAATCAGGCCTTTATGGTAGAGTGGCCAGACAGAAGCCACTCCTCACTAAAAGGCATGACAGTCCGCTTGGAGTTTGCCAAAAGGCACCTAAAGGACGCTCAGACCATGAGAAACAAGATTCTCTGGTCTGATGAAACCAAGATTGAACACTTTGGCCTGAATGCCAAGTGTCACGTCTGCAGGAAACCCGGCACCATCCCTACATTGAAGCATGGTGGTGGCAGCATCATGCTGTGTGGATGTTTTTCAGTGGCAGGGACTGGGAGACTAGTCAGGATCGAGGAACGGAGCAAAGTACAGAGAGCTCCTTTATGAAAAGCGCTCTGGAGCAGGTTAGGACCTCAGACTGGGGGCGAAGGTTCACCTTCCAACAAGACAACGACCCTAAGCACACAGCCAAGACGACGCAGGAGTGACTTCGGGACAGGTCTCTGAATGTTCTTGAGTGGCCCAGCCAGAGTTCGGACGTGAACATCTCTGGAGAAACCTGAAAATAGATGCGTGTGTCCAATGTTTTTAGTTTTTTTTTATCATTTTCTACATTGTAGAATAGTGAAGACATGGAAACTATGAAATAACACAAGGAGTAACCAAAAAAGGGTTAAACAAATCAAAATATATTTTAGATTTGACATTATTCAAAGTAGTCACCCTTTACCTGACAGCTTTGCCCACTCTTGACATTCTCTCAACCAGCTTGATGAGATATTCACCTGGAATGCATTTCAATTACTGGTGTGCCTTGTTAAAGTTACATTTGTGGAATTTCCTTCCTTCATAATGGGTTTGGGCCAATAAGTTGTGTTGTGACAAGGTAGGGGTGGTATACAGAAGATAGCCCTATAAAAGACCAAGTCCATATTATGGCAAGAACTGCTCAAATAAGCAGAGAAATGACAGTCCATTACTTTAAGACATGAAGGTCAGTCAATCCGGAAAATTGCAAGAAATTTTAAAGTTTCTTCAAGTGCAGTCGGAAAAACCATGAAGCGCTATGATGAAACTGGCTCACATGAGGACCACCACAGGAAAGTAAGACCCAGAGTTACCTCTGCTACAGAGGATAAGGTCATTAACGTTACCAGCCTCTGAAATTGCAGCACAAATAAATTCTTCACAGACAACTGTTCAGAGGAGACTACATGAATAAGGCCATGGTCAAATTGCTGAAAAGAAACCACTCCTAAAAGGACACCAATAAGAAGATTTAGAATTAGACCGATGGAAATCTGTCCTTTGGTCTGATGAGTCCAAATTTGAGATCGGTTCCAACCGCCGTGACTTTGAGACGCAGAGTAGGTGAACTAATGATCTCTGCATGTGTGGTTCCCACAGTGAAGCACGGAGAAGGCGGTGTAATGGCGTGTGGGTGCTTTGCTGGTGACACTGTCGGATTTATTTAGAATTCAAGGCACACTTAACCAGCATGGCTACCACAGCATTCTGCAGCGATACGCCATCCCATTTGGTTTGCGCTTAGTGGGACTATCATTTGTTTTTCACCAGGACAATGACCCGACACACCTCCAGGCTGTGTAAGGTCTATTTGATGACCTGGCCTCCAATAACCTCCACCCAATTGAGATGGTTTGGGATGAGTTGGACCGCAGAGTGAAGGAAAAGCAGCCAACAAGTGCCCAGCATATGTGGGAACTCCTTAAAGAGAGTTGGAAAAGCATTCCAGGTGAAGCTGGTTGAGAGAATGCCAAGAGGGTGCAAAGCTGTCATCAAGGCAAAAGGATGGCTACTTTTTTGGTTAATACATGATTCCATGTGTTATTTCATAGTTTTGATGTCTTCACTATATTATTCTACAATGTAGAAAATAGTACAAATAAAAACCCTTGAATGAGTGGGTGTCCACACTGGTACTGTACGTAAATGTGATTTCCATTTTAATACATTTGCAAAAATGTCTAAAAACCTGTTTTTGCTTTGTTATTATATGGGTTAGTGTGTAGATTGATGATGGGGAAAAAACGATTTAATCCATTTTAGAATAAGGTTGTATCATGATGTGGGAAAAGTCAAGGGGTCTGAATACTTTCAGAAGGTAATTTAAAGGCATGTTATAACAGTGCTTCAGAAAGTATTCACACCCCTTGATTATTATTTTTTTTACACATTCTGTTATGTTACAAAGTGGGATTAAAATGTATTTGTCTTTTGTCAACGATCCACAAACAATACTCTAATGTCAAAGTTGGGGACAAATTCTACCTTATTTAATCAATATATTAGCATTTTAATTAATAAAGTATTCAACCATTAGTCAATAAATGTTACAATCACCTTCGGCAGCGATTACAGCTGCAAGTGTGTTTGGGTAAGTCTAAGAGCTGTGCATACCTGGATTGTACTATATTTGCCCATTATTCTTTCTTTTTTTTAATCTTCAAGCTCTGTATAGTTCATCTTTGATCATTGCTAGACACCCATTTTCATGTTTTGCCATAGATTCTCAAGCTGATTTAAGTCAAAAAACTGTAACTAGGCCAATCAGGAACATTCAATGTCATCTTGGAAAGCAACTCCAGTGTATAATTTGGCCTTGTGTTTTAGGTTATTGTCCTGCAGAAAGGTGAATTTGTCTCCCAGTATCTGTTAGAAAGCAGAATGAACCAGGTTCTCCTCTAGGATTTTGCCTGTGCTTAGATCTATTAAGTTTATTTTTTATCCTAAATAACTCCCTTGTCCTTGCCGATGACAAGCATACCCATAACATGATGCAGCCACCACTATGCTTGAAAATATGAAGTGGTACTCAGTGATGTCAGGACAAAACTTTAATTTCTTTGCAGTTTTACTTTAGTGTCTTATTGCAAACATGATTCATAAAGAGCACTTTTTTATCCTAAATAACTCCCTTGTCCTTGCCGATGACAAGCATACCCATAACATGATGCAGCCACCACTATGCTTGAAAATATGAAGTGGTACTCAGTGATGTCAGGACAAAACGTTAATTTCTTTGCAGTTTTACTTTAGTGTCTTATTGCAAACATGATTCATAAAGAGCACATGTTCAAATTAACAAAAAGGCAGAGGCCCCTGCCCCACCTCCATCACTCTGGAAACTTCTCTCAAATCTAAGGATCTGAATCACATGGGTCATTAACAATGTTTCCATCCACAGTTTGTATGCAAGTAAAGTCATATGGTATAACAAAAAAAGCTGTGATCGAAACAGGAAGTTTCGTTACAATTGTATAAAAGCAGACAGATAATTTGTTCGTTCGACATGCTGGGATATTGTGTCTGTGATATTGTGTCTGTGATATTGTGTCTGTAAAATGTATTATACGAGAAAGAGCAGTAGCCAAGACCTGAGTAGGCAACAGTTTGCGCCAAAACTATCAGGAGAGTTGAAAATGCGATAACGCACTGAACTTTAGATTTTTATTCGGTACATGTAAACGTATACGAAAAAGTACATTGTGTGCACTACGTCGTCACACTGATTTTTATCCACAACTAGTCCCTTTGGTGGCAACGCCACTCGTGGGAAAATGCGCATATTTTCTTTACGCGCATTTTAGAATATTTGCATGAAATGTGTAGACAATTTGATGGAAACCTAGCTATGTATACACATTCACGTTTCTTTCATTACTCGCCCTCTTCTGAACTCTCAAACAATTTGATCGAAATTATGTAGCCCATGTCTCTGCGTCATTCCTGAACTGCTGCGATTTGAACTATCGATCCAAAAATATAGCCTATATGAAGGGCCAGCTACAAACTTCTGCCTGTTGAAACGGATATTTCTGTAGCACAAGCAAGACAGTCTACACATTGCATTAGGGCAAAACAAGTATAGTTGTGCGTGATGTCATCTTTACAATTTTGCTGCCATATAGCCAGTCTGCCTCCTGTTCAGACAATGTTTCCAATGATGAAAAAATTACATAAAATCGCTATTGACTGAGTGTCTTGCGACTTGATTGTTTGATATGTTGTGTAAGCTACATATAGCTTGCCTAAATAGCTACATTTAACTCCTGAAAAAAATAACATGAAATTGCTAGACCTCTTTATGTCATGCTTATGTTTGCAACAGCTTACTGTTACAATTAGCTACGTTTGATCGAACTGTTTTGTGTACAAGCGGCAGCAGAGTCACGGAGTGACTGAGCAATGAGCAGCAGCTGAAAGGAGGTAGGTTGACTAGTGGATCCTGCATGCCCAGAAATATCTGTATATTTAGCAACAGCAAGTCACTCCATAATAAAAAACAACATTTTCCTATCTCTAGAGGTTAAATAAAAAAGGACTATGGTAAGTGCCAAATCAAGTAACGGGGTTGACAATTTCATCTTAAATCAGCCATAGATCCCCTTGGATTTGGGGAATTGGAAGCTTATAGTGTGCAGGGAGGGACAATTGAATGCAAACATAATTTATCAAATGAAACTTAAAACATTTAGAGCCCATCTATCGGTAAGAGTTTTCCACAGCACAACAGAAAATGGCCAAAAAGATTAGAACCAGTTCTGACAATTAGATGTTTGAAAAAATTACTTAAATTAATATTTTCACCATATTAAAATGAAAGTTTATTTCACGCAACAGGGTTGGCTTTAAAATGAGAGACATGCATTATGTGATTAGATGAATCACTAATAACATTAAATAAATATTATAATTCAGAAATTACTCAAAGCAACAAAATAACTATGGATTTACAATGATGGTGAAAGCTTGGAGACATTCCGGGGTTAAGTTAATTAAAATCTTCCTAGAAGTCACAGAGGGACATGTCAAAATGTAGAATTCTGGCACTTTAGCAATTCTTTATTCATACCATAAGACAGATTTATTGAATTGTCCATGTGGTCTACATTAATATAACATTTAATATAACAAGCTTTTAAATTCTATATTGATATGCACAATTTCTACGTAAAGTATTAAAGGGATGCAAAAGGAACTAATTTCAAGGAACTCAGTTGCCTTCAATTAATAAATCATTATTGGCAGCCGGAAATGAGCTGGCAACCACACACACATCCAGTGTGGCACCTTCTTGCATACAGTATGTATCAGTTTTCGGTTGAATTTTGTGTACAATCTTAATCATTACATTATCTACATTGTTTACCATATATGCATAGTCACTTTAACTATACATTCATATACATACGTCAATTGAGCTGTGCTCCCGCACATTGGCTAACCGGGCTATCTGCATTGTGTCCCGCCACCTACCAACCCCTCTTTTACGCTATTGCTACTCTCTGTTCATCATATATGCATAGTCACTTTAAACATATCTACATAATACCTCAATCAGCCTGACTAACCGGTGTCTGTATGTAGCCTTGCTACTTGCTACTGTTCACTCCAGACCTGACTGCCCTCGACCAGCACAAAAACATCCTGTGGCGGACTGCAATAGCATTGAATAGTCCCCGCGATATGCAACTGTTCAGGGAAGTCAGGAACCAATACACGCAGTCAGTCAGGAAAGCTAAGGCCAGCTTCTTCAGGCAGAAGTTTGCATCCTGTAGCTCCAACTCCAAAAAGTTCTGGGACACTGAAGTCCATGGAGAAAAAGAGCACCTACTCCCAGCTGCCCACTGCACTGAGGCTAGGTAACACGGTCACCACTGATAAATCCATGATTATCGAAAACTTCAACAAACATTTCTCAATGGCTGGCCATGCCTTCCGCCTGGCTACTCCAACCTCGGCCAACAGCCCCGCCCCCCCCGCAGCTCCTCGCCCAAGCCTCTCCAGGTTCTCCTTTACCCAAATCCAGATAGCAGATGTTCTGAAAGAGCTGCAAAACCTGGACCCGTACAAATCAGCTGGGCTTGACAATCTGGACCCTCTATTTCTGAAACTATCCGCCGCCATTGTCGCAACCCCTATTACCAGCCTGCTCAACCTCTCTTTAATATCGTCTGAGATCCCCAAGGATTGGAAAGCTGCCGCAGTCATCCCCCTCTTCAAAGGGGGAGACACCCTGGACCCAAACTGTTACAGACCTATTTCCATCCTGCCCTGTCTATCTAAGGTCTTCGAAAGCCAAGTCAACAAACAGGTCACTGGCCATCTCGAATCCCACCGTACCTTCTCCGCTGTGCAATCTGGTTTCCGAGCCGGTCACGGGTGCACCTCAGCCACACACGGTACTAAACGATATCATAACCGCCATCGATAAAAGACAGTACTGTGCAGCCGTCTCCATCGACCTTGCCAAGGCTTTCGACTCTGTAAATCACCATATTCTAATCGGCAGACTCAGTAGCCTCGGTTTTTCGGATGACTGCCTTGCCTGGTTCACCAATTACTTTGCAGACAGAGTTCAGTGTGTCAAATCGGAGGGCATGCTGTCCGGTCCTCTGGCAGTCTCTATGGGGGTGCCACAGGGTTCAATTCTCGGGCCGACTCTTTTCTGTGTATATATCAATGATGTTGCTCTTGCTGCGGGCGATTCCCTGATCCACCACTACGCAGACGACACCATTCTGTATACTTCTGGCCCTTCCTTGGACACTGTGCTATCTAACCTCCAATTGAGCTTCAATGCCATACAACACTCCTTCCGTGGCCTCCAACTGCTCTTAAACGCTAGTAAAACCAAATGCATGCTTTTCAACCAATCGCTGCCTGCACCCGCATGCCCGACTAGCATCACCACCCTGGATGGTTCCGACCTTGAATATGTGGACATCTATAAGTACCTAGGTGTCTGGATAGACTGCAAACTCTCCTTCCAGACTCATATCAAACATCTCCAATCGAAAATCAAATCAAGAGTCGGCTTTCTATTCCGCAACAAAGCCTCCTTCACTCACGCCACCAAACTTACCCTAGTAAAACTGACTATCCTACCGATCCTCGACTTTGGCGATGTCATCTACAAAATTGCTTCCAACACTCTACTCAGCAAACTGGATGCAGTTTATCACAGTGCCATCCGTTTTGTCACTAAAGCACCTTATACCACCCACCACTGCGACTTGTATGCTCTAGTCGGCTGACCCTCGCTACATATTCGCCGCCTACCTCCTCATGCCTTTTACACACAATGTATATAGACTCCCCTTTTTTTTCTACTGTGTTATTGACTTGTTAATTGTTTACTCCATGTGTAACTCTGTGTTGTCTGTTCACACTGCTATGCTTTATCTTGGCCAGGTCGTGGTTGCAAATGAGAACTTGTTCTCAACTAGCCTACCTGGTTAAATAAAGGTGAAATAAATAAAATAAAAATTACATACATACATACATCTATTTACTGTTGTTTTATTTCTTTACTTACCTATTGTTCACCGAATACATTTTTTTGCACTATTGGTTAGAGTCTGTAAGCAATAAACTTTGATTTGATTACTAAGTGTATATAGAAACAAATGATTGCTTACCAAATATTTTCCATCTGGTGAAACTCTGCACAGTTGGTTAGACTGTTTGAAGACCTCAGAGAAGTTCATCCCTGAACTTAACAAAATGACTGGTCACTGTAGAAAGGGGACATGATCATGTGATTAGTCAACAGTATACAACTCAAAAAAGCTAGCTCCTCGCGGTGTTCGCCAAGTCTTGAGTTATTTGGTCAATAATAACCACAAGGTGGCGACTGAGACCGTGAATGTATTTCAAGCCAAAAACCATATGCCTTCTTTGGAAGTTAAGGCTAACTGTACAGTACTACTGTAGCTAACGTTTGCTAAAAATAAAGAAACCTATGCATCTAACTAGTAGTAGTGCGTGAACAAACAAATCGGTAACGCGACTATTAACATGCACATTGCATTGGTAGCACAGAAGAGTGTTATGTCTCTATAATGGCAAACGAGTAGGTTTAACAGATTAGCTAGCTAAATTAGCAAAGTAGCTACACCTGTTTAATGCCAGTTGAAATTGCTAGCTATTGACAATGAATCATTTGTTATTTCTACCAGTCGCGTAAACAAATCAGTAAATGTGAACCAATGACGAACGTCAGCTAACGTGTTTTTTGCATTCTAAGCAAGCTGGCTCAAGTTAACAGTAGTGTTATCGTCAAGCTTACGTTAGCTAGCCTAGCTAGCTCGATACCGTAGTTCACTAATTCGTTCCACACAGATAACGGTATGTTTTATGTTTAGCGTGAAGTTTATCGTCCAAGGTTGAGCGACTCACCGGTATCCAGGGTTTGTTGAAAACTTTCCTCGTTCACATGCTATCAAACACGTGCATGACAACAATAACTGTCTGATACTTGTTTCGGTGTGATTGATTTACCTCACCTCTGGTACCGGATGAGCAGAGGTTGCACAAGAGTCTGGTCAAAGAGCAAACTACTCTGTCACCCGACATGGGGAGCGCGCAAAATCAAACGCACTTGATGAGCGCCATCCAATCAGCATGAAGACAGTTTTTCATTATGCCGGGAAATGTAGTTCAGCAGAGGTTACCTAGAGGGGATTCAATTATCTGTCTCGGGTTATCCCGGTGTGAGGA
Organism: Oncorhynchus masou masou; assembly: GCF_036934945.1. Lineage (NCBI taxonomy): Eukaryota > Metazoa > Chordata > Actinopteri > Salmoniformes > Salmonidae > Oncorhynchus > Oncorhynchus masou. The sequence goes on from NC_088229.1 coordinate 37,187,619, forward strand.
GTTTTATTATGGTGAAAAGTGAGTGCATTCGTTTCGGAACCAGTTGCCGCGTTCAAAACAACTGAGAACTCGGAAATTTCAGACTTCAGTGCATTCAAGACAACTGGGAACTCAAGAAAAAAAAACTAGCTCAGGAAAAATCAATTTGAACAGTCATCCAACTAGCATTTCCTAATTAAGAACTCGGGTCGCGTTTATCGGGGTAACTTGACCCTGGAGGTGCCAGTTACCATTCATGAGCAAAAAGTTTTCAATAGGTTGTTTTTAATTTATACCAAAAAAATATTAATTGGAATGGAATATAACCAATATCATTAAATAAAATTGGAATATAACATTTAATAACTATAACTTCACTAATTAATTCAGTGTAACATTGACGTGGCAACTGTCTTATGCTCTGCTATTGCACAATTCTAATTTGTACATGGGTCACAAATAAAGCTTTCCACGTTTTGCCTGTTCACGTCATGCGCCATAGCCCGGTGCACTGCAGCTCAGGTTAATAGAAATCCCTCATTATTATAATGTGAAATATAGTTATAGGTCTGTAAAGCAAATATTCAGAAGAAGATTTGTGGAATTGGCGTCTCCAAGAAACCATATTTCACATTATAACAATGAGGGAGTTCTATTAGCCCGGTGCACTGCAGCTCAGGTTATGGCCCGGTATATATATATATAACAAATTGGAACGTGACAGTGATCTCCGGTATACAGAATCATTTTGAGGGTATTTGGGCTCCCGAGTGGAGCAGTGGTCCCTGCAGTACCTGGTTCGAATCCAAGTTGCATTACATCCGGCCGAGATTGGAAGTCCCATAGGGCCGTGCACAATTGGCCCAGCGTCGTCCGGGTTAGGCCGTCATTATAAATAAGAATTTGTTATTAACTGACTTGCCTGGTTAAATAAAAAATAAAAAAAGTGTAGTACTAATAGTGCCCCATAGAATAATTGCGTTGCAGAAGTTTTAAACTATCTAGGCTTCAGACAGGCTACGCACAAGTATAAGACAACGTATTTTTGTTTCAAAGCTTTATTGTTAGAACTCTTTTCCCAATGGTTTATCTAGCATTTGCCTCCATGTGCCCCCTAGTGAGTTAGGAAAATGTTTCCCGCTCGTGTGCGCCTAAACCGCGGCTAACACCTCCTCCTGTCACCCGAATCCCACCCAACTCTAAATCTCAATAACACAACCTCGCGGAGGAAGCTCATGACACCTAAAGTTTCCTCGCTTTATCATCTAATGATTTTCTTCGTCGTGAGTGGTCAGCCATTTCTGGAAGGAGAAAAAAATACTCGATAATGTGTGCTTTTTAATCGATGGCTTGATTTTTGACGAATGTTACAGATATGAGACATGTTATAAAAAGGATAATACGCTGTTTATCACTACCACATTATTTTTGGACGTAGTCAAACTGGACCAAGCTCATTTTGTTTGGTAAGTGTTCTTGTCTTTGCAGTTCGCACATAGGCCTAATTATGTTATGGGAAGCAGTCACATAGCAAGTCTTAAACAAAGGGCATTAGCCTATAGCTTACAATTATTTATCCATATCAAAATAATACCTTGAGAGTTACTACATAATTATAGATCTGTAACGCAAGTATTCAGAAGAAGATTTGGGAAATTGGCGTCTCCAAAATATTATATTGAACAGAAACGTAAACTCCTGTCAATTATTGTGATATATAAGGGTAAACTGACTTACAAGTCAAGTGGAGTTGTATAAACACCAATAATACAAACTTGCAGAAACAAAACTCAAACATAACCTATCGTTTTTCTGTGAACCCTCCTTGTCAATAAAACAAATCAATAATGCATTCAAAATATCGTACAGTGTTCAGAGTAGGCTACACAACAGCTAGATGTTGATAAGTCTGATAAGAAAATAAATACTCAAATTCAGAATGTTTTTGTTTTTTTAATCGAGAGTGTTATTGATGACGAAACCTGGAAAATATATTATCATTATTATGGTATTTCTATAATAACAATAATAATAGACTAGTAATAACAATAATGAAAACGTATCATTTTGTTTTCTGCCAGGCTGTTTAAATCTACTCCCGGTAAATTGAAATACACGATCATCGTAGATTCAGTTACATTTCACAGATTATAAAAGCTCGTTAGTCAACCTAATTTGTATTTGTGTAAATAAGGGTTAGACAAATGGCGTTAAGAGTTTTCTCCCACAACACTGGTATTAGCCTAGTTTGCTGGAGGGCGATTTACCCAGGAGGAATGGCTTGTATTGTGTATCTATCTAGTCGTTGTCATGGGTGCTGCATAGTGTTTCCAACTTGGGCGTGGAACAGGTGAATTTAAATCAGCATATCCCACGCATCAATGTGCATTTCGATAGGCTTATTTTATTTAGTTGCTTGTTGACCTTATTGCAATGCATTCATGATATTTATTGGAATATGGAAGAGTTTTTTTTAATATGATATGCCATTTTAACTTCACATGAAGGCAAAGGCCCTACACTGCCTCTTACTAAGGATCACTTATCCACTCATCTTTAATATCTTTGAAATAATAACCTATTCATAAAAAATAAAAACAGTTAAATTATAATCACATATGCTTTCATCGCATTTCAATTCTATTCCAAAATTGGTATAGCTGCATGGACCTTTCTGTGTAAGTGAAATGTGTGTTGCCTCCACCATGTCCTGATGGAAATCTATTTCTTCATGCTAAATCCCCTGCCATTCCTCAATTACCCCAAGTGCAGTTCTGCACAGTTCTCAAGGCGGCAGCTACCACGGGAATAGCGGGAACCTAATTTAACCAACAAGCAGCTGCTTCAAAATAAGTTCCCAGCTTCAACATGGAAATTCATCTGTCCATAGCCTACCTGCGCGCGCGCCTGTCTGTTTGACTGTCTGCGCGCGCGTGTGTTTGTTTGTTTCGTGATTAAGCATGACTGTTGACATTACAGCAGATAATTTTCACCTTTTAGTGTCTGTGTCATCACGGCAAGCCTATTATGCACAAATTCCATTTTTATGCATGCCCAAACGTGCTTTTTTCGCATGGCTATTAATTGCTATACTAGCCTAATTGCTCTGCACATGCATTATTATCGACGCGCATCAATAAACTTGATTAAAACAGGGGTTAAACTTTTCCACATTCGTGCGCACAGCTCAACCCCTAAACCCACGAACCTTTGCCACAGTTTTTTTCCAGCTCTTACAATGTTGCTAAGGAGATATGACGCCTGGTTGTGCGCATTAGTAAATATAGTAAGCTTTATAGCAGTCGAATGGAAGGGACGACGTGTTCAAGAATGAGTTGTGTTGGAGACTATCGAAAACTCAGAAATCCTGTTTTAGGAGAATTTTGCGGTAATTTTAGCAACACTTTCGCATCAATTAGGAAATGATTGTACACTTTTCTCGTGCTGTGTGTTTCAATAATTTTGTGGAGGCTGTTTTAAGGAATGGAAATTATATTCCAGTTTTGGAAAAACATATTCTCAATTGAATAATATATCATGGCCTATTGTAGCCTCTCATTTGTAATAGACTCTTAGAAAAATGTGTTCATAAATGGCTGTCCCATAGGAGCTTCACCAACTGGTTCTTTGAGGGTTCTTCATTGGGTGAAAGGATTATACATGAAAACAAAAAGGGTTCTACCTGGAAAAAATATATATTATCCTACAGGGACAGGCGATAAAGTCTGCACATGAATGTACAGAATTATGTAAGAGGATATAACAGGACATGATGTTGCTTTTACACCATGCTTTTGACATAATTCTTTTGTCAACATGCTGATTTGATCAGTGCTTATTTGAAGTGTTTGTTGTTATTGTTTACTAAATCATGGCTTTGTCTGGATTATTTTATCATTAGCATACCCATCTGCTTAAACAACAACGGTCACTTTTGGTTTGTTTTGTTGTCCATTGCATTGTATAGGCTTTGATTACTTGATCAATGAAACACCTACACTATATATACACAAGAAGTACTTGGACACCGCTTCAAATTAGTGGATTCGGCTATTTCAGCCTCACGTGTTGCTAATAGGTGTATAAAATCGAGCACACAGCCATGCAATCTCCATAGACAAATATTGGCAGTTGATTGGCCTAACTGAAGAGCTCAGTGACTTTCAACGTGGCACCGTCATAGGATGCCACCTTTCCAACAAGTCAGTTTCTCAAAAGTCTGCCTTGCTAGAGCTACCCCGGTCAACTGTAAGTGCTGTTATTGTGAAGTGGAAACATATAGGAGCAACAACGGCTCAACCGCAAAGTGGTAAGTCACACAAGCTCACAGAATGGGATCGCTTGAGCGCATAGCGTGTAAAAATCATCTGTCCTCGGTTGCAACATTTGCTACCTAGTTCCAAACTGCCTCTTGAAGCAACGTCAGCACAATAACTGTTTCATCGGGAGCTTCATGAAATAGGTTTCCATGGCCGAGCAGCGGCACACAAGCCTAAGATCACCATGGTCAATTCCAGGCGTCTGCTGGAGCGGTGTCAAGCTCACAGCCATTGGACTCTGGAGTAGGGGAAACGCGTTCGGACAAATCTGCATACAATTACATTATAGACGATTCTGTACGTCCAACTTTTTGGCAACAGTTTGAGGAAGACCCTTTCCTGTCAATGCCCCCGTACACGAAGTGAGGTCCATGTGCTTTTTGTGGTTTGTCAAGATCAGTGTGGAAGAACTTGACTGGCTTGCACAGAGCCCTGACCTCTACCCCATTGAAAACCTTTGGGATGAATTGGAACGCCGACTGCGAGCCAGGTCTAATCGCCCAACATCAGTGCCTAACCTCACTAATGCAATTGTGGCTAAATGAAAGAAAGTCCCCGCAGCAATGTTCCAACATCTAGTGGAAAGCATTGCAAGAAGAGTGAAGGCTGTTATAGCAGCAAAGGGGGGACCAACTCCCTATTAATGCCCATGATTATGGAATGAGATGTTCGAAGAGCAGGTGTCCACGTACTTTTGGTCATGTAGTGTATCAGAGGTCAGTGTCAATATGGTCTGTTTATATCAAAGTGCGGTTAGCAGCAGAGCAAACAAAGATTCTGATCCAAGCCATCTGTCATATTTTGCAAGTCATACGTGTTTCAGTCATACATGCATCAATATCCACTACTTAGGCCTATACAGATTCATTATTGCAGCTCCGAAGCCCACAGAGCTCAATATTTAAACTTGATTGGTAGTTCCTCCTATGGGGGGGAGAGAAGAGGGGTGGGGCCCTCATCCTTTAGAGTGGGAAGGGGAAGGAGGAAGTTGCGTGCGATGCCACGTGGCACACGGTCCTCTCTTGGGGTGAGACGATGAGGAGCGGGCAGGCCCAGGCATGTCGAGCCCCCGACACCCCTGTGCCAGTCTACTGGGCCCATACCCGGTGTGATCACACCTGGAAACAGCAGCACCAAGAGACAGGGGTGTGCGTCTGTGTGTGTGTGCGTGTGCACTTGTGTGTGTGTGTGTGTGTGTGTCACACTCACAGCACATCATCAACACACTCAGGCCATTTGGTGATTACACTCTCTATCGGCCATCGATAAAATGACCCTGAGTGAATTACTTCCCCTGGCAACACATCTGTTTTTCCCTTTGTGCTGCACCCTTCTCCTTTCAAGGATGTAGTTGTAATGTTTGTTTGATATGAAAAAAGGCAAACATATAGTGCCTATTGCCACCTGGTTAGTCAGTTGTGCTGGTTTTGTGTGAGTTCTGTATGTTCACATATGTGAACAGGAATGATTTAGCTCGTCCAGTGGTTCCCAACCTTTTTTCTTTGCCTAGCCTACCCTTCACTGTTAATATCTGAATATTTAAAAAATGACAGTCTGTCAACTACTTATAGACCCTTTACTTTAGTCTAAATGTTACCTAAATCAAAATCAAATTTATTTGTCACATACACATGGTTAGCAGATGTTAATGCGAGTGTAGCGAAATGCTTGTGCTTCTAGTTCCGACAATGCAGTAATAACCAACGAGTAATCTAACAATTCCAAAACTAATACCTTATACACACACAAGTGTAAATGGATAAAGAATATGTACATAAAGATATGAATGAGTGATGGTACAGAACGGCATAGGCAAGATGGAGTAGATGGTATAGAGTACAGTATATACAGTGCCTTGCGAAAGTATTCGGCCCCCTTGAACTTTGCGACCTTTTGCCACATTTCAGGCTTCAAACATAAAGATATAAAACTGTATTTTTTTGTGAAGAATCAACAACAAGTGGGACACAATCATGAAGTGGAACGACATTTATTGGATATTTCAAACTTTTTTAACAAATCAAAAACTGAAAAATTGGGCATGCAAAATTATTCAGCCCCCTTACTTTCAGTGCAGCAAACTCTCTCCAGAAGTTCAGTGAGGATCTCTGAATGATCCAATGTTGACCTAAATGACTAATGATGATAAATACAATCAAGTCTCTGTATAAATGTCCCTGCACTGTGATAGTCTCAGAGGTCCGTTAAAAGCGCAGAGAGCATCATGAAGAACAAGGAACACACCAGGCAGGTCCGAGATACTGTTGTGAAGAAGTTTAAAGCTGGATTTGGAAACAAAAAGATTTCCCAAGCTTTAAACATCCCAAGGAGCACTGAGCAAGTGATAATATTGAAATGGAAGGAGTATCAGACCACTGCAAATCTACCAAGACCTGGCCGTCCCTCTAAACTTTCAGCTCATACAAGGAGAAGACTGATCAGAGACGCAGCCAAGAGGCCCATGATCACTCTGGAAGAACTGCAGAGATCTACAGCTGAGGTGGGAGACTCTGTCCATAGGACAACAATCAGTCGTATATTGCACAAATCTGGCCTTTATGGAAGAGTGGCAAGAAGAAAGCCATTTCTTAAAGATATCCATAAAAAGTGTCGTTTAAAGTTTGCCACAAGACACCTGGGAGACACACTAAAAATGTGGAAGACGGTGCTCTGGTCAGATGAAACCAAAATTGAACTTTTTGGCAACAATGCAAAAAGTTATGTTTGGCGTAAAAGCAACACAGCTCATCACCTTGAACACACCCACCATACCCACTGTCAAACATGGTGGTGGCAGCATCATGGTTTGGGCCTGCTTTTCTTCAGCAGGGACAGGGAAGATGGTTAAAATTGATGGGAAGATGGATGGAGCAAAATACAGGACCATTCTGGAAGAAAACCTGATGGAGTCTGCAAAAGACCTGAGACTGGGACGGAGATTTGTCTTCCAACAAGACAATGATCCAAAACATAAAGCAAAATCTACAATGGAATGGTTCAAAAATAAACATATCCAGGTGTTAGAATGGCCAAGTCAAAGTCCAGACCTGAATCCAATCGAGAATGTGTGGAAAGAACTGAAAACTGCTGTTCACAAATGCTCTCCATCCAACCTCACTGAGCTCGAGCTGTTTTGCAAGGAGGAATGGGAAGAAATTTCAGTCTCTCGATGTGCAAAACTGATAGAGACATACCCCAAGCGACTTACAGCTGTAACCGCAGCAAAAGGTGGCGCTACAAATTATTAACTTAAGGGGGCTGAATAATTTTGCATGCCCAATTTTTCAGTTTTTGATTTGTTAAAAAAGTTTGAAATATCCAATAAATGTCGTTCCACTTCATGATTGTGTCCCACTTGTTGTTGATTCTTCACAAAAAAATACAGTTTTATATCTTTATGTTTGAAGCCTGAAATGTGGCAAAAGGTCGCAAAGTTCAAGGGGGCCGAATACTTTCGCAAGGCACTGTACATATGATATGAGTAATGTAGGGTATGTAAACATATTAAGTAGCATTGTTTAAAGTGGCTAGTGATATATTTTTTACATCAATTTCCATCAATTTTCATTATTAAAGTGGCTGGAGTTGAGTCAGTGTGTTGGCAGCAGACACTCAATGTTAGTGGTGGCTGTTTAACAGTCTGATGGGTTTTGTGTCAGAGACAGTTCATGCCTCTATATATCCCTGATACTCCAGCGGTAACTCTAGTTGACCTTTGACCCCTACAGAGTGATCTGCCCTTCGGTGGATTACCCTCCTGCCAAAATGTCCCAGCCCACTGCTGCTGATGAGGGGAGCACCTTCGAGCACCTGTGGAACACCTTGTAAGTGTACACACACACACACACACACACACACACACACACACACCGTAAAGACATGAACGGACCAGACAATTTCCCTTTTCTCTCTTGATACTTATTACATTTTAAACATAGTGCAATGACATAAAATTATCTATTCCGACTAGGTTTTTTTCACTTTTTGGTGAAGTGTTTCGGCTCGTTTAATAAAAATGTAATTGAGTTGTGAAATAGAGATGGTCATAAACATTCAGAATGTGCCCTATTTCTTCCTTATTAGCAATTCATTGAATTGGGGCAATCGCTGTTACCCAGAAGTAAACTCTTGTGAAATTTGGTCAGCTTTCTTATTTACTTCTGGGCAGAGGTGGCACCACAGCTTCAAAAGTGGCTTGGCAAAATTCGTACGTGTCTTTTCTGGGGCCTGGAGTTTTTCCTGATCTCATGACCTGGTCATGTAAAACTCTGGGTCCTATTCGTAGTCTATGACAGAACAGAATTTTAACTGGCCCGGACATGGAGTAGTTTTTAAATGCATTGGGGTCATGCAGGGCCTATACTGTAGGTTTGCATGTTTTCTCTCTATATGCAGCTATTAAAATCAAATTAAATCAAATTAAATTGTATTGTTCACTTACACATTTTTTTTGCATATTTATTATTTTAATAGCTGCATATAGAGAGAAAGCATGCAAACCTACAGTATAGGCCGTATAGGCAGTATAGGTTATTATGATATGTATTAAAAAGCTGTAAATCCTTAAGAATCTATTGACACAAAGACAATCTAGGCCTCCCGGGTGGCGCAGTGGTTAAGGGCGCTGTACTGCAGCGCCAGCTGTGCCATCAGAGACTCTGGGTTCGCACCCAGGGTCTGTTGTAACCGGCCGTGACCGGGAGGTCCGTGGGGTGACGCACAATTGCCTAGCATCGTCCGGGTTAGGGAGGGCTTGGTCGGTAGGGTTGTCCTTGCCTCATCGCGAACCAGTAAAAATAAATATTTAAAAAAGACAAGCTAAGGAACATAATAAAAAAATCCCCATCAGAGTCCATCAATTTAAGCTAGAGATATGTTTTTTTGCATGGGCTGTGTCTCAATTCACCGCATCCGCCTATGTTTCTCACAGAAATGTCTGTAGTGGGGCCTCCCGGGTGGCGCAGTGGTCTAGGGCAGTGCTAGCTGTGCCACCAGAGACTCTGGGTTAGCGCCCAGGCTCTGTCGCAGCAGGCTGCGACCGGGAGGTCCATGGGGCAACGCACAATTGGCCTAGCGTCGTCCGGGTTAGGGAGGGCTTGGCCGGTAGGGATATCCTTGTCTCATCTCGCACTAGCGACTCCTGTGGCAGGCCAGGTGTTTCCGACACATTGGTGCAGCTGGCTTCCGGGTTGGATGCGCACTGTGTTAAGAAGCAGTGAGGCTTGGTTGGGTTGTGTTTCGGGGGACGCATGGCTTTCGACCTTCGTCTCTCCTGAGCCCGTATGGGAGTTGTAGCGATGAGACAAGATAGTAGTTACTAACAATTGGATACCACAAAATTGGGGAGAAAAGGAGGTAAAATCCCCTAGAAACTAATAATGACCGCTCTATGGAAAGACAAGACTTTCACGAACAAGATGGTGTTTTCCGTTTTGCTCTACGTCCCTCTTAAGCACCAAAGGACTTGTCTGAAGTCGATAACGCTGATGTGGAAACTTCTGTCTGTAGCATCTGAACCGTTTGGGCTACAAACTAATATGACCCCTCTGTGGAAACAGGAGACTCTCACGAACACGATGGCGTTCTGTTTTGCTCACGGGACTCGTCTGAAGGTAACCCATACAAATGAATGGAAGTATGGAGGTAGTTTTGTGCCCCAAAAAATAAAGTGTTAAATATATGTTTAAAAAACAAAACTAAAACATATCTTGAGCTTTCCTAGATCTCCTAGATATACAGTAGGACAGACACTTCTAAACCTTATTCCTTATGATTTATTTTTTTTTTACAGTTTTTTTGCCATTTATGAATGTTATATTCAATGCGTTTCTATGGGCCATAGCGGTAAAGACCAAATTCAATACTTTATTAAATCATTTGTTACATTTTTTTTGATAACTAAAGGGGTCCTAAAATTCAATATCAAATAGGTAAATTATCCATCGTATGACCATCTTAAAACAAGTCCATTTGTTAGCTTAGTAAAAAAATAACAATGGCTTAGACATTTAGAGGTTAATATAATTTAACAATTTAAGTCATTACTCTATTCTTTACAATTGCATTCAATTTAGAATATCATTTTTTACATCGCAAAATAAGATGCTGCCCTTTTAAGATAGGACCTGGCTACGGTAGGCTAGCCAAGACACATGCTAAAGGGTATTTTTATAGTTTTCTTTTAGCAGACTATCAACAGTAGCCAGCATATTGCTAGTGTGCTCACTATTGAGGGTTTACTTTTGTAAATCACTTTCATATAATAAAACAAGCTCAGTGAGTAGATGATGGATGCTTCTTTTTGCTCAGGACAGCTTGCGTGTGCTGTGAGAAGGTAGCTATCAACTTCTGTACTGCTCGAAATGTGATTCGCGGGAGCGTAGTAGTGCTTGAATGAATGGCCAATCATATTGCTCAAATACAAATAGCACAACTTTGCTGCGTGTACTATTCAATGGTTTTCAATGGTAGACTGCGACAGAGCAGGTAATTGCTGAACTGGAACCTGACAAAATGCAGGCGGTCGGTGCTGCTGCTTGGCGGCGTCACACCAGATTGAACAGTACCGGAGGCTAATGCTGTCGCCACAAGTTTTCTGCCAGCTCTGCTTTTGGGTCCAAATGTGTTAACAGTTGAGAGTTTGGGTTGTGCCAGAGAGGAAGTCGCAAAAATAAAAAAACTTTCAGACAATGCCCCCTCCCCCCCCTTCCGTTAATTAACAACTGCGCACACAGGCTTGAAATCATCACTCAAAGATTTAAAGCACCGCCTTCGCCCAATCCTGATTCGTCCAAATAATCAATGATGAAAACACAAACACAGGAACTGCTGCTGCTAGCCATTCGATTACAGCCTTGACAGATTATAGTTTGTTCATATGTGAGTGATGATGGATCCTGGTCTTTGGATCTGAGTGAGAAGTGTTTGATCAGACTGTGTCTCTGTTGACCCCCCCAGAGAACCGGACACCACCTACTTTGAGCTTCCCCACGGGGGTCACTCTGGGGAGAGGCAGGCTCCCTCCACCAGCACCCCCAGTAACGCTACAGAGGTCTGCATGGACATCTACCACATGAGGGACATGAACGACAACGTCATGGTAGGAAGAAAAAGTCTAGTTCAACTGCAATTTAATTCACAATTTAATTCAATTAACAACACACTGTAAGGGCTGAGTTATAACTTTCAAAAATGTGCATAAAATCATGAGATTTGAGGAAGTTTGAGATATGATAAGATTTAGTCCTCACAAGAAGAAATACGTTAATACAGACGAGTGAAATTACCACCATACACTGAGTGTACAAAACATTAGGAACACCTTGATATTGAGTTGCACCCCCTTTTCCCCTCAGAACAGCCTCAATTGGTCGGGGCATGGACTCTACAAGGTGTCGAAAGCGTTCCACAGGGATGCTGGCCCATGTTGACTCCAACGCTTCACACAGTTGTGTCAAGTTGGCTGGATGTCCATTGGGTGGTGGACTGTCCTTAATACACACAGGAAACTGTTGAGCATGAAAAACCCAACAGCGTTACAGTTCTTGACACAACCAGTGCGCCTGGTACCTACTACCATACCCCGTTCAAAGGCACTTCAATCTTTTGTCTTGCCCATTAACCTTCTGAATGGCACACATAATCAATATCTCAATCATCTCAAGGCTTAAAAATCCTTCTTTAAACCAGTCTCCTCCCCTTCATCTACACTGATTGAATTTACCAAGTGACATCAATAAGGGATCATAGCTTTCACCTGGATAGTCTATGTCATGTACACTTAATCTAGTAGCTAGAGCGTTGAACCAGTAACCGAAAGGTTGCAAGATCGAATCCCCGAGCTGACGAGGTAAAAATCTGTCGTTCTACCCCTAAACAAGGCAGTTAACCCACTGTTCCTTGGCCATCATTGAAAATAAGAATTTGTTCTTAACTGACTTGCCTAGTTAAATAAGAAAATTAAAAACGCATGTCCACTCAGTTTATATACTGGACTAGTATTTTAGAATGGATTAATGCTTTTCTTTTCACGTTGACTTTGTGGCGGCGTGACATGCGTGGACAATAACAGACTAGCCGGTATCAGGTCAGGGTTGTTCCTGTGTTGGTGGGGCGTGGTTTTCCCTCCATTGAAGTAGAGATTCCCTCCTCATTTCCCTCTCCTGCGGAGCCCTTTCACTCCCTCAGTACTCTGTGGTGAGTGGTCTGGGATTAGGGGGAGGTTAACACCTTAATTAGAGAGCAGCAAGCCAAGCCCCACACACACACACACACACAAACTTCTGCTCTGCCATCTGTAGCGTGTGTGTGTGTGTGTGTGTGTGTGTGTGTGTGTCTAAAACAGCTGCAACAGTCTAGAAACTGCCATAACATTATTTTCTAAATGTTTAGACACAGCTCTCTATTGTAAACAGACAACTTCAATTATTTTTCAATGTGTTTGGCAAACAGATACCTTGTCAGTGCTTTATGAGGAAGGCACCAATGGACTAGAGAGTGTGTTGTTTTACCTGAACACCATCAAACAATGCTCACACGAACAAAATCTATGAGAAGAGGACAAGTCATTCAATTACAAACAAGCCTTCTGATGTACAATATTGGACTGATCCAATATGTCACTGGGCAAGCCTGGACTTGCCTTGCTAGTTAATGAATAGTCATGAGGAACAAAAAAATGGGAGGTCCTTACATTTGTTGTTAGATGCAGAACTAGTTGAGAGGGCCGAGACAAGACCAGCAGCAGAGGCAGGTCAAAAAGAAGCGAATGAACCGTCATACGTCGTTCCTCCATCACGACCCAACCCGGGTTCTAGTGAGCGGTTCACCTGCCCTGTGGATCTGAAAGATGACTAGTGTGGTTCATAGCAGTGACCGCACCTGATCACACCTGACCTTACCGCTCCCCTTCTCCCAGTTCCATCTATGACCACCCGGTCAGGGGAGCGCCATTCTCCTTACGACCGCCCTCCGCTCTCTACAGGACATCTAAAATGTTGTATGTTAGTGACCCCGGGCAGCACTACACCACGGTAAGGTGTCTGACTTTTATTTCTGCTATTATGCAGTATGTATATCTGTTTTAGTCTACACACCTGTGTGGATGTCATTTTGATGTGTCATTTTTGCGAGAATAACTTATTTTTGGTTGGATTGTGTCATTGGTTTTATTTGGGAATCAGTCACAGTATTGTTCTGTAGTACGGTTACTCAGAACCATAATTTGTGTTGACTGGTTATTCAAGTAGGGTAGGCGGATGAAGATGTAAGGGGGTCAATGATAGGTCGGTTGCCTCCTGTTCTTTTGCTTTTTGTGTAAATACTATTTAAGAATTATCACAGAGTAACTAACATGATAGATGACTAGTGTCATTTTACTGTAATATTACAAAAGATGTATCTCATGGATTTAACTATACTTCAAATCCAATCCAATTTTATTTGTCACATGCGCTGAATACAACACCTTACCGTGAAATGCTTACTTACTGACTGGAGTCCATCCATATTGTTGGTATGTTTCTCAACTGTATTGACATTGGTACGCTCTTTTGGCTTTATTGGGTAGATGGGGGATATAGAGTTTGCTATAAAGAATTATAGTCACCATTCCAGTTCTGATATCATGGGACTGGTTGTCACAGTCGTTCACAATAACAGTTTTGAAGATAAATATTTCAATGCACACAATTTTTTGTTGTGTGAATTCCATGAATCCCGAGTGGCACAGTGGTCTAAGAAACTTCATCTCAGTACAAGAGGTGTCACTGCAGTACCTGGTTTGAATCCAGGCTGCATCATGATTGGGCATCCCATAGGGCAGCGCACAATTGTCCCAGCATCATCCGGGTTTGGCCAGAGGAAGCTGTCATTGTAAATAAGAATTTATTTTTAAACTGACTTGCCTAGTTAAATTCACAACAACAAAAAATCTCACATCGGATGTAAGAAGTTGAATTTTGCAACTTTTTTTCACGAACAGAGAATAATTAATGAATTAATGAGTAAGAAATCATAAACATAATCATTAGGATGGTCAAAGATAAACACTGTTCCTGGACCAGCGGTTCGGGGAAACTTCTAACTACCCCAGTATAACAAACACTCTTTACTGGCGCTGGGGTTGAATTACCTCTAGGTGCAGATCTTGGATCAGCTTACCTTCCCCAAATCTTAACCTTATCCTCTTTACTGCCACTTCCCATTTCCTCCCAATAGGGGGCAGACATTCATGACTTCATGATCAGAGTTTAGACCAAATTGGTGATGTAGCAGTTACCAGGCGCTAATCTACTCCTCCCAAATATTCTGCTTAGTCCAGACATGCAATAAAACGCATGATGCCATGAAATGCATTTTTCATTGCATCCTGATTGGTAGGGATATTTATTGTATTTTTATTGTGTCTTCTCACTGGGCCACATGTGTCAATTCAATGTCTATTCCACATTGGTTCATTGTAATTTAATTGAAATGACTTGAAAACAATGTTGATTTAACCAGTGTGTACCCAGTGTGTTATTTCAACGCAGTAAATTGATAAGAAGATAGATGAAACGTTTTTAGATGCTGTGATTAGCTCAGGACGCAAACAGTAGGTCACCGGGAGTGCACTATTCTAACACATACACACACACACACACACACACACACACACACACACACACACGCGGCTTTTGCTCTGTTTCAACTTGTTATAGATCAAGCTGAGACATTATGACATAGCACACCTGTGTGTGTGTGTGTGTGTGTGTGTTTGTGGTTACCTCTGTGACTACAGTATGTTCCTCAGATGAACTTGTCTAAAATGTTTTCTAGAGATGACAACAACAGCTGGACTTGTCTCACTATAGTGGAAACTCCCTTTACGAACCAAGGTCTCTCAAATAGATACATGTTGCATAGTATTAACAGTAAAAACAATATTAAGAACACTTTCTATGAACCGTCTTTGTGTACTACAAATTATGAATGCATTTATACAGGCTGTTATAGGAAACCACTGGTTTTTCCCAATGTCCAGAGCAAGCCTTGAACTATACATCCAGCCCAAGCCTGGTTTAATCAGGAATGGGTCTTTATAGTTGCATGTCAGGTACACTCTTAGAGGGGGGGGGCTCTCTATAACCTAAAAGGGTTCTTCGGCTGTCCCCAAAGGAAAATAAAAAATGTTGGTTCCTGATTAGGACTGTTAGTTCATCCCTTTGGGTTCCATGTAGAACCCTTTCCACAGACAGAACCCAAAAGGGTTCTACCTGAAACCAGAATGGGTTCTCTTATGGAGACAGCCGAAGAACCCTATTGGAACCCTTTTTTCTGAGAGTGTAGTGTCTGGTGTAAGTTCCTCAAATGGTGCATGGGTCATGATCCAGTGGTGAACGCCTAGGTTCTGGCTAGAAATAGGCCTACTGTTTGGTTTTTCCTGTACGGGGGGAATCAAAATTACTTTCGATGAGTCATCATTGTTTTAAACACTTAGGGAACCACACAATCCGCTGCTTGACAACAAACCCCAGTCAAAATGTGTGAATTCAACACAGTATTGATATGACATGGGCCGCCTGCCTCACAGACAATCCTATGCACTGTCCTTATATGGGCGCACCACTATCTCCCCTCCTGTGACCTTTGAGCCCGACTCCTAAACTTTTTTAGTGTTTTCCTCATTCCCCTCTGTCTCTTTTTCTCTCTGGGACAAATGTCAGACAGACAATGTTTATCCTAGCTGTGCGGGTCTTCACTATGCATTCTCCAGCGTGTGCATACTTGCGCTGATGTTGTCGTCTGAGTCCAGGCATGCTGTAATTAGAACACTGGCGCAATTTTGGGTCTCTCTCCCTCTTTCTTTCCCTCTCTCTCAGTTCATCCCCTGTCGTTCTCTCTGTCAGTGGGTTTTTTTTCTAACCTTTGCCATTAAAGGGTCTTTGAGAAGGGGTGCTGCTGTGTTTGGGAGAGTTGTGTCCATCGATGCACACCCCTCTACCGATCCTACAGGCTATGCTTCCTTTTTCTTCTTGCTTTATTTTGCTCTGAAACTTCTTAGGAGTTTGTGTTGTGAAAGTGAATACAGCCGGTTGGAAGGATGTACTACGTGAAAAAGAAGGTAACTCTTGGTGTTTGATTTTATGTCTGTGTGTGTTCAACCTTGTCTTGTATACCTGTGTTTTGCCCAGTTCATTGCAGTAGTAGTGTTTTGATTGTCCAGGGGTTGTGAAGGGAGATCAGGTGGGGAAAGATGTTTTATTTTTTTGAATGTATTTCTCCACAGTATTCCACACTCCATTGCACAATGATATTGCTTATATTGATGACTCATAATTATTAGTTGTGTGCTAATCTTCAATCAAGTACAGTAGTCACTGCACGAGTTAGCGACTTTATTATGGCCAGAGGTTTTCCCTCTCTGATTATTGATGATTGAGGTTGTCTGTTTTCTTCAAGCTGTTCCCTCCATGTGCAGGTAGTTTGGCTAGTGATCTGAAGTTTCTCACCACAGAGTTACACATTTCCCCATGGAGATGGCACTGGCAGGCAATTAGGCAGATCACAGATTACATTGATGTTTTACAACCTCACCCAGCCCCCCCTGGGGGGGATACAATGTGGGGGTCTACACACACACACACACACACACATTTGTTTTACTATCCTTGTGGGGACCAAACAAAAAATTCCAATTCAAAATCCTATTTTCTCTAACTTCTAACCCTGAACCTAACCCCTAAGCCTAAAATAGCCTTTTTCCTTGTGGGGACTGGCGAAAGGTCCCCACTTGTTTGAATTTTCCTTGTTTTACACACACCTCAACAATTCCCATCCCTCCCTACCCCTCCAAAAACCCTTCCTTTGAGTGTTGTAACCTGAACCCCCCGATGAGCCCAAAAATCCCTGTATGTCTCTCCAGGTTGGGCCTTACCTTTTCCTTAACAATTTCCTCCTCCCTCCCTCCTCCTTTCCCTCCCGCCCTCCTTCCCTCTGTGCAGTCCCAGTACAACCTGTTGAGCAGCAGCATGGAGGCGAACCTGGGGAGCCAGCGAGCGGCGTCCACCAGCCCCTACAGCTCGGGGGAGAACACGTCTGCAGTGCCGACGCCGTCCCCCTACTCGCAGCCCAACAGCACATTTGACGGCCTGTCGCCGGCGCCAGCTATCCCGTCAAACACTGACTACCCTGGACCCCACTGCTTCGAGGTCACCTTCCAGCAGTCCAGTACTGCCAAGTCCGCCACCTGGACGGTGAGTTTCAGATCATGTCGACGTACACAGACAGCAGACATACATGCGCACGCAAATGTTACAAGCTAACGGGACGGCGAGGGGTTGTTTTGTCTCTGTCTCTCTCTTTATTCTGCTCTCTCTAGTTTTTCATTTTATTGTCTGTTTCAGTGTCTCTGTCTTTCCTAGACTAAAAGGTCATGTTAAAGTCACAAACTAAAGGTGCTGGCTAAGGTGCTACTTTCCCTGAGAACGGACTGACATTGCTGCATTAGATCAGTGAAGTTCTCTTGATGAGATGGGTTGTTGGCTGCAACCGAGGATATATTTATGTCTATTGGCTGCAACCACTCTTGTGACAGAAGACTGAGTTGCGGGAATCTGTGCGTTTGACTCTTCATGAGTTCAAAGAGTAGACACTGACCAAACTATTCTAGTATCAGTATAAGACAGTGATCTGTTTTTCAAGTGATTGAGAGTTAGTTCTGTTGTTACTTTCTTCATCCCAGAACTGATCTGTTATTGATACCATACCACAAGCATGACTAAAAGGTTCAGTACATACGACTCAGTTCAAAATGCTTCCATTTAGGTGCATGCAACACGTGTCAAACAAAGTGGGCGTGCAGAGGGGAAGAGATTTTTGTCGGGGGGACAATTACTTTGTAGCGCCTGACAAATACAGCTCTGAACAACAATGAATGGTTGTACATGTTTAATGATTTTAAATATACTGTAGTAACTGATTAAGAATGTTAGTTCACCTCTTTAGTTTAAAAGTCAATCCTGGTTTGTTTGTTTTTACCTCTTTTGTGCTATCTGTTGCAAGATAGGATTCCCGTTAAAGAAAGTCACTTTCTCCATTAATATAAAGGGAATACCTGGGAACATATCAATATTCACATTTGTTTCACCTGAAGAATTATAATGACATGTATGGATTTGACATACACCCAATCCAAACTAAATCGACAGTCTAGGAATGTATCTAAAGACACTTGAAACGGGAGCTGCTGCGATGTGATTTGTCTGAGCTGAAAAAGAGTTGCCTCCCGAAAGGTGTCGCCCCAGATTGTTACAGAGTTGACCTCTGTTTGAAACGTGAACCTGTGTTTCCTTGCCTGTGGGGGCTTTTTGGCTGTGTCTGTCAAGCGTACTCAAGCGTGGGGGACTTTATTCAGGGCTCGATGGCAGTAAGGATCTGTAAAAGGATCCCCCGGCCACTGAGGCGCTGCCTTCTGACCCACCACCAAGTTACGTCTTTCTTCAGCCCTTCTCTTGGCTGTCACCCGCGTCGCTCCGGGGCTCCACTCTGTCCCCACACATAGACTTCCTCTTCAAAGTGTCTGTCAACTGTTCTTTGACACAAGCTTTTCCCCTTACCTGTCTCATGGCGACTGAGGACACACTCGGAAAATAACAGCTCCGTTGTTGTAACTAGACAATTTACAGGGGCCAAAGTTTTTTTACATCAGGATAATCTATGTGCCCTTCCTTTGACAGATTTTAGGAGAGGAGCCTACTGTAATTGCAGAAGTGGTGTTAGTGTTTGGTTTCTTATATTCTATAGTTTGTATGATTGATAGTTGGAATCCATCACCTTATGTTGAATGAGAACGGATGAACTATGTTGTTACAAATCCGAAACACTCCTACCTGAGGACTGAGGTCGGGCGATATTCAAGTAGAGACAGAAAACGACTTGACTGAGCAGCGCACACACAGGGTGATACACACTGAGTAATACACTCCTTACAGGCCCACTGCTTTATTTGAAAAATCACAAAATGGTTGCCCCTCCACTTGATTTGCTATTAAGCTGAGCGATGGGGCTGGAGAAATGTAAACCAACTACTCTCAAATTCTTATTCTTCAAGAATCAATGCGTTTATGTAATTAAAGGGGCAATCTGCAGTTCAAACAATAACAAATAGTTTACCCACCACTGACTGTTTTGGTACAGCTGAAGGACTGCTGTGTAACCATTCTTAAATTCATAGACAGATCTATGGATGCAAGGACTGACCATCCGTGATATCAAAATTATAGTTCTAACCATGTTTTGAGGCTATACAGTGTTTGTTCACAATTATATTGTCTACAAACAATGGAGTAAAACAAGCTTATATTAGGGGTTCTGACAGTTGAAGTAAGTTCGTGACGCATTGGTAAGTTATATTCTTCAAGAATCAATGGGTATACATTTCATTATTTCAAAGTACAAAAATGGATTTACAAATCACAGATTGTCCCTTTGATATACATACAAAAAAAATGACTGTAAATATCACAGAGTGGGCCTTTAAGATAGCACAGGGAGAGTCCTTACACCCTGCACTAAACTGCCTTGCGTGTCTGCCTGACGGAACAATTAAAGCAGTATTGTTACCTGACAGTTAGACAGAGTGGGAGAACAATGTTAAGTATCTCGGTGTGAAAATATACCCTGTTATTACATTAATTCATCATTTTGTACAGCAAATGCTTAGGGGAAAGAAGATGACCTTGCAGAAAAAGTGGATTTGTAAAAGTCTGGGATGATTGTTATAATTGGTCCCCTATTATAAAATATGGAATTAGAATATGAATGGTATCCAACTGAAATATGAATGTTACAAAAAAAGTTATTCTCAATTTGTTCTAGACAGACAAATGAAGAATAGATGTTTGGATTCACGTAAATATACAGTGCCTTCAAAAAGCAGTCACACCCCTTGAACTTTTCCACATTTCTATGTGTTACATCCTGAATTTTAAATTAATAAAACATTTAGATTTTTTTTGTCACTGGCTTACACACATACCCCATAATGTCAAAGTGGAATAATATTTTTCTAAAATGTTCTAAATTAATAAAAAGCGAAAATCTGAAACGTCTCGAGTCAATAAGTAACTCCTTTGTTATGGCAAGCCTCAATACGTTCAGGAGTAAAAATGTGCTTAACAAATCACATAATAAGTTGTCTCGACCGTCTGCAATAATAGTGTTTAACATTATTTTTGAATGACTACCTCATCTCTGTACCCCACATACAATTATCTGTAAGTTCCCTCAGTCGAGCAGTACATTTAAACACAGATTCAACCACAAAGACCAGGTAGGCTTTCCAATGCCTCGCAAAGAAGGGCTCCTATTGGTGGACGGGTAAAACAGCAGACATTGAATATCCCTTTGAGCATGGTGAAGTTATTAATTACACTTTGGATAGTGTATCAATACACCCAGTCACGACACAGAGGTCCTTCCCAACTCAGTTGCCGGAGAGGAAGGAAACCACTCAGGGTTTTCATCATGAGGCCAATGGTGACTTTAAAACATTAACAGGTGTTAGTCATTTATCATTCACTCTGTCATTAGGTTAATTAAAAACTGAGGATGGATCAACAACATTGTAGTTACTCCACAATACTAACCTAAATGACAGAGTGAAAAGAAGGAAGCCTGTACAGAATACAAATATTACAAAACATGCATCCTGTTAGCAACAAGGCACTAAAGTAATATTGCAAAAAATGATTTGGGGCAAATCCAATACAACACATTACTGAGTACCACTCTCGATATTTTCAAGTCTAGTGGTGGCAAAATCTTGTTATCGGTATTCTAGTAATCGTTAAGGACTGCGTAATATTTCAGGATAAAAAAATAAAGGAATGGAGCTTTCCACCAGACACTGAGAGATTAATTCACTTTTCAGCAGGACAATAACCTAAAACTCATGGCCAAATCAACACTGGAGTTGCTTACCAAGAAGACAATGAATGTTCCTGAGTGGCCGAGTTACAGTTTCGACTTAAATCTACTTCAAAATCTATGGCAGGACCTGAAAATGGTTGTCTAGCAATGATCAACAACCAATTTGACAGAGCTTGAAGAATTCTGAAAAGAATAATGGGCAAATGTTGCACAATCCAGATGTGGAAAGCTCTTAGAGACTTACCCAGAAAGACTCACAGCTGTAATCGCTGCCAAAGGTGCTTCTACAAAGTATGTGTGTATACTTATGTAAATGAGATATTTATGGATTCAGGATTATATATCTCTATACTAAGCACCAAGGTCAGTTTAGCATTTTCTCTCCTCTAATGGTTATGGTTTGGGAGACAGTAAACTGATCCCAGATCTGTGCCCACAGGCAACTCCTACCCAAAGCACTAAACAAAAGGAGCATTTGTACTCGAGTAGGACAACAAATCAAAGAAACCCCCAAGACAGGACATAACAATGTTTGTCAAGTCCATTCGTGGACCATTTGCATCGCAAATGCTTTTTTGGGCTACTAGTAACATGTCAAGCGTGAGTTTCTGAAAAGAAAATAGCTTACCGTCAAGCCGATAGGAATGAAAGAGTTGCTTCTAATGCAGGGGGATTCCCAAAATGGCAGGAGAGTGTGTAACACCTTTAATCCTGCGTCGGGCCCGTGCTTGAACATGAATCGGCTTGGGGATCAGTGTCTGTGGGGAGTTCAGACACTGTGTGGTGGACTTGAAAGGGTTAAGGTAGGAGAAGAGGCTGGGTGGTTGCAGGCTTGTGGGGGCCCAGGCTATGGGGAATGGCATCGGGGCATATTGACTTCACCTCCTAGTTTTGGCCGTCACCTCTCAGCTACTGTAGGAGGCACTGGGCTTTGGAGAGATTAACTCCTTAAATACTATGGCTGCTGTTCAGACAGACTTGGTTTGTGTTTGCAAGCAGCTTGTTATGTGTTAAAAAAATATTAAAAAGGTGACATTGCCACTCCAATGAGTTGCCCTTGCCAATAGGACCTTTTCAATGACACTTAACTTTAAAATGTTCTCTTTTACCTGGACAGATGAGGATTTGGAGTGCTGTTGTGTCTGTGTGGAGAGTCTGTATGGTCTTATGTATTGTAGGCTATGGTTACCATGTTGTTGCCATTTACATCCCAGCAACAATCTGTACTTAGGAATGAACATTGAATTGAATACACTAACTACTTGACTGACAGCGGTCATCAGTTTTAGGCTGCAGTATTGGCTATTTGAGGGAGTTGACACTTGCTTTGGTTACTGTAGGTGGAATAGAATAGAAGGCACGGCACAACACAAAGAATACCTTGTGTTTCATAAAAACCCCCATCATGATTATTCACACTGAACGAATCTACCCAAGATTACTTTAAGCCACTCTATTTACAAGTGATCTCATAGCTGCTGTTATGGGTGTCTGTCTGGTAAACAACACATTATTCTGTATTAGGGATAATTGCTCCCAAGCATGCACCATCCATCCTTCAAATGAGCCCTTTGCCTCCAAAACTTCAAACATTCCTGGAGCTCTCAGAGCAAGAAGTGTCATGATGGGATGAAAATGACATCTAACGCCTCAGCCCTTTTTCCAATAACGACCCATCGGCGCTCCCGATGCTCCGACAACGCTCCGACAATGCTCCGCCACTCGGCTGGGTGTGGATTGGGATGAGGAAGGGACAGGCCGGAGCATGCTCTGTATCCCAGCGTGTCAGGAGTTGCTCTTCCCAGCTATTAGCCTCTCACAGTCAGGACGCAGGCCCGAACATGCCCATAGAGTCAGACACCGACCGCACATCCTTTCGCTAAGTCTACCCCATCCACACCACTGCCTGTCTGCATGTGTGTGTTGCCACAGCTTGGTAACATGCACACACACACTTGATAATGAGGATATTCAAACACACATTCACACACGTAAACACACATAGAATTGGAATCAATTAGCCACCTTTTCTGGTGTTACATCCTCGCACTCTTTACTCACACAAATTTCCATAGACACTCCATCAGGCTTTGGAGCAGGTAGCTCCTGTTTTGATATGTATCAATCAAAATAGTAATCTGTACATGAAGCATATCAATAGGTAAAGGTGTTGTCACTTTTTGTGCATTATATCAAACTCAAACTCTTTACATTATACTGGACAAAAATATAAACGCAACATGCAACAATCTTGAGTTACAGTTCTTATAAGGAAGTCAGTAATCATTGGAGGCAGTTTATGGTAGAGAAATGAACATTACAGCTCTGGTTGACATTCCTGCAGCCAGCATGCCAATTGCACATTCCCTCAAAACTTCAGACATCTGTGGCATTGTGTTGTGTGACAAAACTGCACATTTTAAAGTGGCCTTTTGTCCCCAGCACAAGGTGCACCTGTGTATTGATCATGCTGTTTAATCAACTTCTTGATATGCCACACCTGTTCGGTGGATGGATTATATTGGCAAAGTAGAATGCTCACTAACAGGGATGTAAAGAAATTTGTGCACAACATTTTAGTGAAATAAGCTTTTTGTGCGTAGGGAAATTGTATGGGATTTTTAAATTCAGCTCATGAAACAAGGGATCAGCAGTAGATGTTATGTTTATATATTTCTGTTTGTGTATATCAAGAGTACAGAGTTTATCATATAGATTTCAAGCATGGATTAAATCTTGTAGTGGAGATACTAGGCTATCTGCTGACAAGTCATTACCCTTACACACCTTTCCCAGCCAACTTTAGCCACAACTAGCTAACAATCAATGAAAGTAAATGGGGCGTGTGTGCAATTGTCAAAATTTCCTGGACAAATTAACTCCATATTTAAAAAACAAAAAAACAACATGCAAACATTCCCTATTCACTTCCATTGATTTCTAGCTACCAGTAGCTAAAGTTAGCTGAGGTTTATGGCTGTGAAAACCAAACCATCGATTGCAGTTTCTCCTGGCACATGGACTACTTTCAGGGTGCGGAACCATCTAACATCAATTCGTGAAATCTTGAACAGATTGTGCTTAAAAAGGCAACTTTTACCTGGAGCTGTGGAGCCATGAGCAACATCAATACACTTCCAGTAATATTGATAACTAGTAGGTACATCATAAACAACGCGTCTTTTTAGACTGCAGATATGCATTTAGATTGTTCTGTGCTTGTATAGGTAGGCCTGCAGTTATTCTTAGTGAACAATATTCTCAATTAATTTGATCCACATTTGGAGATGTTTGCAAGTGCAACAGTAGCTCATTATTCCCAAAGCAACAACCACTTCAAAAGAGACCAGCTGTTCAGTTTATATATATATGTTACCCCCCTGTCCGCGTTATCAGAAAGCACAGCATTGATTTTCACTGCTACGCAAACGATACACAACTTTACTTTTCTGGGTCACCAGAGGATTTTAGCTCCAAAGATAAATTATTAGACTGTATTAGTGATTTAAATACTTGGAAGACTCATAACTTTCTCCAGCTAATTGTTGGAGCCAAAGCACAGAGAGAGTATCCAGCCGCACATTTTAATTCACGGGCAATAAAGATAAAACACCAGGTAAAAGACCTAGGTGTTAGTTTAGATTCTGAACAAAATTTTAAAATCACACATTAGGAATGTGACCAAAATAGCTTTTTACCACCTGAGAAACATTGCCAAGGTGTGTCCGTCTCTCTCTCAGGCTGATACAGAGAGACTCATCCATGCTTTTATTACAAGCAGGCTTGACAACTTTAATTTTATGCTCTCCTGTCTGGTCTACCCAAAAAAGCTATTGGTCAAGTGCAACACATACAGAATGCTGCAGCACGGGTACTGACCAAGACCAGACGGAGAACACACAATACACCTGTTTTAAGCTCTATGCGTGAGAGTTATAGAATTAATTTGTTTATTAAATATAGGTTTTTAAATCAATCCATGATTGTGCACCCCAATACATGTCAGACATGATTTTAAGTTATGTACCCAGTAGGTCCCTCAGGTCCTCTGGCACTGGCCTTTTAACTGTCCCAAAGCCTAGGACCAAGAGGCATGGAGAGACAGCCTTTAGTTACTATGGCCCCAGCCTCTGGAATAGCCTGCCAGAGAATCTGCGAGGGCCAAAACTGTGGGCATATTTAAAAGAGATCTTAAAACACATCTTTTTAACTTTGCTTTTCCTTAGGGTGCTTTTTAGTTGTTCAGTTTGTGTCATTTAGTTTTTTGTGTTATGTTTATAGTGTAGTAAATATTTCAGCTTATATTTTCATCGTTTTTGTTTTTTCCTGTAAAGCACATTGTATTTATCATTTATTTGTTTTTTTTCCTGTAAAGCACATTGCGTCACATTCCATTTATTAAATGTGCTAAATAAAGCTTGATTTGATGGTCAGTGACTTCTGACAGGATTTCTTTGGGTGGATTTTGGTGAAACAAAAGATGATTATATACTTCGTCTCCCAAATGCTCCCAAACAGCAATTAAAGCTCAAATCACCTTGGGGGAATTCACATAGAACGCTATAGAATTTCCACTTCTTATCCAAGAGACTCATTTCTCTCTTTGCCATATGCGTAGAGAGGGATTCGGGAAAGTGTTGTTGATGCTCATCTATGATTAATGGGATGTGGGATATAGTCGAGGAGGACTGCAGTGTTTTAACATATTTGGACAGTTAACTGACTTTGCGATAGGCAAGCCAGAGCATGTCCACAGGGATGACAGTATGGCAATTATCACTCGTTCCCCACAAGCTTGTCTGGACCTGCACATATGGTCCACTGGACTGACTGTATAGAGTTCCGTCTGTCTTCTTCCTCTTCACTCGTCCATCTCCTAGCATGCACATCCTCCTCTCCCTCTTAATCCCCCTCAACCTCTTCTTCCTCCAATACACTTCTCCATATCCTAGACCAATTTTAGCACCGCTTTCTCTTCTCTGCTTTTCTCATTCCATCCTCTCTTGCACTTTTCATCTTCCTCTCTCACTCAACACCTTTAACTAATTCCTCCATCCACTGACCCATTCACCGATCCATCCATCCATCCATCCATCCATCCATCTGCCCATCCATCCCAGCATTGGGCTTGCTCGTGACTCGGCTTTTCTTGTCTGTGGAACGCCCTTGTCTGTGGAACGCGCTCTCCAGTCGATGTGATATGGGAGTTCCGTACCTTTCAATAAAACAATGATGAATAAGTAGAATAAGTGAAGGGAGATGTGTCAGTGGACAAGTCCAGACGCCTCGCTCTCTCAGCTGCGTTCAGAGAGTGAGAGTGATTTATTGCTCTGCCATGCTCTGAGCTGTGACTGAACCTATCTGCCCAGCACATGTAACTCATATGATGCTTATTGATTCATATGGGCTTCATTTTGTATTCAGTGTGGTTCCAATGACTCAGTATTGTACATAACCTTGGTGCTGGTGGCAACAACCGGGCTGTGGGTTTGATTCCTGCACGGACCACAAGCATTAGCTAGAGTAGAACGTATCGATTTGTGTGGGTCGAACCGGAACTTGAGACATCCATGCACAGTATATTTGCATGTACCATGCACATCAATTGGAAATGTGTGGTAACATTTGAAGTACAGTACACTTATCTCAGGCTAAGTGTCACTAATCATCAATATCTGTTAGAATCAGATTTGGGAGTGCTGGTTAGCAAGGGTCGTTTTGCGGGTTCAGAGAACAGTAACCTTTCGACTGCATCCGAGGGATCTGTTAATGCTACTCAGCTCAATCACTGGGGGAAAAAATCCCTGAATCTGTGAAAACGTCTTCGTGGTTTTGCAGCTTCAAATTATTTATTCAAAGTATGGCTGATCTGTCTGAACTTGCAGGCTAAGGATGGGAAGAGGTGATTTTGTGCCCAAATATTTTGCTTCCGCTTTACGCATACGTCTCAAGTCTATGCTATGGCCGGGGGCGGGCGAGGAGAAGGGATTGGAGTGAGGTGGGTTGAGTGGTGCAAGGTTGCAGGAGGCTTAGTAACGGTATCTCAATATGGAATTCAGAGATTTGTCCTTCTCTGCCCCACCCCCAAAGCTGTCTGTTGGATTCGCCATGGGGGATTTTTGACATTGAACAGCACAGAACAAAAGATGATAGTCTACAAAGATGACGTATTTCCCCCACAGTTTATGATGATGGTGTGAAATTAAAATTGAAAAAGTCCACTACTTTCAATCATTTTCACCATGGCCTAAGAAAGGAACAAAATGATAAGTGATTAATTCCACTGACTGGAGTATGAACAGCATGTTAATGCTATTGTAGCATCTATGACTAAAGCGTATGTCTCTCGGCACTGAAAACAGTACATGTTTATTTCTACACCAGGGCTTTTGGGGAAAATGTTAAATCTGCATTTAGAGTCATTGTAGCAAATCCACAAAAACGGTCTTTCCTGGAAGGTTTGATATCCTCAGGTGGATTTGGGGGTTTTCTTGATAGTGTTGGGGCATGTTGAAGCTTGTCCGCTAAGAAACGCCCCTCATTCTCATAAGTTTGGATGTATTTGAACCTCCTTTTTAGTAGGATGACTGCCAGCATCGGTAATGGCAGACGTGCCTGTCAAAGAGTACAAAGGGCTCTTTTCACTTGCACTTATGTACTTCAGTTAGATATCCAAACATTTGCACTGAAGAACTGTTTCAAGTCCTGCTGAATGGAGACTAGCAGTATACATCACTGCCTGGCTATGATGGCATCTTAGCTGAGTATCTCCAATGTAGTTGGTGCTTTCCTCAGTAGACTTGCTTCAATTGAGCAAGCTTGTGATATTGAATATCCGTTTGGAGTTTGAATAGGGCTACAGTTATGATTTGATTGTATTATGTTTGCAGTCCCTACTGAACTCATACTAACTCTGCCATTTAACTTTTTCACACACACGGCTTTTTGAACCGACATGCTTCCCTCCAGGAATTATTACTCACTTTGCTACAACACCTGCAAGTCCAGCCTGGTAGATGGTAATCATATTCCTTCCAGCAACCGAATAGTCCTTTTATTTATGACATGATGGAGCCAATTTTACGGCCTTCAAAAAGCCTTAATGTATTTTGCATCATATTTCAAATCACTCAATTTGTTCTAGACCAACTAACCTGACATGATAACCGTGTTCATAACCTTCCATCTCATACCCTAGTAATACCATCACTCAGCACTTTGGTTTGAGAGAGTACATTTTTTTAGACATCACATCTCATCACCAATAAATACACTTAACAAGAATAGAAATGCAACAATTTCAACGATTTTACTGAGTTATTGTCACTGAGGATTTGTAGAGGTCTTGATTATGGACCAGGTTGCAGCTGGTGGGGATCTGCTCTGACTCCAGCACACCTGTCTCCGCCCACACAATCACAGAGAGAGAGAGCGCACTGGGGGAGTGGTGGCAGCTTAAGGAGGAGCACTAGAGGGCGTGGCAGAAGCAGATGTGACACATAAGGAAATCAGTCAACTGAAATAAATTCATTAGGCCCTAATCTATGGATTTCACATGACTCGTAATTCCGAGGTAGGGGTGTGGATCAGAAAACCAGTCAGTATCTGGTGTGACCACCATTTTCCTTATGCCGCATGACATATCTCCTTCGCATAGAGTTGATCAGGCTGTTGATTGTGGACTGTGGAATGTGGTCCCTCTCCTCTTCGATCGCTGTGTGAAGTTGCTGGTATTGGCAGGAACTGGAATACGCTGTCGTACACGTTGATCCAGAGCATCCCAAACATGCTCAATTGTTGATGTGTCTGGTTAGCATGCAGGACATGGAAGAACTGGTCCATTTCCAGCTTCCAGGAATTGTGTACAGATCCTTACAACATGGAGCAGTGCATTATCATGCTGAAACATGCTAAGACTTAAAGGCTCATTCCTGCTCATAAATTATAACTTTTTTAAAAAGCATTATACCTGAAGGATTTTAGTAAAGTGTTCCCAAAAAGTATTAACAAACAAAGTGGATGAGATTCTTGATTAGTAACAAAACAAATGACACCACAATGGTGACTAGTCAAAAATAACATCCCCCTTATGTTTTGCCCCTCCTCAGTACTCCCCACTGCTAAAGAAGCTCTACTGTCAGATCGCCAAGACCTGTCCAATCCAGATCAAGCTGTCCTCGGCCCCGCCCCACGCCAGTGTCATCCGTGCCATGCCTGTCTACAAGAAAGCGGAGCATGTCACCGAGGTAGTCAAACGCTGCCCCAACCACGAGCTGGGACGGGACTTCAATGACAGTAAGCAACCACGCCACCTTGATAGGCATATCAGTTCGTGTCATCGACCCGTATCCCACAACAGATTTGACTCACAACAGTGCTAGTATGATGTGGTTGTTGGACTACCTTAAATACACTTATGGTATACCGCCCTCATAAATGTGTCTGCTATATGACATAAATATACAACAATTCTACTGAAATGGCATTTCAATAGGACCTGTGGTCCAAAGAGACTGCTTCAGTGTAGTTTTGGTTTAGTATAAAAATGTAAGAAAGTTTAAATGGATGGAGAGATTGATTGCTCCCCCCCTCCATCCCCCAGGCCAAGCGGCCCCAGCCAGCCACCTGATCAGGGTGGAGGGAAACAACCTGTCCCAGTATGTGGACGACCCCGTCACATGCAGGCAGAGTGTCATGTTGCCCTACGAGAACCCACAGGTGAGTGGCTCCCCTCAGCTAGGAACGCCCACACTCACAATACGGTAGAATATTTGTAGGCCACCCTGGTGCTGGACTTTGGAGTGCCAGAGCCACTACTGAATTTTGTCCCAACCAGGCAACACAACGGATTCTACCAATCACCTCACCAACAGTGATTGGTTAAATTCATCACACCTGGTCTACCAGGTCTTAAAACACAAATGTTCCATTAAAAACATAATGTGTCTGTATAAACACTCCAGGGCCAAGTTTTCCTACCCCAGCAATAGAACATGGTGGTTGGTTAACATTTAAAATCACCTAGAATACAACAGTCTTTGTACTAATTAGTTATTTAGATGTAGTATACCTATTTACAACTTTATATTTTAGTTGCCCATGATTTTGATTGATATGTTCAAAATAGGTCCCATGCCTGACTTTGGCTTTGTAACATTATATGGCAACACTGCCATCTAGAGGTAATAAAATATACAGCTTATATTTTGTCTGTTAACATTCAGTCTGATGCATTAGGGCCTGTTTCGCACAAGCGAAGCCCTGGCCCGATAAAGGTTGTGTCTTTCAGTCTATTAACTTCGCTTTATTTTAAATGGGAATCTTCAGTGTGTCATCATGGGGGGTTATTATGTGGTGCTTTGGCTATCACTGTCTGATGATTGGCAAGCTGGCTAACAATTGACTGGCCAGTAAAGGTCTCTCTCTCTGATAGGTGGGGACAGAGTTCACCACCATCCTCTACAACTTCATGTGCAACAGCAGCTGTGTGGGAGGGATGAACAGGAGACCCATCCTCATCATCATCACCCTAGAGACACGCGAGTAAGTCCATGACATTGTGTGTGCTCTCTCATGCCTGTGTGCATGTGTGTCAACAATTCACAGCTGATTGAAGTGCCTTTTTGCACACCTGTCTCACAATAAACATGCTGTAAGCATTCATAGTCAATGGCTCCTGATGAGCTTATATAAATCCATAAAAATCAAGAATGTATTTCAAGTGCATGACTAAACACATGGCTCATATAAAAAGTGTAATAAAAAACATGAGCTGGTCGCACACCCGGAAAATATTATTTTATGTAGAGGTGCCGCCTAACGGCGAATAAACTATAAGCCATAAAAATAAAGAGTCGCACACGCTATATATAAAAACTCCCAGTAATTTATTGGGTCACCCTGAAGAAGGCACAGTGATGCCGAAACGTGGGTTATTTACCCAATAAATTACTGGGAGTTTATATATACAGTGTGTGACTCTATTTTTAAAGCACAAAATATTTTGATAACACTTTAATAAGGGCATACAATTATAATATATTATTTATTACCTGTTGTAAGCATATGAGGCCTTTCAACGCCTTGTAAATTAACGTATGATATATTATGCCTTTCTTTGTTGCAATTAGTGGTCAGGTGCTGGGACGAAGGTCGTTTGAAGGGCGGATATGCGCCTGTCCGGGGCGAGATCGCAAGGCAGATGAAGACCACTTCAGGGAGCAGCAGACCATGAGCGACAACATGTCCAAGAACGACAACAACGCCAACAAGCGCAGTAAGTCGCCCTTCTCGCTCTACACCATTACAAAATGTTTAGTCATTTTGCTTGGGGTGAGTCTGAAATGGCACATTATTCCCTATATCGTGTATCACTTTTGACCAGGGCCCACACATACATACAGTGACACAGATCACAATGCAAACATATACACCAGTGCAATAAAAACAATGCAATAGTTTGTGCATATTGATATTAGGAATGTCTTTGTAAAAATCCTATTGCTAATTTTCATGATATTAAATCATTGTTTGTACTCCAAACATTTAGCTTTCAAACAGACCCCTCCAAACATTCCTAGTCCAGGCATGAAGAGACGGCGGCATGGTGAAGAGGAGATTTACTATATGCCTGTAAGATATATAATTACTATTTATTTATAAACTGGGTGGTTCGAGCCCTGAATGCTGATTGGCTGACAGCAGTGGTATATCAGACCGTATACTGCTGTAATTACATTGGTAACAAGTTTATAATAGCAATAAGGCACCTCAGGGGTTTGTGGTATATGGCCAATATACCACGGCTAAGGGATGTATCCAGGCACTCCACGTTGCGTCGTGCTAAGAACAGACCTTAGCCGTGGTATATTGGCCATGTACCACACCCCCTCGATAGATATACATCTAATTACTATTTTCTACATCGTACAATAATAGTGAAGACATCAAAACTGTGAAATAACACATATGGAATCATGTAGTAACTAAAAGTGTTAAACAAATCCAAATATATTTTTTACTTAGATTCTTCAAAGTCGCTACCCTTTGCCTTGATGACAGCTTTGCACACTTGACATTCTCTCAACCAGCTTCACAAGGAATGCTATTCCAACAGTCTTGAAGGAGTTCCCACATATGCTGAGCACTTGTTGGCTGCTTTTCCTTCAATCTGCGGTCCAACTCATCCCAAACCACCTCAATTGGGTTGAGGTCGGGTGATTGTGGATGCCAGGTCATCTGATGCAGCACTCCATCACTCTCCTTCTTGGTCAAAAAGCCCTTACACAGCCTGGAGGAGTGTTGGGTCATTGTCCTGTTGAAAAACTAATGATAGTCCCACTAAGCGCAAACCAGATGGGATGGCGTATCGCTGCAGAATGCTGTGGTAGCCATGCTGGTTAAGTGTGCCTTGAGTTCTAAATAAATCAGACAGCCACCAGCAAAGCACCCCCACAACATCACAACTCCTCCTCCATGCTTCACGTTGGGAATCACACGTGTAGATCATCCGTTCACCTACTCTGCGTCTCACAAAGACACAGTGGTTGGTACCAAAAATCTCAAATTTGGACTACCGGTCTAATGTCTAATGTCCATTGCTCATGTTTCTTGGCCCAAGCAATTCTCTTCTTCTTATTGGTGACCTCTAGTTGTGGTTTCTTTGCAGCAATTCGACCATTACGTCCTGATTCACAGTCTCCTCTGAACAGTTGATGTTGAGATGTGTCTGTTACTTGAACTCTGAAGCATTTATTTGGGCTGCAATCCAAGGTGCAGTTAACTAATGAACTTGTCCTCTGCAGCAGTGGTAACTCTGGGTCTTCCATTCCTGTGGCGGTCCTCATGAGAGCCAGTTTCATCATAGCGCTGATAGTTTTTGTGACTGCACTTGAAGAAACTTTCAAAGTTCTTGAAATGTTCCGTATTGACTGACCTTCATGTCTGAAAGTAATGATGGACTGTTATTACCCCCCCCCCCCCCAACCTCGTACACATTAAGAAGGGAAGAAATTCCACAAATGAACTTTTAATAAGGCACACTTGTTAATTGGAATGCATTCCAGGTGACTACCTTATGAAGCTGGTTGAGAGAATGTCAAGAGTGTGCAAAGCTGGCATCAAGGCAACAGGTGGCTATTTGAAGAATCTCAAATATATGTTGATTTGTTTAACACTTTTTTGGATACTACATTATTCCATGTGTTATTTCATAGTTTTGATGTCTTCACTATTATTCTACAATGTAGAAAATAGTAAAAAATAAAGAAAAACCCTTGAATGAGTAGGTGTTCTAAAACTTTTGACCGGTAGTATGATATAACTATTATATATGATGTATGTATAACTAGTGAGACATATATATATATAATGTGTGTTCAGGTGCGCGGCAGAGAGAACTTTGACCTGCTGATGAAGATCAAGGACAGTCTAGAGCTGGTGGAGTTCGTACCACAGCAGCTGGTGGACTCCTACAGACAACAACAGCAACAGCTGCTTCAGAGACAGTAAGTCAGCCACACACCAGCTCAAATATGCATACATGCAAAATGCACAAACACACACACTCACGCACATACAAAACACACACACAAGAATACCCATGCACACAAACACATTCTCTCTCTCTCACATACACACACACACACACAGACAAGCACACAGACACAGGTGCACGCACATACACTTAAACCCAAATACACTTATTCCGTCCATGCATACACCTGTGTTGTCTAACACACATACAAATATTATACTCTTACACACTTCCGTCATCTCCCTCTCCTCCCCTCCAATTCCCAGGAGCCACGTAGCATCACCGTCCTCCTATGGATCTCCCCTGTCCAACATGAACAAGCTGCACGGGGGCCATGGGAGCCACCAGTCTCAGCAAAACCCCCTCCCCAACATGGGGCACGTGGGTGAGTGTTTGTCAGGGGAATTGGGGGGAATGTGTGTGTCGGGTGTGTGTGTGTGTGTATTAACACAGCTAATGGGTGCCATTAGATAGCGCAACAGTCAGGATGGTGGATCAGGTTATCTTATTTCCTTTCAGAATGTTATCTTGCGAGATCAGGATGGTGGAACGAGGCTAGTCATTAGAAGTTACTATGGCAAACCTCTGAAAAAAAACTCTGAATGACTTCATTCTGAGAGCATTGTCCTATTGATTGCTCCTATTGATTTGTTCCTGTCCCCTCTCCCACAGGTCCCAACATGCTCAACAGTCACCACATGCAGACCAACAGTGACATGAACGGGGGACATGGGGGCGGCCAGTCCATGTTGTCCACGTCGCACTGCACCCCTCCCCCTCCGTATAACCCTGACCCCAGCCTAGTCAGGTACCTCCCCCTCCAATGACACCGTCTTCCTATCCCACTGACACAAGCCAACAGTCAGAGCCATCTATGATAAAAAGATTATAGGGCCTTTTCAGTTTGAGATCTCTGCAGTCGCCATCTTGGCACCAAAAGTTCCTTATATTCTGGTAAGGATTGAAATGGGAATGGTGCTGTCATGACATGTTTGCCAACATGGAGGGTAGTTTCTCTCATCTTCCTTGGTTTCTCTGCCTATAATATGTCCCAGAGCAGCTTAGAATAATTTGGGTCATATTGTTTCTCTCACACAGAACACAGCCATTTTGTGTACCTACTTCAGCCATTTACATTGAACTGTATAAGATTGTAGCAAAATTAAAAGAAACTGGACAAAGATTCCACCAAGCTTTAATGAATCGTTATTCCATTACTTTGGTCTGATAGTAAGACGTTTCTGGGGTTTTGTTGCAATGTTAAGTGAATGCTCTGCTGGTCGGATTTGGAAGAATAGGTTGCTGTTTCACTTTCCTACGGTTTGGGGAGTTGTATTAGCAATACAGTATGTTTACCCATCCGAGAATTCCAAAATGTTTTTCAAATCTAAATGAACAACTTGTCCATCTTAGCATCTTACCATTATTTTCCCTCTAATCATATAAAAGAATACAAGGGAAATCGGTATTGGAACATTAGAAACATATTTTCCTAATCTATTAGTGCCGAGCATTGCATTCAAACTAAGACGTTGTTTTGTCATAATGTTAGGGCTTCCATTTTGCACCGTTTGTACCCAGACAAAAAGCAGCATTAGAATGAACATGGTTATTATCGTATACTGTTTTGTACATTTTGTTTTGTTTAAAGTGTTTGTAGACGAGAATTTTATATCCATGTATTTATAATAAAGGTTTTAATTCAACCAAATTGGCTTTTATGAATCTTTAATACAACTGCATGAATTTGATTTGACGGAAATTAATAACCATAGTCATTGAGAAATTGTTCCATTTGTAATTGATCGTAATATTCTTTGTTCCTTATTGGACATGAAACCATTTTAATTTTACGATAGGTACAGATGTAGGATCTTAATTTAAGCCAGTTTTGCTACAGCAGGAAAATAATCCTGCTGCAACCAAAAATGTGAATTATTATGTGGATTATAATTAATGGACATTTCTGTAGGGGTTGATATATTTTTCGGAAGGGAAAACCATGTCTGAACTTTCTAAATGGAAATTACTAACTAGCCTTTTTAAACCTCAAATACACTACACGTTAAAAATGTCCTGCATTGCAAGAAGGTTCTCCTGCAACAGGGTGATCAAATTAAGATCCTACATCTGTAGCAAATTTCTGGCATAGTTAACCGTTTAATAAAATTAGTTAACTCTGGTAGTGGATTTTAATCACATGAAGTAGACCGAAGTAGACATTGTCTCCCTACATAAATTTGGCTGCGGTGGAGTGGACACTAACTCTGGTCTTAAATCTAAGAGGTACTGCTTCTCTCTCCACACAGCTTTCTAACCAGTCTGGGCTGCCAGAACTGCATCGACTACTTCACATTGCAGGGCCTGCAGAGTCTCTACCAACTCCAGACTCTGTCCATGGAGGTAAAATACCCATTCACTCTCTCTGCAATTTACACAGTGTAAATCATTCCAGTCCTAGAAGGGGGGGTCAGGTTTGGTTGGATCACTGTGGCCTGAGGTCTATTAAGTATCTCTCACTTTCTTTTTCTTTCTACTATTCACTCTCCTTCCTTTCTCCCATTCTGTCAATCCTTTCCTTCACTCTCTGTCTCTCTCTCTAGGACCTGAGTGCTCTAAAGATCCCAGAGCAGTTCCGCCTGGCCATCTGGCGGGGCCTGCAGGACATGAAGCAGGGCGGTGGGGTGGGACCTCCTCCTTCCTCCCACCATCAAGACCACTATGGCCAGCAGCTCCTCCGCTCCAGCAGCAACATGGCAGCCGCCGCCATGGCCATCGTCCCCGGCGGCGAGCTGCAGCGCCAGCGTGTCATGGAGGCCGTACACTTCCGTGTGCGCCACACCATTACCATTCCATCCAACCGCCCGGGAGGTGGGCCGCAGGCAGTCGCTGCCGCCGCTGATGAGTGGGCCGACTTTGGCTTTGACATGCCTGACTGCAAAGTGTCACGCAGCAACAAGAACTCCATCAAGGAGGAGTTCATGGAAAGTGACGTCCACTGAGAGAAAGAGGGAGAGAGAGCGATACAGGGGGAAGGGGAGAGCGAGATGGAGAGAACGGGACTCTATGTTCACTGAGAGAGAGAGGGATAGAGAGGATGCGAGGAAGAGGAGGAGGGAGTGAGACGACTCTTCTGTTCTGATGTCCATCAGGGGCCTGGTTTAGTGTTGTTTGTTTTTTTTATATTGCTTTACAGATTGGTTGGCTTAGGACAACCAGTATCAGTACAGTCAGTACAGCTTACTAATAAGTCCGTTGACTTCGTCATAATTAAGTCAGTACATTTGAGCCTGAAACCGAAATGCTCACATGATGTCATCGTATGGCTAGATTCCATTGAACAAGCCATCACATACCTGTACTCAATTAGATAAATAAAATGTTCTTTTGGTGTAAATATGTACATGATGTTCTGTAAAATGTATTAGATTTGTGGTCAAATGAAAAAAGGTTAACATGTGTATTTAGATTCCTTAAGGTATAACTGTTCAGACAGATGTATAGAGTTTCCATTTAAATCGAAGTACATACAAGAGTGTATCAGCGTGGTCATGATCTTCGTACCGTGTTAATTCCCCATCACTCCTGTGCTAAAGCATCATAGTTCCAGAACAGAAGCACGCAGTTGTCTTACATTTCAACCCCAACCCCTTTGTTTAGTTAGGGGGTACATGTACTCCACCAGAGTCTTGTGTCTATAGTTAGCCGATGTATTGGAATGATTTTCTCCTGTGTCACGTTGGATAACTACCCTGGTTGTCGATACGATTGTATGGATTGACGAAGCCACCCTGTACAGTCAATTGGCCAGGCTAAATAGATGCAAGTGATGTCTCGGTTGCCTGAAACAAAGAGGGAAAGCTAACCATCAGTATTAGATAGAGCCATGCAGTTGTAGAAAAGTCACGCCCAGGTACTGTATCTAGTGGGCAATGCTACTGGCAGATAATCACAGATGACCCCCTTTTTTTGCCTAGCTCATAAGGTAGGCCTTTAAGTCAGATTGATTGAGTTCATTTGAGAATAATCAAGGCAGTGAGTGTATAAGGACAATCAGATAACTGACAATCAGCTTCCCAAATCGCAGACTGTGGCTTTAATCACTTTACAAAATGTGTATTAAAATGAAATGGGTTGTTTTTAAAGAATTCTTTATTAGTAGTAACACAATCCCAATGTGCTATAAAATCAATTAATTTATATGGAATTCCTGAACTTAGACCATGATTCCAACCCTGCTATACACCACCACATGAACAATTAATTCAGTTGATGTGTTTCACTATATTTCTTTTACAGCAATATCTTGTGTGGAATTGTATTTCGAACTGCAAAGCAAGTTATTTGTATTGTGTATATATCTCCCTTGAAGATACATAATCACAACATTTGATCTAGACAGTTTTTACATACTAAGCCATGCCACCACTGTATGTGTTCTTGAATTCTCCACTGCATGGAACTTGCTACGATATTGATTCAAACAGACATGTTTAGTAGTTCACACCACACTTAACCATGATGCACCTGTACTTGATGGGTTAGCGTAAAATAAGGTGGCACAAAAATGAGAATGACTCCAGTTTCAAAATGTTGTGTGGTGTCTTATTTTGACAATTTGACCGCAGCCACACCTCTCAAGTGCATAGTACATGGGCAAAAGTACTGTGATAATTTTGCTATAATAAAAAAAAGAGTTTGTGAATAATGCCATTTCCAATACTCTGTGCAAAAACAGTCATTGAGTCCACAGGAAGGGATGCATACCTTCCATTAACACCCAACAATTAAGCAGAATAAAGCACTTTACTGCTTTGAAAAAAATAGAGGATAGAAATCATTTCATGTTCAGTGTGTTTATAATCAGTATTAGGCCAACGTCATAACTTGTAAATGGTAGATTGTCACTTTGTTTTGATATTTCTGGAGAGGTACTGTCTCAAGTGTTTCTTTTTTTATAACAACGTGTAACAATGTACCAATATCGCTGTTTATATTGATTTCAATTTCTTATTTGAGGTTGTACGTGTACAGTGTTTTTTCTTGTAAATCATGAATATTAAAAAGTGTGCTTTACAGAAACGTATAGGTGTGGAGCAACTTTCTTTCCTAAATGTAGAAAAACATGGGTTTGCCTAATAAGGTCTATCTACATGTTGTTGGATTCTCAATTCTAAAGATCATTGGATATACAGTGCCTTCGGAATGTAGTCACACCCCTTGACTTTTTCCACATTTTGTTGTGTTACAGCCTGAATTTAAAATTGATTACATTGAAATGTGTCACTGTTCTAGACAAAATACCCCATAAGTTCAAAGTGGAATTCTGTTTATTGATTATTATTATTTTTTTTACAAATGAATAAAATGAAAAGCTAGTGTCTTGAGTCAATAAGTATTCAACCATTTGTTATAAATAAGTTCAGGAGTAAAAATGTGCTTAACAATTCACATAATAAGTTACATGGACTCACTGTGTGCAATAATAGTGTTTCAAATGAATGACTACCTCATCTCTGTACCCCACATCCAATTATCTGTAAGTTCCCTCAGTCGAGCAGGGAATTTCAAACACAGATTCAACCACAAAGACCAGGGAGGTTTTCCAATGCCTCGCAAAGAAGGGCTCCTATTGGTAGCAGACATTGAATATCCCTTTGTGCATGGTGAAGTTATTAATTACACTTTGGATCGCGTATCAATACACCCAGTCACTACAAAGATACAGGCATCCTTCCTAACGAGCATCCTCCATAACTCAGTTGCCCGGAGAGGAAGGAAACCGCTCAGGGATTTCACCATGAGGCCAATGGTGACCTTAAAACAGTTACAGAGTTGAATGGCTGTGATTGGAGGATGGATCAACAACATTGTAGTTACTCCACAAGACTAACCTAAATGACAGAGTGAAAATAAAGAAGCCTGTACACAATACAACATTTTTCAAATGTGCATCCTGTTTGCAATAAAAAGAAACGGAATAGAGCTAAGCATCTGAGAAAATCTTAGAGGGAAACCTGATTCAGTCGGCTTTCCAACAGACAATGTGAGCGTCGTCCGGGTTAGGGAGGGTTTAGCCGGTAGGGATATCCTTGTCTCATCGCACACTAGCAATTCCTGTGGCGGGCCGGGTGCAGTGCACGCTGATCAGGTCGCCAGGTGTACGGTGTTTCCTCCGACACATTGGTGCGGCTGGCTTCCGGGTTGGATGTGCGCTGTGTGAAGAAGCAGTGCGGCTTGGTTGGGTTGTGTTTAGGGGGAAGCATGGCTTTCGACCTTCGTCTCTCCCGAGCCTGTACGGGAGTTGTAGCGATGAGACAAGATAGTAGCTACTAACAATTGGATACCACGAAATTGGAGTAAAAATTTAAAAAGTGTTTTATTTCAGTATTTTTTATTATTTTTGTTCCACTTTGATATTACAGGGTATTTTGTATCCCGCTTTGTAACACAACAAAATGTGGAGAATGTCAAGGGGTGTGAATACTTTCTGAAGGCACTGTATGTCATATGTGCGACATACATTGCTCGACTGAAATAGGGGCCGATACTCCTTTTGAGTGACGGTTCTGTTTTAATATTTAGGTGCTAACTTTGAGCTAATATTCTATGAGGTACAGAAACTCAAGCAGTAGGACATCTGAGGTGCCGGTACTCAGTTCTGGTGAGCTCATGCCAAAGTTAAGCACTGCTGACAAATCATATCTCTTTGTTGTTTATATAGTAGTCTAGTGTGTTTATCAAAAGAACCAGTACTGTCATGTTGAAGTATACTGTGTGTACATTGACCATCTACTGAGAGTCACCACAAGGGTAGCCGAGACACCAGAGTCAATTACCAGTGCGCAAAACTGGTTCAATCTAAATTGATTCCACATCATTTCAACCCAAAAAAATCAATGTGATGAGTTGAATCAACATGGAAAACTGATTGGATGTGCAAAAAATAATCAACATAAGGGCATTTTGTTTTTGTTTTTTTTACCCAACTTTTAACTTAAATCCAGTGACAAGGTGACATTTTTTGTTGATTTCACGTTGAATTCATGTTAGTTGACAACTCAACCAAATATAAATCAAAACTATAA
Organism: Oncorhynchus masou masou; assembly: GCF_036934945.1. Taxonomy (NCBI): domain Eukaryota; kingdom Metazoa; phylum Chordata; class Actinopteri; order Salmoniformes; family Salmonidae; genus Oncorhynchus; species Oncorhynchus masou. Next base: position 37,228,451 of record NC_088229.1, read on the forward strand.
ATTGAACTGATGTCTGTGCCCAGTGAGTTGCCTTCTGATGGGTACAGTGAAGATGACCATTGATGTGGATATTATGGCGTCCTGAAATGGCCACAATGTGGCAGTAGCGGTGTAAATAATAGATTTCTCTGGTCGAATGTGTACACACGTGTTCATGTTAAATGTACCTAAATTCACACAAGGATAGGAGAACAACATGAATACTTCCCCAAAAATGCTTAAAGGGATAGTTTACAAAATTACACATTGGTTTCCTAACATTGTAAGCAGTCTATGGAGAAGGTATGACAGCAATCCATGCTTTGGTTTAGTTTCCCTGGCACTGTTTCCACATGCTAACGTTTTAGCATTTCTGACACAAATCTCATTCAACTCATGGGACCGATATTCGCATTTTTCGTGCATCATCGAAAGTATCTCAAATTGATTGTGAAGCGCCACAAAGTCACTTAAAGCCAGAGGTGGGACCAAGTCATTGTTTTACAAGTAAGTCTCAAGTCTTAGCACTCAAATCCAAAAAGTCCCAAGTCAAGACAGGCAAGTCCGAGTCAAGTCTCAAGTCCTAAACTTGCTCTTCACCAAATTTAATACCATTTCATATTTTTAACAAGAGTAATAGTTAGTATATTACATAGCGATCGACTATCGAGGATCGCGATCGGGCAATGTAGGCTTGTACACAGTCGCCCAACCTTAACACGTGTGGTTACTGTATGCTAACATATGTCAATGGCTTTAGGAACAGCAGTAACATCAGGCAGGATATAGTCTACCAACTGCCTAGCCAGCTGTAGCTCAATCTTGGGTGCAATGATTACATTCCCGCACTGACTGACTGTGTGGTGGGCCATTGATTTAACGTAGACTATATTAGCCACGATTTACCATTCTTTGTGCAGCTTCAAATGTCGAACAAAGTTGGAAGTTGTTGCGCCTCTGTCTGTCATTTTCTTCCCACATGTTTTGCAAGTAGCAATCCGTTTTTTGATGATACAGCGTAGTCTTTTATATCCGAAAATAATAATTTGGGGTATCATCTTTCCAAGCAAGAGCTCCATCTGAATTCACTCGCCAAAGTTCCTCTGCACTGCCACGCGCAATTTTTTTCTCAGCTGGCACAATTTGATTGGCTGCTGTCCAATTCAAACTGTAATCCGTTAAGTTAAATGAACACTTTTTTTAATAGCCTAATTTTTTATATTTGGGCTTGGGGACGGTATCAAGTCAGTTCGAGTCAAAAGGCTCAAGTCCAAGTTAAGTCACGAGTCATTGGTGTTAAAGTCAAAGTCGAGTTGCAAGTCATCATTTTTGTGACTCGAGTCCAAGTTATGTGACTCGAGTCCACACCTCTGCTTATAGCTTATTTGAACATGATTCACTAAAAATGCTAATATCAGTCCTTCAATGAGTAGCCTACATTGGGACATGGCCCTCGACCTACTGTAAAGAAGATCATCATCAAACTTGTCAAAAGAATATACATGGCCTTCAGAAAGTATTCATACCCCTTGACCTATTCCACATTTTGTTGTGTTACAGCCTGAATAAAAAATGATTAAATTGTGTTTTTTCTGACTCATCTACATATAAAACCCCATAATAACAGTGAAACATGTTCTTAGAAATTTTTGGAAATGTATTGAAAATTAAATTCAGAAATATCTCTTTCACATAAGTATTCACACCTCTGAGTCAATACTTTGTAGAAGCACATTTGGCAGCGATTATAGCTGTGAGTCTTTCTGGGTAAGTCTCTTAGAGCTTTCCAGACATGGATTGTGCAACATTTGGCCATTATTTTTTTCAAAATTATTTTGGTTGTTGACCATTGCTAGACAACCATTTTCAAGTCTTGCCATAGATTTTCAAGTAGATTTATGTCAAAACTGTAACTCCGCCACAGGAATATTCACTGTCACCTTGGTACACAACTCCCGTGTAGATTTGGGTCCATTGATGTTCAGTTTATATATGTTACCCCTTGGCAGCATTATCAGAAAGCACAGTATTTATTTTCACTGCTACGAAGACGATACACCACTTTACATTTCTGTGTCACCAGAGGATTTTAGCTTCATGGATAAATTATTAGAATGTATTAATGATTTAAATACTTTGATGGCTCACAACTTCCTCCAGTTAAATCAAGACAAGACCGAGGTACTTATTGTTGCAGCCAGAGCACAGAGAGAGAATCTGGCCACACATTTTAATTCAATCAAGATTAAAAAACAAGGTGTTATTCTAGATTCTGAAATCAATTTAGAATCACAGAATAGGAATGTGACCAAAATGGCAAATAGATTGAATAAACCTCCAGTTCCTTCCATTCTGCTAGCAAATGTGCAATCTTTGGAAAATAAAATAGATGACCTATGCGGATGATTAAACTACTAACGGGACATTCATAACTGCAATATCTTACGCTTCACGGAGTTGTGGGTGAACGACGACATAATCAACATACAGCTGGCTGGTTATACGCTGTATTGGCAGGACAGAACATCGGCGTCTGGTAAGACAAGGGGCGGCGGCCTTGTATTTTTGTAAATAACATACCATATCTAAGAAAGTCTTGAGGTTTTGCTCGCCTGAGGTAGAGTATCTCATGATAAGCTGTAGACCACACTATCTACCGAGTTGTCATCTGTATTTTTCATAGCTGTCTACATACCACCACAGACAGATGATGGCACTAAGACCACACTGAATTAGCTGTATTTCGCCGTAAGCAAACTGGAAAACACTCACCCAGAGGCGGTGCTCCTAGTAGCCGGGGACTTTAATGCAGGGAAACTTAAATCCATCTTACCAAATTTCTATAAGCATGTTAAATGTGCAACCAGAGGGGGAAAAAACTCTGGACCACCTTTACTCCACACACATAGATGCATACAAAGCTCTCCCTCAACCTCCATTTCGCAAATCTGACCATAATTATATTCTCCTGATTCCTGCTTACAAGCTAAAATTAAAGCAGGAAGCACCAGTGATTCGATCAATAAAAAAGTGGTCAGATGAAACAGATGCTAACCTACAGGACTGTTTTGCTAGCACAGACTGGAATATGTTCCGGGATTCCTCCGATGGCTTTGAAGAGTACACCACATCAGTCTTTGGCTTCATCAATAAGTGCATCGATGACGTTGTCCCCACAGTGACTGTTCATACATACCCCAACCAGAAGCCATGGTTACAGGCAACATCCGCACTGAGCTAGAGCTGCCGCTTTCAAGGAGTGGAACACTAACCCGGAAGGTTATAAGAAATCCCGCTATGCCCTCTGACGAATCGTCAAACAGGCAAAGCATCAATACAGGACTAAGATCGAATCATACTACACCGGCTCTGACGCTCGTTGGATGTGGCAGGGCATGCAAACCATTACAGACTACAAAGGGAAGCACAGCTGAGAGCTGCCCAGTGACACGAGTCTACCAAACGAGCTAAACTACTTCTATGCTTGCTTCGAGGCAAATAACACAGAAACATGCATGAGAGAGCCAGCTGTTCCGGAAGACTGTGTGATCACGCTCTCCGCAGCCTATGTGAGTAAGACCTTTAAACAGGTCAACATTCACAAGGCCGCAGGGCCAGAGGGATTACCAGGACGTGTACAGCGAGCATGCGAGGACCAACTGGCAAGTGTCTTCACTGACATTTTCAACCTCTCCCTGTCTGAGTCTGTAATACCAACATGTTTTCAGCAGACCACCATAGACCCTGTGCCCAAGAACACTAAGGTAACCTGCCTAAATGACTACCGACCCATAGCACTCACGTCTGTAGCCATTAAGTGCTTTGAAATGCTGGTCATGGCTCGACAAAACCTATTCCCCCTCAGGAGACTGAAAAGATTTGACATGGGTCCTCAGATCCTCAAAAGGTTCTACAGCTGCACCATTAAGAGCACTGGTTGCATCACTGGTATGGAAACTGCTCGGCCTCCGACCACAAAGCACTACAGAGTGTAGTGCTTATGGCCCAGTACATGACTGGAGCCAAGTTTCCTGCCATCCAGGACCTCTACATTAGGCAGAGGAAGGCCCTAAAAGTCTCCAGCCACCCTAGTCATAGACCGTTCTCTCTGCTACTGCACGGCAAGCGGTACCCTGAGCGTCAAGTCTTGGTCCAAGAGGCTTCTAAACAGCTTCTACCTCCAAGCCATAAGACTCCCAAACATCTAATCAAATGACTACCCAGACACTTTGCACTGCGCCCCCCCCCTTCAACACCACTGCTGCTCTCTGTTGTTATCATCCATGAATAGTCACTTTAATAACACTACCTACATGTACATACTACCTCAACTAACCGGTGCCCCCGCACATTGACTCTGTACCGGTACACCCCCCCCCCCCTGTATAGTCTCGCTATTGTTATATTTTACTGCTACTCTTTAATTACTTGTTTCTTTTTTAAACTACAGTTTTGATTAGGGGCTCGTAAGTAAGCATTTCACTGTAAGGTCTACACCTGATGTATTCGGCGCTTTCCTCTCAGGCAACTGAGTTAGGAAGGATGCCTGTATCTTTGTAGTGTCTGGGTGTATTGATACACCATTCAAAGTGTAATTAATAACTTCACCATGCTCAAAGGGATACTCAATGTCTGTTTTGTTTTTTTACACATCTACCAATAGGTGCCCTTCTTTATGAGGCATTGGAAAACTTCTCTGGTCTTTGTGGTTGAATCTGTTTTTGAAATTCACTGCTCGACTGAAGGATCTTACATATAATTGTATGTGTGGAGTACATAGATGAGGTTGTCATTCAAAAATCGTGTTAAACACTATTATTGCACACATAGAGAGTCCATGGAATTTATGTGTCTTGTTAAGTAAAGTTTTTCTCCTGAATTTATTTAGGCTTGCCGTAACAAAAGGTTTGACTCAATACATTTCAGTTTTTAATTTTTAATTAATGTTTAAACATTTCAAAAATCATACCCCATAATGTTAAAGTGGAATTATGTGTGTAAGCAGGTGACACAATATCTCGAATTAATCAATATTAAATTCAAGATGTAACACAACAAAATGTGGAAAAAGTCAAGGGGTGTGAATACTTTCTGAAGGCACTTATTTCGAGAGAGACTTAATAAGTAGGCTATTTAATTTGGAGCATTATCTTAGGCTACAGACATAAAATAGTACGTGAGTTGAAAGTAAATGTGTAACTGGAAAAAAAGTTAAATTATTATTGTGTCATATATAATTGTAGTTAATATTTTGCCATTGTCTTTTCAATTGACTTTTCCATGTTTAATTTGCCGGAGTCCTGGCAAAATGCCCCTAAAACCCCAGTGTAACGACCATAGAAATATAATCCATTGAATCATAGATTCTATTTCTATAGAATCTATTACATTGGTCCAGCGTTTTCGAAGCTCTTCTTATCTTGCCTGCCGTACTTTCGAGCGAGTCCTCGCGGAAGTACTGACGTGTTCATACGTCATTAGCCGGCCCAGCACGAGAGGTAGTTAGGTAGTGACACAGCGGCAGAATCAGGTAAGAAAAACCTGTCTTGCAGTATTTTGTCTATCAGTAGGACTGTGAACATATGTTCTAGAGTTTAAGTGGAATATAGGGGACCAATACCGAAATAATATTTCAATTGAATGAATCTCTAAATATGGTAACGAGAGGCTATATGCCTATGCTAGCTAGCGAGAAAGAGCTCGGTTTCTAACCGGAAGTGAGTTGTCAAATTCACGAAATTACAGCTGGTGGTTGTAGTTCAATTTCCAAATGATTTGTAGCCTTCAAAACGACAAGATTGACACTAAGGACTACACTTTCCATCTTTCTGATACCAGGGGTTAACAAGTAACTGTTTGATTCCCGCTGCACCTTATGGGAAGTAGAGTGAAAACATAAGTGTTTTACCACACACTGCTAATGAAAGATGGTTGCTTATACTACACAAACCAGAAATTGGTTGTTTAGGGAAGAACATCACTAATTCGCTAGATATTTTTTTGTAAAGCTAGCTAATTTGCTAGCAACACTCACCCTGCTTGCAAAACAGAAACATAACATTGAATACGAAAATAATAGCTAATAGTAACTAACCGCAACAATGACCTGATATTTTAGCTAGATATTCAAAATTGCGTTATGAATAATCACACTTCATTGCTAAACATTTAACGTTACTGTAGCTAGCTTTCCAATCCCACACTATAAATGGGTTGATGGCTGGCTAGCTATCTACTGCATTTGCTGGTTGGCTAGCTCGCTTGCTATTAGCTAGCCTACCATTACACGATTCAGCGTTGGAGAGCAAATAATAGCGAACATTATCCATAATGGAAGAGACCGTCTGTCTCCGATCTGTCAGCTATTTATCAAGTATATGGTCGTATCAGCCAACGTTAACTTAGTCTCACAATAATTGGATAGCCAATCAACAACAAATGCCATTTGACATGAACTGGAAAATGAAACTCTTCTATCGATTTTGGGTGGGAAGTGTTGGAATAGTGGTAGCTAGCTAGGTCAATTAGCCTAGTGTTTCCCAACCCTGGTCCTCGACTACCCCAAACCGTACACCGTTTTGTTATAGCCCTTGACAAAAACCCAACGTTCAACTCATTAAGGGTACGATGATTAGTTGAATCAGGTATCACGGGTTAAAATAAACAGTTTATGTTGGGTACTCGAGGACCAGGGTTGGGAAACACTGAATTAGCCTACAGTATGTTGATGTAGCCCAACCGACCGCGGACACTATTACTACGTTTGTCTTCTGCGTCCAGCTGGTTATACAATGTATGTCGCCCAGTGACCGGCTCGTACATAAACATCCTTAATTCAGGCTGCAAAGGCATCAGTTTCCTCCTCAACTCGGTCTAAAAAAAACAGGGACATGTGTGTACCGTTTTAATAAAACACCATTTTCCACCACCATGCTAGAGTGGCAGGGATTGACGTTAAAGCTTCACAATGGAGAAATTGCTCCGCCATTTCCTGGTTACTAAAATTCTAATAGTTCACCTAATTTCAGTTTGTGACAACAAGCATGTATAGTGTAGAGAATCATTCTACCATCTAAACCGCTGTGAAATATATTTTCCATAACCAAAACTATTGTTTACAGCTGTTTGAAGCTAGTGTACAAAACTGAAAGTAAAATACACAACTAAACTTAAGAACGGGAAGCATAAAAAATAGTGTACATAAAACAGATCTATGGCTTCTTTGACTTGCTTTCAATCAGTGACAGATCTGTAACTCGGTTAAGTTGAGCATGCTCAACTTGCCCGACTGCCATACATTTTTTTTTGTCACCTTCCCAATGTGGAAACGTCAGAGCAGGTTCAACTTGTGCGACTGCTCAGTTCACTTGCCCTAGATGGGCATAAACTGCTTCTAGAAATAGAAATCCCCAACCACCACACATTTTGAGGAAAATGAAAACATGCCAGTTTGTCACTTTCATGAGGTTGGAGTCATGGACACTGGTTTTTCATTGCACTCTAGATCAGAAGGTTGCGTGTTCGAAGCCAGTCATGGACACTGTATTTTTTTTTGGGGGGGGGGGGTGAACCCTATCCTATCCCATCCCAAACCATTTGGAATGGGTGCCTAAATGTAATCTTTTAACCCTATCCCAAACATGTTAGCTTAAAATGTGACATTTGAAGAAATTAAACGATATATAGCAGCAGGAACAACAAACACTTACATTTTGGAACAACTTCAAAGTTTGACTTTTGGAGAACGTCTTCGCTAGATTGGCGTGGTTATGTGATATACTTGTCAGTAGCGTCTCAAGTCAACTTCTGAGCGAGCTTGACTGTCCAGTTGGCTACATTAGTTTTTGTTATCCGTAAAGAAATGTATTCTTAAAATAACAATGCTTGGTAGTTGTTCTATAGTAGTAGTAGTAATTTCTGTAGTAATTTCAAGAATCCAAAATTGAAAGGGGTTTCCATCATTTGGAAAGTTGCAAGCAGTGGTTGGCGCCTATTCAAAACTCGAAATACTATTGTAAAATTACTACATTATGTTAATCACATTACTTTTATATTAGAATGTAAGCCTATACTAGTGCTCACACTGTCTGTTTTTTCTTAGAGGCAACAGAGTAGAGTTCTTCAAACTCTCATGTGTCTGTGTGGGGGGAGATAGAGAAGCCTCTAAGATTTAACATTGACAGTAGATTTACAATGGCTTGGTGATAAGACAACATTCCATGATTAGTGTCTGTGGGTCTCCCTGGCACTGACAGACAGGCACAGTTTATTTAAGGACCTTATGTCTGCTGCATTAGTATTTCTGTATAAGCAAGCAGTAAATTAACTAGAGACAGATATTTTGTGCCATGTAAATCTTGAATTATTTTGCATGAGCGCAAAATGTACCTTTTTGTATAAATTCTCTCATCTGTGAATTGTCATGAATATCCAGGAGGATGGACTTTGCTATAAAATGCTGTGGCTTAGTCCTGCTGGTTGGGCTCTCAACGAATCCCCTACGTGTGGGTCGTTGACAAGCTCCATTACTGCAGTAATTAAATAATAAAGTTTGATTGTTTTGAAGAAATCTAAAAGTCTCTCCTTTTGATTAGAATAATTCTACGACAATACGATGTAAACCCACCGCAGGACAATTACCCGAAGGTCTGTGTATGTAGTAGAGGTCGACCGATTAATCGGAATGGTCGATTAATTAGGGCCGATTTCAAGACTTCATAACAATCAGAAATATTTTTGGACACCGATTTGGCCGATTTAAAAAAAAAATATATATATATATATATATTTGTTTTTACACCTTTATTTAATCTTTATTAACTAGGCAATTCAGTTAAGAACATATTCTTATTTTCAATGACAGCCTAGGAACGGTGGGTTAACTGCCTTGTTCAGGGACAGAACGACAGATTTTTACCTTCTCAGCTCGGGGATTCAATCTTGCAACCTTACAGTTAACTAGTCCAACGCTCTAACCACCTGCCTCTCATTGCATTCCACGAGGAGCATGCCTGTAACGCTAATGCAGTAAACCAAGGTAAGTTGCTAGCTAGCATTAAACTTATCTTATAAAAAGCAATCAATCAATCATAATCACTAGTTAACTACACATGGTTTATGATATTACTAGTTTATCTAGCGTGTCCTGCGTTGCATATAATCGATGCGGTGCGTATTCGCGAAAAAGGACTCGTTGCTCCAATGTGTACCTAACCATAAACATCAATGCCTTTCTTAAAATCAATACACAGAAGTATATATCTTTAAACCTGCATATTTAGCTAAAAGAAATCCAGGTTAGCAGGCAATATTAACCAGGTGAAATTGTGTCACTTCTCTTGCGTTCATTGCACGCAGAGTCAGTGTATATGCAACAGTTTGGGCTGCCTAATTTGCCAGAATTGTACGTAATTATGACATAACATTGAAGGTTGTGCAATGTAACAGGAATATTTAGACTGATGGATGCCACACCTTAGATAAAATACAGAACGGTTCCGTATTTCACTGAAAGAATAAACGTCTTGTTTTCGAGATGATAGTTTCCGGATTCAACCATATTAATGACCTAAGGCTCGTATTTCTGTGTGTTATTATGTTAAAACTAAGTCTTATGATTTGATAGAGCAGTCTGACTGAGCAGTGGTAGGCACCAGCAGGCTCGTAAGCATTCATTCAAACAGCACTTTCGTGCGGTTGACAGCAGCTCTCCGCAATGCTTCAAGCATTGCGCTGTTTATGACTTCAAGCTTATCAACTCCCGAGATTAGGCTGGTGTAACCGATGTGAAATGGCTAGCTAGTTAGCGGGGTGCGCGCTAATAGTGTTTCAAATGTCACTCGCTCTGAGACTTGGAGTGGTTGCTCCCCTTGCTCTGCATGGGTGGCTGTTATCAATGTGTTCCTGGTTCAAGCCCAGGTAGGAGCGAGGAGAGGGACCGAAGCTATACTGTTACACTGGCAATACTAAAGTGCCTATAAGAATGAACATCCAATAGTCAAAGGTATATGAAATACAAATGGTATAGAGAGAAATAGTCCTATAATTCCTATAATAACTACAACCTAAAACTTCTTACCTGGGATTATTGAAGACTCATGTTAAAAGGAACCACCAGCTTTCATATGTTCTCATGTTCTGAGCAAGGAACTTAAACGTTAGCTTTATTACATGGCACATATTGCACTTTTCCTTTCTCCTCCAACACTTTGTTTTTGCATTATTTAAACCAAATTGAACATGTTTCATTATTTATTTGAGGCTAAATTGATTTTATTGATGTATTATATTAAGTTAAAATAAGTGTTCATTCAGTATTGTTGTAATTGTCATTATTACAAATAAATAAATGAAAATTGGCCGATTTTTAATTGGTATCAGCTTTTTTTGGTCCTCCAATAATCGGTATCGGCGTTGAAAAATCATAATCGGTCGACCTCTAGTATGTAGCAAGCATTTCACACCAGAGGACAACGAGAGGGTTAGGCAGGCCAAATTGATGGGTGGTGATTTATCAGGACAACGTATTTTGTCCAACTCTAAATTCAACACAGGCATACCCCTGCCATTCCAAAGAACATTGCCCATGCAACAAAGCCAGCAAAACAGGATGTCATTAAGAAGCACAAGACAAGGTTCTCAAATTAAAACATCATTGCCCATGTTATTGTAAATTAAATGTGTATATTATTCTCTATAAACAAATCAATCCAAACAAGCTTTAATGGCTGTACTAGGCATATCCGCTGTGTGAATATGAGCTGTATTATTGAACATCTATATTAGGAGCAATAATGATTTAGGGTTGGGCAATATTACTATAGTATCGTCTATCAAGGATGATTGACTGTCATCTTCTAGTGACGACATCGTGATGTGACAAACGATACCTAACCTATTCCAACGTGACTGGCCTCAAGCAGTAAAGAGTCGAGTGGAGTCAGGCAGTGTACAGCAGGACAGCGCATGGGTGTCATTCCGAGTCAATTTTTTTATATTCCGATTTTCTATAGCCCATTCCAATTAATGTTATATTTACAGAATGCAAGTTTCACCAAAGCAGTGCTAAATGTCCGGTCAATTTAATTATTTAAAAAATATATATCTTTCTCCAATAGTGGATGATTTCTCCCACCGTGCTATTTCATGATCAAACAATGAATTTATTTAATGGAGTTCTAGGCTATCTCAAAGTTTTATGTTTTTGAATAACCTACAAATATGGTAGGCCAAAGGTAGTCTTGAGAGAGCAAGAACAAATTCTAGTATTTCTGAAAAGTCTCATGAGAAATTTGAACAAACCTTACAGTTAAGCAAAGCAGTATATGACAGAAATGCTTAATGCATATGAGGCCAGACAAAAATATTGCCCAACCCTGATACTGATATCTCCACCAACTTCTGGTAAATCAATAGTGTATACACAAAACAGGGGGTTTATAGTACAACTAAAGCAAATACGTAGCTAAGTGATTCCTTATTGAGGCTACTCGTTTTACTCAAGATGTACTGATCTGATAGTGATACAACCAATCAAATAAGGACAAAGAATTCATGCCGTTTCCAGATTTTATTGTACGCTATTACAATTCCTCCAGCACATCATCAACCTCGATGAAGCCTCTTTACTTCCCATCAGGAGATCACAAATCCTCCCAACCACACAGGCAGGCAAAACCAGTCTGTTGTTTTTCCGTTGTACCCATTCCAGGAAGAAAGAAAAAAACGGTAGGCATGTGATATTTTCTGAAAGAAAAAAAGGAATAATCAGATTTGTTGTTAGGGTAGACTGTACTCCAACATTTGTAAACAGCACTGGTAAATGTAGCCAATACGATGGTAAAGTGATCTAACGTTAATTATAAACTGGGTGGTTCGAGTCCTAAATGCTGATTGGCTGACAGCTGTGGTATCAGACCGTATACCACGGGTATGACAAAACGTTTATTTTTACTGCTCCAATTAGGTTGGTAACCAGTTTATAATAGCAATAAGGCACCTCGGGGGTTTGTGATATATGGCCAATAGGGGTGTATCCAGGTGCGTTGCGTCGTGCGTTGCGTCGTGCATAAGAACAGCCTTTAGCCGTGATATATTGGGGGGCCCCATGCCTTATTGCTTAGTCTACTATGACGATGACAATATAAACAAGATGTCGGGAGATTACCATGGCAAGCTACAGGAGACTCATTCATATAGCTGTTATAGATATTATGGTGGGAGGACATTCAGCAGCCAAATATAAAACAATTCAAGTCAGTGTTGCAATGGTTGTCCTTTAGAAACGAGGCTATGTCAATGTGCTAGCTCTGGATGTATAAACAAACCAGGTAGAACTCGATCTAGTAACGATAGCCGAACTAATGCCACACAACCGCAATGCACACATCAACACTAATGTTATGAAATTATGCCGATATAAAAACAATAGCTAGCGCAAAACACTTGCTCTGTTATCTGTCCTCTGGCCCCGCTGGTTCAGGCTTTCTTCTCCAGTTTATTTTCGGGAGTACAGTCTCAAGGCTGTTAAACGTTTTCCGATTCCCAGCATTCGGGAGTGGGACAAGCAGAGATCGGGAAATCAACCTCACACCCTAACCCTTGTTGTAGTTTTGAAAATACACGATTACCCCCAAATGCATCAGTAAGGATAAAATCTGGTAACTTTAACGGTACCTATCAGTGTAGCCTAGTGGTTAGTGGTTAGAGCATTGGACTAGTAACCAAAAGGTTGCAAGTTCAAATCCCCGAGCTGACAAGGTACAAAATCTGTCGTTCTGCCCCTGAACAGGCAGTTTACCCACTGTTCCTAGGCCGTCATTGAAAATAAGAATTTGTTCTTAACTGACTTGCCTAGTTCAATAAAGGTAAAAAAAAAAATCTTTTGATCTAACACATTTGGAAGTAGTTTTCACATTCCTGCATGTTTGTAACGTGATCTGGACAATAATTCTTAGGCCAAAAATGTCTGGAACGTTCCTTTTAAGGAGGAAACCGATGCCTCCACATAGAAGCCGATGCCTCCACATAGAAGAGCACACTTCAAATATTTTTCATTAAGAAGCCTTTTTTTGTAGTAATGGCGCAAGCATGGTGGTGTATCTGCTCTTGTGTATTGTCCATGGCACTCGGGCTGCGGTACAATGAAGTAATCATTGCAACAATTATCATCTGGGCTAATTTCTTTTCTAGGAGCTCTGGTGCTCCTAAATAAAATAAAAAATCTAGGTCGCACAGCAAAATATTTAGGTGCATATTCAAGTTAAATGGTCGCACTGTAGAGCCCTGGGTTGTGAAGTCTGTTCAAGGAATACCTGTTAACAACCATTTTCTCTCCTTCCACAGACATAATGTCAGAAGGGGACAGTGTTGGTGAATCGATCCATGGGAAACCATCCACAATCGGCAGCTTCTTCACACGGGTTGGACAGGTACTGCTGCCGGGGCCTTTAGTTGGTCTCGTCAAGAGGAAAGCGAAATAGGATAAACCAAATAGAACTCTGCACCACTGTATTGATGAAGATAAACATTGGACCCACTGTCCCGGTGCCACATAGAAAGACTAGAATTTCCACTTCAGATAAGACGATGTTAAAACAGTGCTTTATCTAACGGTTACAGTTGTTCTCCTGGTAATGGTTGTGCACTGTGTCTCTGGTTGGTGTCTTTTCCAGATCTATCAGTCATGGCTAGACAAGTCAACGCCATTCTCCATAGGGCGATGGGGAGTCACTCTTTCTCTAACGGCCATCTACATGATCAGAGTGTACATATTACAGGTAGAGCCACACACCACACTCAGGGCTTATCCTGAGCCGCATTCAGGAGAGTGCAACATACCGAACACTCCACATAGAAATGCCATGAGCAAAGCTGACATAATTCCTTCCTCCACATGTCAAAAAGGCACGTCTGTTCTGCACATTATATTTATATCGGAACGTTCCACAACATTGTGCCCTACTGAATACGCACCTGACGTCTTTAAAGGTGGCCTCGGCAATGTGACACTTCATCAGACACAGTGGGACAACTTTCTCCTTACAGGCGTAAACAGTCAAAGTAAAATCTGCCAAGATGTTGGCATGCCTCAGGCAAGAGAGCAAGTTTGGAAGAGCCTATAAATGGCTTGTCAGATTTCAATTCTGTTTGACTATGATAACGTTATATGAAGACATTTTGGGGGCATCTAACTGTGTGAAGATGTACTGTTTTCTTTTAGACTAGTATTGCTCCAGATAGTTTCACCTCAGTCAGTGATGCATTTGCAAATTGAATTACGGAATATACATTTTTACGCTTACGTTTTCTCTGCTCCCTCCAGGGTTGGTATATTGTAACATATGCTCTGGGAATCTACCATCTTAACCTGTTCATCGCTTTTCTATCACCAAAAGTGGATCCATCAATGCTTGACGAAGGCAAGTTAGAGTTCACTGAACCACGCCACATTCCTTTGGTTGCGGTCATGTTCAAGATGTTTACTTTTCCTCCATAAAACCATGTCTAGGAGTGTCTTCTAGTGCTCACTCTTCACTAAGACACAATCAAAAATATCTTGGTGCTCAGACTCCATGGTGCGGCTAGAGAGTATGTTTTAAAAAAAGCTTTTACTAGGGGTGCATCTTTGGCATTCAAGCCAACTCGATATCTCGTCTTAATACACTGGCGTATACAATTTAAAAAAGATACCTTGTAGTTTGAGAAGACTCAATACTATACGGTTTAGTTCAATGCAATTACATTTTTATTTGCAGTCTGGATAATTCATCCTTGTTAATGACTAGACAAAGACTATATAAAACATAATTACCAAATTACCCATTATTTCGAAAAACAGCCTATAGCCCAATGGCAAACTACAAAATTTGATCCCAAAATTCAGAAAGAGGTGCATGTTTAGTACAGTTCAGTGTACTTACATGTAGTATTGTGGATAACGATTGGTTGGTTTACCTTGCCCTTGGGAAAGTGAAAGGGGGACACCAAGCCAGTTGTACAACTGAATGCATTAAACTTAAATGTGTCTTCTGTATTTAACCCTTTGTCACACCTACTAATTTAAAATGGGGGATGCACTGGTTAAGTGGGGTCTATTTGATGTGTGTTAATTACTGACATTGCTGCTGCAAGGTGCGAATTTCTTTACTGAAAGGATTTGGACTGAATTGGGGGGGGGGCATCATCTCATACCAGTTTTTTTAGAAGCACTCTGTACACTAGAGAAACAAGTTATTGGAGAGCTCTTTTGCTTCCAGTGTGGTGAGAGTAACAAAGAAAGGGTTTTCTTTGAAAGCTATTTGTTTACTATGTAAATACTATTTTAACTCTTTTTTTAGTGACATTTTGGTATTTAAAACCGAATGCAAAGTTTTTTTCCCCAGTATTCTTATTGGGATGCCGTTGCGATCCGTTTTCTAAATCTGTAGTCACTGTTCTTGTTTTGAGTCCATTTGATTGGCTCGGAACGTGACCACTGATCCTTGTTGTAACCTTGCTCCTCCTCCACTCACCTATAGATGAGGGCCCGGCGCTCCCCACCAAGCAGAACGAGGAGTTCCGCCCATTCATCAGGAGGTTGCCCGAATTCAAATTCTGGTGAGAGCCCCCAATCACCGTCATCTACCCAGCCTGGCCTTTCACTGAACTGGGTTGAGCCACAGTCTTGTGCATGCATCATTTGTGCTCCCTTGTCCTGACATCCTACCACAGTCTCCTGTTTGAATATTCTTTCATCAATCATTCACCAATGGTTACGATATGTTTTTGGGGGGGGAACATTTGCATGGAAGTTCATTTTGTGAGGTCAGCAACACATCATAATGCACAAAATCAATGCACTATAATACATTACAATAAAGTGAGAACACGCATAGTCACGTAGTACACTGTGACATGTACAATACTGTCCGACCATGTATGTGTGTTGTGTCCTATGTCCAGCTATAGCCTGGTTCACAGAAAATAAGCTCCTGCACACTGCCCTTGCAAAGTATCACTCCTTTTATTCTGTTCACCAAGTAGCTCGCTCACCCTCCAATGTGAAGAGGTCCTTGGCTTGTGAAAGTATACTTCCTGAAGGATGCTGCACTAGGATGGCTCTATAGACTTTTACTGGAAAGCTTTGTTGTACATACTCTCCTTACTATCAAGGCTATATGTGGATATAGCATACAGTGCCTTCAAAGTATTCAGACCCCTTTTTGTTACGTTACAGCCTCATTCTAAAAATGGATTAAATAAAAATAAATACTCAGCATGACAAAGCGAAAACAGGTTTTTAGACATTTTTGCAAATGTATTAAAAATAAAACACAGTGGCAAGAAAAAGTATGTGAAAACTTTGGAATCACCTGGATTTCTGCATAAATTGGTCCAAATTTGATCTGATCATCTAAGTCACAACAATAGACACACAGTGTGCTTAAACTACAAACACACACATTATTGTATTTTTCTTGTCTATATTGAATACATCATTTAAACATTGACAGTGTTGGTTGGGGAAAAAGTTTGTAAACCCCAAAAGCTAATTGGGGTCTGCTAACCTGGAGTCCAATCAATGAGAAAAGATTGGAGATGTTGGTTAGAGCTGTCCTGCCTTATTAAAAAAAAAAAATTGAGTTTGCTATTCACAGGAAGCATTGCCTAATGTGAACCATGCCTTGAACAAAAGAGATCTCATAAGACCTAAGATTAAGAATTGTTGACTTACATAAAGCTGGAAAGGGTTACAAAAGTATCTCTAAAAGCCTTGATGTTCACGGTAAGACAAATTGTCTATAAATGAAGAAAGTTAAGCACGGCTGCTAATCTCTCTAGGAGTGGTCTTCCTGCCAATGTACATTTTGCTGGATAATGTAAGGCTATCTGACGCCAATTGAAGCTCAATTTGAAGTTAGATGGTGCAACAGGACATCGACTCAAAACACAGAAGTAAATCCAAAACAGAAGTAAATCAACAATAGTATGGCTTCCACAGAAGAAAATACGCCTTCTGGAATGGCCCTGTCAGAGTCCTGACCTCAACCCAATTGAGATGCTGTGGCATGACCTGAAGATAGCAGTTCACACCAGACATCCCAAGAATATTCCTGAACTGAAACAGTTTTGTAAAGAGGAATAGTCAAAAATGTATCCTGATCGTTGTGCAGGTCTGATCTGCAACTACAGAGAACTTTTGGTTGAGGGTATTGCTGCCAAAGGAGGATCAACCAGTTATTAAATCCAAGGGTTCACATACTTTTTTCACACTGCACTGTGAATGTCTAAATGGTGTGTTCAATAAAGACATGAAAATGTATAATTATTTATTAGTTTAAGCAGACAGTGTTTGTTGTTGTGACTTGGATGAAGATCAGATCTAGACCGGGCGGCCTAGATCTGGCCGTCCGGCCAAACTGAGCAGTCGGGGAGAGGGGCCTTGGTCAGGGAGGTGACCAAGAACCCGATGGTCACTGACAGAGCTCTCTCTGTGGAGATGGGAGAAACTCCAAGCGGGCTGTCTTGCCTTTTATGGAGGAGTGGCTTCGTCTAGCCGCGCTACCATAAAAGCCTGGTTGTTGGAGTGCAGTAGAAATGGTTGTTCTTGTTGGAGTGAGGCAGATCACAATCATTTCTGCAGCACTCCAGCAATCAGGCCTTTATGGTAGAGTGGCCAGACGGAAGTCACTCCTCAGTAAAAGGCACATGAAAGCCCGCTTGGAGTTTGCCAAAAGGGCCTTTAAGACTCTCAAACCATGAGAAACAAGATTCTCTGGTCTTGATGAAACCAAGATTTAACTATTTGGAATGAAATGTCAAGCGTCACGTCTGGAGGAAACCTGGCACTATCCCTACTGTGAAACATGGTGGTGGCAGGATCATGCTGTGGGGATGTTTTTCAGCGGCAGTCAGTGGGAGACTAGTCACTATCGAGGCAAAGATGAACGGAGCAAAGTACAGAGAGATCCTTGATGAAAACCTACTCCATAGCGCTCAGGACCTCGGACTGGGGCAAAGGTTCGCCTTCCAACAGGACAACGTCCTCTAAGCACACAGCCAAGACAACGCAGCAGTGAGTCCAGGACAAGTCTCTGAATGTCCTTGAGCCCGGATTTGAACCCGATTGAACATCTCTGGAGAGACCTGATAGTAGCTGTGCAGCAACACTCCCCATCCAACCTGACAGAGCTTGAGAGGATCTGCATAGAAAAATGGGAGAAACTGCTCAAATACAGGTGTACCAAGCTTGTAGCATCATACCCAAGAAGACTCAATGCTGTAATCGCTGGGGCTTCAACAAAGTACTGAGTATGGTCTGATGAATACTTATGTAAAAGTGATATTCCAGTTTATTTTTCTTAGCAAAAGAAAAAAATACAGTTTTTGCTTTGTCAGTATGGGATATTGTGTGTAGATTGAGGTGGGGGGGGGGGAGCAATTTAATACATTTTAGAATAAGGCTGTAACGTAACAAAATGTAGAAATAGTGAAGGGGTCTGAATACTGTCTTCAGACCCCTTGACTTGGTGTCACTGACTGATATGTTGTTGCCCATACCTATGATGGTCGGAAACAGAAAACTCTGGTGGTTAGCTTTGTGGTATCCTTCTGGGCTCGTATTCACAAAGAGTCTCAGACTACGAAAGCTGATCCAGTTTTGCATTTTAGATCATAATTATATGCATCGACGGGACCTGATCCTAGATCATCTGTGACGCTTTGTGAATATGGGTCCTGTTTTTTTTGACAACTGTTTATGGCCATGAGTGTGAAATTCCAACTACTATTATTTTCCAACTACTACACATCCTTATTGTATGTTTTATGTCGGTTCCTTTTTTTTCTGCAGGCATTCGGCAACAAAAGGCATCGTCATTGCCATGATTTGCACATTCTTCGAAGCCTTCAATGTGCCTGTGTTCTGGCCCATACTCGTAATGTACTTCATCATGCTTTTCTGCATCACCATGAAGAGGCAGATCAAGGTATGGGAAACCCAGTGACACTGCTGCTGACTGCATGATAGTCGTATCAGATGCGTCATAGCTAGATGTACAGTCGCTAGTGAAAGTCTACACCCCTTGCACAGTCATCACATTTTGCTGCCTTGAAATTCAATCTAAAAAGGGAATAAGTTTATTTTTCCTACTGATCTACACAACCAACTCCACTTTTCTTTTTTAAAGTGAAGAAAATTATAGAACATTTTCCCAATTGAATTATTTACAAAAATTAAACGAAGATGTCTTTATTGCTTTTGTCTTCACACACCCCAACCAACTTTGTACAACTCTTAGGGCAACATTTAACAACTTCTTGTGTATCCCTTTTGCATTCATACCCGTATATGGGTTGAAAGTGGCAGATTTAGGTACTGATAAACAGCTAAATTGGTATGCAGTGGCTGTACAGTAAAAAGCTTTACATGATGTCAGAGCTCAGGGTCTCCGCTACACATCTCTGTATGGGTTTTGACTGACAGATGTTCTGAATTTGAGCACCTTGTGCGACAAGACGTTGCCCCTATCCCTTCCGCTAATTGGGCAACTTTTGCTAATGTTTTTAGGGAAATTCTGTAAATGAAGAGGGCTATGTATTTTGAAAGATGGGTTGTTGAGGATGATAATAAATACCGCTTTTATGTCATACAAGCAAGCCAAACACCTGTGATTCCAAATGTGCACTCCACATTTCCATTGCATAAAACTCATGTCATATACAGTGCCAACGTTTATGATCACTATGCTGGATGTACAGTTACAAGATGACGTGGCGTCATACCTTGGGTTGTTTTGGACAGAATGAGCCCATGTTTGTCTATTGTGTCTATCTTGCCGTGCACACGCACCTGAATGCACTCATGACTCCTTTCTACACGCACCAAAATGACAATCTGTTTCTCTGAATTGAATTGTGAGCGGCTAACACTGTAGTATCGTATTTTGTAACTTAGCGAGTCATGTTGGCAATAGAGCAAGTTTCAAATCATGCTCATCTGACCCAGATTGCTATTTACTGTATAATGGACCGTTTTTGAATTGCGTGAACAGTAATTGTGTGATATTGGGGATCCAGGGTTGTGTTCCAATCAAAACATCTACAAGTGTGCTTGCTTTAGTTCTTCAACGACACAGCTTGGAGAGCTCAAAAAGCACCTTATAGTTGAAGACTCTTCTTTGAAACATAAAAGTGCATTGAAATTACTTAGGAACTTGCACACTTTGGAGAGGGCTCTCGGGCAAATAGGCCCCCAGACAGCTTCTACCCCCACAGCCATAAGACTGCTAAATAGACAATTAATGGGACCCAAACTATCTGTACTTACTCTGTCTTGCACTGACCCTACGCACACTTACTAGACTGTATATACACTCTCACTCACACAAACAACATTGATACTCCCACACAAAACCTAGGTATTCCTCTTCTCCAGATGGGATTGTGCATCGTCTGTGAATCTAATGGATCGGTAAGCAAATTGAAGTGGGTCTAGGGTGTAAGGTAGAGGTGATATGATCCTTGACTAGTCTCAAAGCACTTCGTGATGACAGAAGTGAGTGCTACCGGGCGATTAGTCGTTTAGTTCACTTACCTTTTGCTTTCTTGGGTACAGGAACAATGTTGGACATGTTGAAGCATGTGGGGACAACAGACTGTGATATGGAGAGATTGAATATGTCCGTAAACACTCCAGCCAGCTGGTCTGCGCATGCTCTGAGGACGCGGCTAGGGATGCCGTCTTGGCCAGGAGCCTTACGCGGGTTAACACGCTTAAATGTGTTTCTCATGTCAGCCACAGAGAAGGAGAGCCCACCGTCCTTGGTAGCGGGCTGCGTTGGCACTGTGTTATCCTCAAAGCGGGCGAAGAAGGTGTTTTAGCTTGTCCGGAAGCAAGACGTCAGTGTCCGGGACGTGGCTGGTTTTCCCTTTGTAATGTGTGATTGACCGTAGAACCTGCCACATACTTCTCGTGTCTGAGCCTTTGAATTGTGACTCCTTTGTCTATACTGACCTTTTGCCTGTTTGATTGCCTTACGGAGGGAATAACTACACTCTTGGTATTCGGCTATATTCCCAGTCACCTTGACATGGTTAAATGCGATGGTTTGCGCTTTCAGTTTTACGCGAATGCTGCCATCTATGCACGGTTTCTGGTTAGGGTAGGTTTTAGTAGTCACAGTGGGTACAATATCTGCTATACACTTCCTGATAAACTCAGTCACCATATCTGTGTATTCGTCTGTTGTTCTCAGAGGCTACCTGGAACATTTCCCAGTCCGCGTGATCAAAACGCCTTGAAGCGTGGATTCCGATTGGTCCGACCAGCGTTGAATAATCCTTAGCATGGGTGCTTCCTGTTTTGAGTTTCTGCCTTTTGGAAGTGAGGAGCAAAATGGATTTTCCGAAGGGAGGGCGGGGGAGAGCCTTGTAGGCATCCCGGAAGTTGGAGTAGCAGTGGTCCAAGTGTGTTTGACTGTAGTACTCGAGCTGATAAAAAACAATGTGTTGATAGAACTTCGATAATATTTTCCTAAAATTTGCTTTGTTAAAATCCCCAGTTACAATAAATTCAGCCTTAGGATATGTGGTTTCCAGTTTGCATAAAGTCCAGTGAAGTTCTTTGAGGGCCGTCGTGGTATCGGCTTGAGGGGGATTATACACAGCTGTGACTACCACCGAAGAGAATTCTCTTGGGAGGTAATACGGTCGGCATTTTATTATGAGGTATTCTAGGTTGGGTTAACAAAAGGACTTGAGTTCCTGTATGTTATCACAATCACACCATTAGTAGTTAATCATACACCCTTGCCCTTCTTCTTCCTGGAGAGAGATTTATTCCTGTCTGCCCGATGAACTGAGAACCTAGCTGGCTCAACGGACTCAGACAGTATATCCCAAGAGAGCCATGTTTCCATGGAACTGAGTATGTTACAATCCCTGATGTCTCTCTGGAAGGAAATGCTCGCCCTTAGCTCATCAACTTTATCCAGAGACTGAACATTAGCGAGTAATATACTCGGAAGCAGTGGGTGGTGTGCGCACCTCCTGAGTCAGACTAAAAGTCCACTCCGAGTACCCCCTTCCTATCGGCGGTGTTTTGGAACAGCCTCTGGAATCAGTTAAATTGCTCTAGAGGGTACGAACAAAGGATCCGATTCGAGATAGTCGTATTCCTGGTCGTTATGCTGGTGAGTTACCACCGCTCTGATATCCAAAGGTTCTTCCCAACAGTATGTAATAACATAAAAAATATTATGGGCTAATAATGTAAGAAATACTGCAGTAGGGCCTCCCGGGTGGCGCAGTGGTTAAGGGTGCTGTAATGCAGCGCCAGCTGTGCCACCAGAGACTCTGGGTTCGCGCCTAGGCTCTGTCGTAACCGGCCGCGACCGGGAGGTCTGGTGTGGCTGGTGCGCGATGAGACAAGGATATTAAGGAGGGTTTGGCCGGGAGGGATATCCTTGTCTCATCGCGCACCAGCCACTCCTGTATCGGGCCGGGCGCAATGCACGCTAACCAAGGTTGCCAGGTGCACGGCGTTTCTTCCAACACATTGGTGCGGCTGGCTTCCGGGTTGGATGCGCGCTGTGTTAAGAAGCAGTGCGGCTTGGTTGGGTTGTGTGTCGGAGGACGCATGACTTTCAGCCTTCGTCTCTCCCGAGCCCGTACGGGAGTTGTAGCAATGAGACAAGATAGTAGCTACTAATAATTGGATACCATGAAATTGGGGAGAAAAAAAGAGGGTAAAATAAATTTAAATACTACAGTTTCCTAAGAGCTAGAAGCACGGCAGCCCTATCCGTCAGCGCCATATACAATACATGTCTCATTTGTCTCAAGGCTTGAAACATCCTTCTTTAACCTGTCTCATTTTCTTCATCTGTACTGATTTGGATATAACAAGTGACATCAATAAGGGTTCATAGCTTTCACCTGGTCAGTCTGTCATGGAAAGAGCAGGTGTTCCTAATGTTTTGTACAGTCAGTTGCCCTACGAATTGTGCAAAGTTGGTAAAATCTTATTCAACATGATTCACAGCTGTAATGGCTGCAAAATATGTATTCCACCAAGTCTTCACTCTGGGGTGTGAAGACCTACACAATCAAGACATCTTTTATTTTTTTATTAATTTGGAATATTTTCTTAAATTTTTCTTTCACTTTCAGAATGTATAGGTTGTGTACATGTGTAGGATTTTTTTTAAATGTAATACATTTTCATTTTTAAAGCAGCAAAATGTGAACTGTGCTATGACTTTCACTATTACTTTCTTTGAATTACTATGTGGCTAACTCCATCTTTTGTCCTACTTCCAGCATATGGTCAAGTATAGATACCTGCCCTTCACGCACGGGAAGAGGACTTACAGAGGCAAGGAAGACACAGGGAAACCTTTTGCTAGTTAAAATAACCCCCCCACCCCCCTTCCCCCATTTTGAAAATTTAAAGTTGTGGAAAAAGAGTATATGGTGGGGAACAGGGGTCAATGATTGTCTGTGAGGGGATTGAAGAAAAAAAAAGTGAAATGGGAAAAGAGTTTTGATCTAAAATGGTGACAGTGATGGATGTTATTAGTGCTGAGGATTGCTGTAGTCACAAGAAAACTCTGCCTTTGGTTATTATGGGGATATGAGTCGGTGAGCCATCTTGCAGCCGCGGGATAACATTGTCTTAAGTCAGTGGATGAAACGCAGTGTCGCCCTTTGCCTTGTAACCCCATGGGGTAAGTATAAACTCTGCTAGAGGGGGCGGCACTGGATGAATTTCAGTAGAAATTTCAGTTGTGGATTCTTAACGACTATCCCTTTTTAACTGCTGTGCACTGCTCTGTCTCCAAGCAAAGTAACTACTTTTGATTGAAGACTTGGTACCTACTCGTTTATAACGTGTAATTATGGGAAGTCCTTAGGTTTAGATTGAAATAATAAGATGTAACATTTTGAAATTGAAGTAAATATGAAATATTTAAATTGATGAATGATGTGTCTCTGAGATCAAGTGAATTTTTGTGCCGGCTTAAACCCCCCCCCCAACCTACATTTGTCCACTGTATTTTAATGCAGTTACTTTTCAATGACTGGTTATGCTTCACTTGAACAAGGATTCACTAACTACATACAATACCTATCAAACTGTAACTATTCAGAACCATAATCCAACCATCTCTTTATGGCAAAAGCAGTGATTTATGTATAGGAGGTTGGCTAGATAACAAGTCAGCTGAGAGTGCAAATCACTGCATGGCCAAGACTGAGTTAGTATACTCTCCAGAGAATAAACCATCATGGAGGATTATGAAATGTTTCATGTCATGTTTTTTTAAGACATTATGTACAGTGAGGTTTAAGAATGCCTCGTTCAAGTTAAGTGTGGCTGATTTTTATTAAAATGTGTTGTTGTTTTGCCCTATGTAGCCATATAATCCCTTTTTGTGTTTAGTCCATCTGCTTTCCCATCATGTCAAAAGACGCTTTGCTTGTACAGTTGAAGATAAATATTGATAATATACTGTGTCATTCAGCACTCCTGGAAACTAAATGATAGAGATTACTTTATGGAGGTGGCATCTAGCTATGGACGAGCCAATCAAGTTAAACCTCAGATTTTTGCGATGCGCCCCCCTGTGAATATAATTTTAAATAGTTCATTTTTCGAGTTTAGATTTCTTAAAGTAACTGTCCAGTGTTTCCAGATTTCTATGAAATAAGACCTATAATTAATTACAATAGGGGTGAAATAGTTTTCCTTCCAAAAAATGGTTATTAAATATGTAAAACAGTAAATTTTCTGTGTTGAAATGGTGTGGGCATATCCCAACAGAATGGTGTGGGCATATACTGGTCATAAAAAATGTGAATTCAAGTAGACCGCTGATTGGCCAGCTCCTCCTCAGGAGGATGACAACATTCTCCACGAGGAAATGGCTAGTATTGTTTTTTTAAAGGTGTGTATGACACAGGTTTGAGGTGTGGTTTTTGAAGTGTACGAGTATAGAAGGAGACGTGAACATTATTTGTGTATGAGTTAACAGAAAAGTTAGATTTTCTCTGGACAGTTACTTTAAAATGTACTTTATAGTATCATTATAGAATAATAATGAAATACCTTCTACACTGAGGCCAACTGTTTAGAAACTGGGGTCCATTCCATGCAAATATAGCAGTCTTGATAAACTCATATTCTGTATTTTACTTTAGACAAATATGTGGTAATCTACTAATCATTCCAAACAAAAATATTTTCTCTCTCTTCTTTTGCAGAGGAAACATAAGAAAATTGAGATTGAGAGCTTTTAATGTAACAAATGGATGAAGGGGGTTGTGAACACTTTTTTTCTTTTTGGCCCCCACCCCTCACATTTTTGGGCATTTTTATCAGTATGCCGGTCGGGTATCTTATGAAAAGTGTTCAGTAGTATTTTTGGTAACCAGAGAGACATTTTGGAAAACCGTTGATCAGCCCTGTAAAGAAGGATCAGACTTTTTTCCCCCTGTCAAAGTACATCATGTTTCCAAGAGTTGTCTTGTGGATTTATATATATGGCAAAGATAACATTTGTTTAGAGATTATTTTGAACATGTTATTTTTTCTTCGAACATTATAGGCTACTATTTCCAAGTGTTCAATTTATCATATGCCATAAAAAAAAATGAATGAAAACAAAACCTGGTAAAATTGGATTCTAGATTTATAAACACTTTCTCAAGAAAGAGATTGCATGTTCTTGTTTTTTCTTGTGCTGCAATTATAAACAAAACTTGATTTTAATAACTTTAAGTGTATTTTTTTCACTCCAATTGCTATTAAAGAAACTGTGTCCCTTCTAATGAGGTGGCTGTTTCTGCTTCATGTTTTGGGACTGCTGACATTTTGTCAACGTTCATCCATATCTGCTTTTTAGAAATAACTATTACATTGCTACATGTGTATTACTGTGAGGTATATTGTGTATCTATTCACTGACCCATCTTGTGTTTGGAAAATAAGTCCATTAATCATTGCGCAAATGTTACATTTGCAGAAAGGATGGAGCTAGTCATGGTACATTTGACCCACCTGGGTAGGGTTGGACAGTGAAATCAATCAATGCTCTCGGTGCCAACTCCTTTACCACACCATTCATCCTTTAAACTAGTACCAGCAATTCAATGCACATTTCTATTTCACTTCGGGTCATGGATTTCCTGTTCAGTGCTGCACATTTGCTTCCAGTCTGACTGTGAGGAACTCCTGCCTGATGTAATGGTGCATATAAATCATTGCATGTAAAGCATCCCTATGCAAAGTGGGGGAGCCATCTTCACCAGTACCTGAGCATTTGGTGTAGACACAGCCCCTCTTGTCTTCTCAGACTGACTACATGTGAAGGCAACGATGAAACATCTCCTGGCCTTGCTGGTAATGCTGGGGTCTTTTCAGCATGCCTTACCTGAATCATATTCTTGCTCAGCCTCTGAGTTTAAACTAGATGGAGAATACATACTGGGAGGCCTTTTCGACATTCATCATCGCAACAGCCCAGTTGTTTACAACCGACCGGTGATTGTGGATTGCTCTCGGTGAGTGCTGTAGCACACCATTCAACATATCTTTCAACCATCAGGGAAATCGTATCTCTGGTCCTGGAGAGCCACTGGGCGTGCAGTTTTTCTTCCAGCCCAATATTAACACAACCAATTTAATTAAGCAATGTTTGTACTGAAGACCAAGTTGATTGTCAACTTGTTCTAGTTTTGGGTTGAAATAAAAGCCTGCATACCCAGTACCTCTCCAGAACCTGAGTTGGAGACACCTGAGTTCAATCGCAACACTTCCATGTAAGTAACGGGAAATGTTATAGTACTGTAAATGTATTATACCAAATATTTAACCTCACTTAAAGGAGCAATCTGCAGTTTGAACAATAACAAAGCGGGCACCCCACCTCTGTTTTGGTAAATAGCTGAGGGTTGGGTCTGGAGAAATGTAACCACTCAAATGTACAGTATATACTATGGAGGCGTGGGCTGACCCTCCATGAGATCAAAATTATAGTTTCAAATGTTTTTTTTAGACTATACAGTGTTTATCTACAATTACATTGTTTATTAACTTTGGGGTAAAAAAAATGTATGTTGGGTTCTGATGGGGTACAACGTAGTGATGAGCATTCCAAGTCTTTTCAGTAAACCGGCACATTTGGATTCGTTCAGCTAAGAGAGACATTAATTTGGCTCCCAAACAGCTCTTCGCTCATTAGCGCTTAAAAATGTACCTAAAACAATGTAAAAATTGCTAATCTCTTACATAAAGCCTACAAACCTGCCTGCAGGGTTGGGTAGGTTACTTTCTTTAAATGTAATATGTTACTGTTACTAGTTACCTGTACAAAATTGTAATCAGTAATGTAACTTTCCTTTACTTTTTGGATTACTTTCCCCTTGAGGCATTAGAAGACAAAAAGGATCCAGCAAGCGCATTTGATGTGTCATAATAGTGGTCTCCGACTTGTGGTCAGACTCGCTCAGGTGGAACAAAGTTAAACTTGCATATTTTTTAAATTCTGAATGGAATATCATTGAGGAAACAGAAAGGTGTCCATGTATTTTTTCCCACAAACATCCTTTCTGAATTGAAAAGTAATCCAAGAAGTAATCCTAGTTGTTCAAGGTATCCGTAATCTGATTACAATATTTTTGCTGGTGACGTAACTGGTTTGTTTTTTTGTAATCAGATTACATGCAATTGATTACATGTAATCAGTTACTCCTAACCCCTCTTTGCCTGCCATTATGTGAGATCGTGAAATGAGTTTTCTCTTACCTGAACAAATTATTGTGGCCTGCAACAACAAAAAAGATTTTAAAAATGAACGCACTGCAAAAATGTGTGGTGGACCAGAAAATGTCTCTCCCCTCACTATCTATTGTTCCTGCAGTAAGGAATTACAATCTTCAGAGAATGTTTTTATAACTTATCTACAGATAATCGTTATCTGGAGATCAGAAAGCGGTAGTAGAATGCAAATCAGGGAAACAAATTAACAGCTTTTTTTACAGATGTGATTCAGTTCCTGACGTTCACCCAAAAGAGTCATTCAAAAAGATCAGTTAGTTCGTGCACAACCCATCACTATACGATTGTTGAGCTAAGCTCATGAAGTCATTTATAAGAATATAAGAATGAATGTGTATATATCATTAATTTAAAAGTAAATTCATGTTAGATGGTTAAACACCTTGAAAGTAGTCTATTGGTCAGGATAAACTGTAATCCGTGGTATGGTTTTCTTTAAACAGCCACCACAAACGTCAGCTAACTTTAACTACTGCCAACTAAAAATCAATGACTGGGGCATGTGGCAAGTGACTGGGGCATGTGGCAAGTGACTGGGGTATGTGGCAAGTGACTGGGGTATGTGGCAAGTGACTGGGGTATGTGGCAAGTGACTGGGGCATGTGGCAAGTGACTGGGGTATGTGGCAAGTGACTGGGGCATGTGGCAAGTGACTGGGGCATGTGGCAAGTGACTGGGGCATGTGGCAAGTGACTGGGGCATGTGGCAAGTGACTGGGGCATGTGGCAAGTGACTGGGGCATGTGGCAAGTGACTGGGGTATGTGGCAAGTGACTGGGGTATGTGGCAAGTGACTGGGGTATGTGGCAAGTGACTGGGGCATGTGGCACATGATAAAAGAAGGGCCAAATCACATTTTAAAGTAATCTTAAACCAAATACTTGAGTTGATTACATTCTTGCCCTATGTGCCTCATGCCCCAATCACTCCCACTGTTTTTAACTGTTGGCTAAAGTTTGTAATGGCTGTTGTGATGCAAAACTCGTCATAACCGGCTGTATTTGTACCTTCTTGAAAAGCAATAGCTCAGAAACACATGAAAACATGAAATGACCCTGGGAATTGATAGAACATCACTCAGACATGCACAAAACCATATATAACTTTAAAAATGGGTCAATCTTTCCTTTAAGTTGTAAAATACTAAACTTCCCCGTTAACAAAGTTGACAAATTAGGTGAAACAAACCGCAGTATGTGAAGTGATTAAACACTTCAAATTGCATATGCCAGTAGTCACACCAGGAAAAATCTACTAATTTGCTGTGTGTACACACTGTTCCTCTTTCCACAGACAGTCGTTTACCTTGTCAAGTTATCGGATGTTTCAGGTGATGAGGTTTGCTGTACAAGAGATCAATAACTCCAGCCTCATCCTGCCCAATGTATCGCTCGGTTATGAGATATTCGACCACTGCTCAGACAAATTCAACTTTCAGGCAATCTTAAATATGATCTCCAGAAATGGATCAATTCAAGTTCTGAGGTGCGTCAACGAGTATCTGTCTAAGGTCATAGCTGTGGCCGGTCCATTTAGAAGCATGGAGTCTATGACTGTTGCTCCCATGTTTGCGATGAATCTAATTCCCATGGTAATACATACTTACTTTAGGTCATTTTGATCACTTAAAAAAAAGTGTATTAAGGCTGGGGTACACCCAGAGAGCTACTGGGTGTGCAGGTATTTATTCCAGCCCTTCTCTAACATCAGGAGCTTGATCAACTGAATCAGGCGTGTTAAGAGCATGGCTGGAATACAATTCTGCACTCCTAGTAGTTCTCTATGAGGAGGGTTGGGTAGGTCACCACCCTATTTGGGTTATTCTTGTCTATGTATGTCTAAAATGGCCATCTTTTTCTTCACAGGTAAATTATGGGTCCTCCAGTTCTGTTTTAAGCGACAAGTGGAAATATCCCTCATTCCTGCGAACCACAGCTAGTAACAAAGACTTAATACAGCTGATCATTCTGATTATAAAGCACTTTAATTGGAACTGGGTTGCATTTGTCAGCAGCGCCGATGAGAACAGCCAAAATGGCCTCCAGCTGTTCAAAAGCAAGCTGAAAGACACGAAGATCTGCTTGGCTTATGCAAAAGAGCTCAACGAAGTGTCTGATCACTATGAAATACTTCAACAGTTAGAGGGTCTTAGCATAGAGGTCATTATAGTTTTTGCTGGGCAGAGCAGCGCTGTTGCGTTCATTAAATCAGCAATCAAGCACAACATACACAACAAAGTGTGGATTGCAGGCGACAGTTGGTCCTTGAACAAGAACCTCCCCAGATTGAGTGGAATCAAGGCGATTGGCACCATCATTGGAATAACAGAGACAGTGATGCCATTACCTGGGTTTAAGGATTTTGTCTATTTGTCCCAAACACAAAGGAATAACAGGCCTTCAACCTGTGAACAAACACCATCCAGACAAACATGCAATCAAGCTTGTGACCTCTGTAGTGATGTGAGCCCAGAAGAGATCATCGGTGAAAACCCATCATATTCTTTCGCAACTTACTCTGCCATTTATGCTATGGCCCACGCGTTACATAATTTGTTACTATGTGACATTAAGGGATGCAGTGACAATGTAACTGTGTATCCATTTATGGTAAGCATTTGAAACTTTGCATATGCACTACATGACCAAAGGTATGTGGACACCTGCTCGTCGAACATTCCAAAATCATTGGCATTAATATGGAGTTGGTCCCCTCTTTGCCGCTATAACAGCCTCCAGTCTTCTGGGAAGGCTTTCCACTTGATGTTGGAACATTGCTGCGGGCACTTCCTTACATTCAGCCACAAGGGCATTAGTGATGTTGGGCACTGGTGTTGGGTGATTATGCCTGGCTCGCAGTCGGCGCTCCAATTCATCCCAGAGGTGTTTGATGAGGTCAGGGCTCTGTGCAGGCCAGTCAAGTCCCTCCACGCGACCTCGTTACAAACCATTTCTGTATGGACCTCGCTTTTTGCACAGGGGAATTATGCTGAAACAGGAAAGGGCCATCCCCAAACAGTTGCCACAACGTTGGAAGAACAAATTGTCTAGAATGTCATTGTTTGCTGTAGAGTTAAGATTTTCTTTCACTGGTTCTAAAGGGCTTTGCCTGAACCATGAAAAACAGACCCAGACCATTATTCCTCCTCCACCAAACTTTGCAGTTGACACTATACATTAGGGCAGATAGCGTTCTCCTGGCATCCACCAAACCCAGATTTGTCCGTCGGACTGACAGATTTTGAATCGTGATTCATTACTCCAGAGAACACATTCCACTGCTCCAGAGTCCAGTGACGGTGAGCTTTAAACCACTCCAGCCGATGCTTGGCATTGCGTATGGTGATCTTAGGCTTGTGTGTGGCTGCTCGTCCATCAAAACCCATTTCATGAAGCTCCCGAAGGACAGTCCTTATGCTGACATTGCTTCCAGAGGCAGTTTGGGACTCGGTAGTGTTGCAACCGAGGACAGACGAGCTATGCGCTTCAGCACTCGGTGGTCCCGTTCTGTGAGTTTGTGTGGCCTACCACTTTGCGGCTGAGCTGTTGTTGCTCCTAGACGTTTCTGCATCACAATAATAGCACTTTACAGTTGACTGGGGCAGGTCTATCAGGGCAGAAAGTGTTACGAACTGACTTGTTGGAAAGGAGGCATCTTGTGATGGTGCCACGTTGTAAGTCACTGAGCTCTTCAGTACGGGCCATTCTACTGTCAATGTTTGTCTATGGCGATTGCATGGCTGTGTGCTCGATTTTATACACGGGGAGTGGCTGAAATATCTGAATCCACTAATTTGAAAGGGTGTCCACATACTTTTGTTTGAAGAGAAATGGCATTACAATATTGAAGAATACATCAATTGAAAGGATGCATCTCGGCTACACTTGTGATAAATGAGGTGATGGGGAGGCTGGAGTGTGTCTTTAAAGGTAGATTTAGCAATATGACATCATCAAACACAGTAGGGCAACTTCCCGCTTACAGACAACAGCATCAATAGAAGCAACATTTGAACCTGCCAGGACAGCCATTACCTGTTTGCTCTAATTTGTGGCCTCACTTCGGGCATGCCCATATTTCCACATTTGGAAAAGCCAATTGTGCCAGATTTTGTTGACGTCAGTAATCAAAATTCATACCCCAACGTGTCTGATGTTGTCATTGCTAAGTCTACCTTTAAATGTCCACACAAAGGTGTGAACCTTTGAAAGTGTGAATCAATAGTGAATAATCCCTATAACATTGTTATAGTGTTTACACACCACAAATGCTCTTGCAACACTACATTCTTGTCTGATTTCAGCTTCTCCGAGAATTAAAGAGGTCAAATTTCACAATATTGAACCGGCATATTGAGTTTGACAGCAATGGAGACCCGACATCTACTTCTTATGCTATTGTTTTCTGGAACCAGAGTGGCCAGGCCGAGAAAGTTGGCTCTTATGAAACTGATCCAACACTTGATGTTCCCTTCTCTATCAACAACACTCAAATTCACTGGTATGCTGACCAAGTAAGTAATTTTTTCTGGTTTTAATAAATCATAAATCCTTAATTAATCATATTTTTCCATTTTACATGTATGACAAAGTCCATTTAATCGCAAGCTTTGGTCTTTCTGAAGGTGCCCGTCGCACGCTGTTCCCCTGAATGTTCAGAAGGATTTGCAAAGAAGATAGATGGACTCCATCAATGTTGTTTCCAGTGTAACGTCTGCCCTGGTATGACTTATGTCAACTACACAGGTAAGAGGTCCAGGGATAAAGAGAGAAATCTTATTGGATTATGGTGTCCATTGACACTCGTGGGGGTTAAAGTAAGAAAAAAAGGAATGTGACATTATTTATGTAAGATTTTTGTTTCAGCTTGTTTTTGGTGTTTTGCTTCCTACTAGAAAACACACTTCACACCTGGTCCAAATGTTACCATAGACCTACTAATTCTGTCCTCATGAGCTCTTCCACTGGAGATGATATAATGCATGCATGGTGCCTGGCTCATCATTGACTATCGTCTTCTTGCCAAACAGACGACCCATACAGCTGCATCGACTGTAGGAAGACAGAGTGGTCCAAACCAGGAAGCACCTTTTGCACACAGCGTTCAGTGGAGTATATACTTTTCACAGACCCTATCGCCATCACACTCATGTTTTCCACAGGTGTCCTGTTAGCGCTAACACTAGCCATTGTCATTCTTTTTGCACTGAACTATGACAAGCCGGTTGTTAAGTCTGCCGGTGGGCCAATGTGTTTCCTTCTTCTGGGCTGCTTGAGTGCAAGCAGTATCAGTGTGTTCTTTTTCTTTGGGAAACCAACAGTGACCAATTGTGTGTTGAGGTATTTTCTATTTTTGTTGTTCTACACTGTCTGTTTAGGCTGTTTCGCTGTGCGCTCCTTTCAAATAGTGTGCATTTTCAAAATGGCCACCAAGTTCCCTAAGATTCACAGCTGGTGGGTGAAGCACAATGGACAGTGGTGGCTCATAGCCATAGTCTTTGTTCTTCAGCTGTTGTTGCTTACAACAGTGTTCACTGCCAGCCCTCCCACACCAGTCAGTGACATGACATCATACAGAGATCAAATAATACTAAAGTGTGCCATGAGAAGAACAGTGATCATGTTCTTGTTATTGACTATAGTCTTGGCAAGTCTGTGCTTTATTTTCTCATACATGGGGAAAGACCTGCCCAAAAACTACAATGAGTCCAAAGCAATCACCTTGTACCTGCTTTTCCTTATACTTACATGGATCACTTTCTGTACAGCAAGCATATTATACCATGGTAAATATTTACAGTTATTCAATGCAATGTCAGTGCTTTCCAGTTCATACAGCATCCTCTTCTGCTACTTTCTCCCGAAGTGCTACATCATTATCTTTCAGCCGCAGAAAAATACACAACTGCATTTCCAAGGGATCATCCAACGTTATACTCAAAACATCAGTAGTAAGTAGTTGAAAATAGTTCATTTCAACTGTTTTACTGAATCAAGGAAATGCTTTTCTTGATAGAATTGTTTACTAGTATTGATTAATCTTACCCCTTGACTTTTTCAACATTTTGTTGTCTTACAGCCTGAATCTATAATGGATTAAATTGAGATTTTGGGTCGCTGGCCTACACACAATACCCCATAATGTCAAATTGAAATTATGTTTGTAAAAATGTTTACTAATTAATAAAAAAATGAAACGATGAAATGTCTTGAATCAATAAGTACTCAAGCCCTTTGTTATGACAAGTCTAAATCATTTCAGGAGTAAAAAGTTGTTTAACAAGTCACATAATAAGTTGCATGGAATTTAACATGGTTTTTGCATGACTACTTCATCTCTGTACACTTTGGATGGTATATACATCATGGAGGCTGCTGAGGAGAGGACAGCTCATAATAATAGCTGGAACGGAGTCAATGGAATGGCATTTAACACATGGAAACCATGTGATTGATGTATTTGATAACATTCCACCTATTAAGGTGCCACGAACCTCCTGTGGTATCAATACATTCAGTCACTACAAAGATACAGGCGTCCTTCCTAACTCAGTTGCCGGAGAGGAAGGAAACTGCTCAAGGATTTCACCGTGAAGCCAGTGGTGACTATAAAACAGTTACAGGATTTAATGGCTGTGATAGGAGAAAACTGAGGATGGATCAACAACTTTGTAGTTTCTCCACAATACTAACCTAATTTGACAAAGTGAAAGAAAGAAGCCGGTAACACAATACAAATGTTCCAAAACACGCATCCTGTTTGCAATAAGGCACTAAAGTAAAACTGCAAAATATGTGGCAAAGAAATGAACTTTATGTCCTGAATACAAAGCCTTATGTTTGGGGCAAATACAACACAGCACATCACTGAGTACCACTCTTCATATTTTCAAGCATGTTGGTGGCTGCATCATGTTATGGGTATGGTTGTCATCGGCAATAACTAGGGAGTTATTTTAGTATGAAAAGAAACAGAATAAAGCTAAGCACAGGTGAAATCCTGGAGGGAAACATGGTCTGCTTTCCAACAGACACTGGGAGACAAATTCTCCTTTCAGCAGGACAACCTAAAATACAAGGCCAAATATACACCGGAGTTGCTTACCAAGATGACGTTGAATGTTTCTGAATGGCCTAGTTACAGTTTCGACTTAAATAGGCTTGAAAATGTATTGCAAGTCTTGAAAAGGGCTGTCTAGCTAGAATCAACAACCAACTTGACAGAGCTTGAAGAATTTTAAAAGAATAATGTACAAATATTGTACAATCCAGGTGTGCAAAGCTCTTAGAGACTTACCCAGAAAGGCTCACAGCTGTAATCGCTACCAAAGGTGATTCTAACATGCATTGACTCAGGCTGCGACCTCTTTATGTAAATTATTTTTGTATTTAATTTTGATTACATTAGCAAAAACTTCTATAAACATGTTTTCACTTTGTCATTATGTGGTATTGTGTGTAGATGGGTGAAAATAAAAATTATTTTAATCAATTTAGAATTCAGGCTGTAACAAAACACAATGTGGAATAAGTCAAGGGGCATGAATAATTTCTGAAGGCACTGAATTTATGCTGGTATGATTTATATCTATAATACCTTTTATGTAAGTATTTGGATTAAGTAGGCTCACATATTGCATAAATTTAGAACAGATTATTGTCAAGTTCTGACCTTAGTTGCTTTGTTTTTGTCTTTGTTTTAGTATGGTCAGGGTGTGAGTTGGGGTGGGCAGTCTATGTTGGTTTTTCTATGTTGGTTTTTGAGTTCGGCCTAGTATGGTTCTTAATCAGAGGCAGCTGTCAATTGTTGTCCCTGATTGAGAATCATACTTACGTAGCCTGGGTTTCAGTTTTGGGTTGTGGGTGTTTGTCTTCCGTGTCAGTGTTTGTCGCCACACGGGACTGTTTCGTTTCTTCACGTTTATTATTTTGTTCCAGTGTTCAGTTGTGTTTTTTGAATTAATCAATATGGACACTTACCACGCTGCGTTTTGGTCCTTCGATCCTTCTCGCATCTCCTCCTCAGAAGAGGAGGACGAGGTTCGTTGCACAGATGTCATGAGTCTTAGGCATATCAAAGCAATTTGTCATTATGCTGCAAAAGTTTGAAGTAAATGTACTCCTCATGTTCTCCTTGTGTGCTTTTTATCATATTTTATCCGAATATCCGAATTTGGCTTCCTGTTTTAATGCAGCCAATCACACTTTTGATGTGTAAAGTTTATACATTATTTTACCAGAGGGTGGTGCCAGTAGACATTGACACTAAATAAAATGGGTGGGCCTGTGCTCTTCTGTATCCTCCAGTCACTCCTAAAGACATCTGGCAGCAGTCTTCTGACCCTAGCTCCTTTCATGGGTAAAATGTGTATTTTTTAGGTGATGAAACTATTCTAAAAGGTGGTTGCTTTTCCATTATCATGTTTTATTACATTTTTATGAACATTAGATATGTAAAACAAAGTCTAATTATTTGTGGCTAAACTTATGGAATTATTGTTTTAGATCACTAATTTATATTAACGCACTAAATAAAAATTACAATTGGCTCATTCATCCCCCCTCCTGTCCCCTGTAACTATTCCCCAGGTCGTTGCTGTAAATGAGAATGTGTTCTCAGTCAACTTGCCTGGTAAAATAATAGTTGAATATTTTTTTTTATAAAACTCAGTATTTCATTTTGTGTTTATTTGCACATTATTGAAATTGGTCAATTACACTACATTACCAAAAATATGTGGACACCTGCTTGTCCAACATCTCCTTCCAAAATCTTAGGCATTAATATGGAGTTGGTCCCCCCTTTGCTATAATAGCCTCCACTCTTCTGGGAAGGCTTTCCACTAAATGTTGGAACACTGCTGCAGAGACTTGCTTACATTCAGCCACAAGCATTAGTGAGGTTGGGCACTGATGTCGGGAGATTAGGCCTGGCTAACAGTCGGTGTTCCAATTCATCCCAAAGGTGTTTGTTGACGTCAGGGCTTTGTGCAAGCCAGTCAAGTTCTTCCACACCGATCTCAACAAACTATTTCTGTGTGGACCTCGCTTTGAGCACGTGGGCATTGTCATTCTGAAACAGGAAAGGGCCTTCCCCAAACTGTTGCCACAAACTTGGAAGTACAGAATCGACTGGAATGTCATTGTATGCTGTAGCATTAAGATTTCTCTTCACTGGAACTAAGGGACCTCGTCCGAACCATGAAAAACAGCCCCAGACCATTATTCCTCCTCCACCAAACTTTACAGTTGGCACTATGCATTCGAGCAGGTAGCGTTCTTCTGGCATCCTCCAAACCCAGATTTGCCCGCCCTACTCCCAGATGGTGAAGCGTGATTCATCACTCCAGAGAATGTGTGGTGAACTTTAAATCACTCCAGCTGACACTTGGCATTGCGTATGGTGATCTTAAGCTTGTGTGCGACTGCTTGGCGATGGAAACCCATTTCATGAAGCTCCCCAACTAACAGTTATTGTGCTGACGTTGCTTCCAGAGGCAGTTTGGAACTCAGTAGTGCTAAGCACGTCAGCACTCATCGGTCCTGTTCTATGAGCTTGTGTGGCCTATCACTTTGCGGCAGTGCCATTGTTGCTCCTAGATGTTTCCACTTCACAATAATAACACGTACAGTTGACTGGGGTAGCTCTAGCAGGGCAGAGAATTGACAAACTGACATGTTGGAAAGGAGGCATCCCATGTTGTTGCCACGTTGAAAGTCACTGAGCTCTTCAGTAAGGCCATTCTACTGCCAATGTTTGTCTATGGAGATTGCATGGCTATGTGCTCGATTTTATACACCTGTCAGCAACGTGGTGTTGCTGAAATAGCCCGAATCCACTCATTTGAAGGTGCATCCACATACTTTGGTATATATAGTGTATATTCTACCAAGGATGCTACAACAGTTTTGTACCTACTTTTGCAATATTCAGAAACGTAGAAAGAGGATGATATGTTCTACAGCCGAATTAAAGTCTCACAGACGAATTAAGCTTTAGCCTATATTTGTTATTTTAATCTGAATTGTAACCTTTGACAGACTTTTGCACACACGCACACATTCTCACATATTTAGCTCTTAAATTTTTGTGCTGTAAAAAAAAAAAAGTAAGGATAATGCCCCTGATGGAAACGGAAAGGACTCGTACCTTGGGGGGTATGGGACCATTTCAGAGGGTAAATTGCTATTTTGTTGTTGTCATTCAATTCTCTGGCAAGAAGAAGAGGAGGATGGACCGTGAAAGTAGGAACGAATCGGTAAATAGTGCCACTAAGCATGGCATATGGCGCGCCTGGCCAGCTGAACGCTGACACCAACAAATTGACGATTTCATACCAATTTTAGGGTAGATGCACGATACACGCCACACACGTCGATTAAGTTATATTATTTGGATGTTTCAAACAGCGAGCATATCCATTTTAGCATACACACATTTGTTAAAAAAAGCAGGACTTTTCTCTATGGAAAAGGTTGATGATAATAAATATATAACTATTATCTCAATTAATTGGCTAATGGCTATTGGAAACATTTAGCTAATATTACAAAATATTGCATGTAAAAATGTCATGCATTTAGATCTGGTATAGCCTATCCAATGGTTTATTTGGCTGTCTACTAACGGCATCAGCAAACATGTTACTTGCTGATAGTGAGGGAGAGAATGCATATTTCTCTGCCCTGCAAAATATGGAGCGAGGAAAATTGGAGGAACGCCCCCTGGCTTTTCAGTTGTACACTCCGATTTTCCACTTTTGCCATATAAAGGACGAACCCTGGGAAAACCTGCTGCAGAAAACGGGTCACAAGAATGTCTTTCTTTGATTCACCCACCAGCTGTGTAGCCGGGCTATTTCTTAAATGCTTATATAGACTTACAGTATTTGGACTCGATTTCAGTAAGAAATTATAACTATACAGTTGGTCTGTTGTGTTTGGAATAACTGTCGTACGCAAGTAGACAAATGCGTTGTCAGAGTTGTCTGTTTCTTATGCTTTTTACATGCCACATCGTATGCCACAACCCCTTGTTTCTCATATGACTAGTCATTAAAAGAAAACAAATGGGTAACTACAGAATATAGCAGTAGACTACATAATATAGCCAATGCTTTTTGATTGAGTCGATAACTCTATCATAAACTCCGTCGGTAATACATTGAAGCGCAATTTGGTTTGATTATTAACAAAGTGAGTAGGCTACAAAATTATTAGAATTTAAGATTGACTAGGCCTAATATCCATACATACAGTTGTTTTGTTGCTAGTGATACTTTCTCGCTCTCTCTCTCTATCTCTCTATTTTGGTCATTAAGCGCAGGCCTATTGATGGACCAACTGCGTAATGACGCACAATTTTTTTTTTACAGAAAGAAAGTTATAATTTCAGGTTTAAAAAGAAACTGGATTCATATTCATTGAATAGTCTCATGCATGCTTAACTAATAGCGCAAGTAACGTTTAGTGTCTCTTTTTGTGAGCACATAAATAAGAGACGAAGAACGTTTTGACAACCAGGCCTGATATCAATGATTCTTATTATTTGACTTGTGGATCATATCCTTCTTTTCTCAGTCAGTTTCCAATAAAACATTTTTTAGCAGTTAGCTCTTTTTCGATGCCATAGGGGAGCCATATGTTTAGGCCTAGCTCAAAAGTTTCGATTTCTAATCCGCTCATACGCTTGGCAACTCTATTGTTTTACGCACGGGCAAAGATAGTGCAGACTACTAAGAAGCACAGACACTTTATTCATATTCAAATCGATTGAAGTGGTTGCAAAGTAAATGGCAGATGTTTAGCAATTCAAGGCGCATCAATACCCATGAGCCATAGTGTTTAACAATGACGTCTCTCTTTTGTTAGGTGCTTGTGTCTTTCAGTGGAGCGCTTGACAAAGGGTTCATCCTCTGCGAGTTATAAAGTTACTTTCCACTAGTTCATTTCGGCCCTTGAGAAAACCCTAAGCGATGTTAATGTGGACCTCTGTTCTATTCAGACGGTAACCCCGGTGCAAATAGCCAAACACAACCTATTGTGCGCCTTAACCAAAGTAAAGACCCTTAAATAACCTGGAGACCAGTCTATAGAAATTCATGATATTTGATGTTTGATCAGAGCTTCGCCAACAGGCCCGTCGCGTGGCTTTTATTTATCCCCCTTCCGCAATTTCGAAGGATGTAGATGATTCGATATCAACAGTTCACCAGCGTCAGCACCTGTGTGATTTCGTTTCAAACTCCCCAAGTGTAGGCCCATAATAAAGGTTTTGCATCCTCCAGTTTGCGTCAGATCCCTGAATAGTTAAGAGGCGGTTCCTCGATTTGCTTCGCTCTCAGAGACCCGTTGCAGTTTCTATGTGTGAAATTGCCTTCACATCTTTAAATAAGTCTATCGTTTTTTTCTTGCCCAAAAGCTTTATGTTTGGCAACTTAATTTTGGCAATTTATTGTAGGCTACACTCAGAAAAAGGGTTCTAAAATGGTTATATAGCTTGCTTCATAGATGGCAGCCCTAAATATTCTAAATATAACCCATATGTTCATTTATTTTTTAATGGGGGTTCATTAGGGTTCTATATTGAACTTTTAGGGGTGCCAATATGAAGCAAGCGATATAACCCTTTTTGGTTCTATATATATAACTTTTATTTTAAGAGTGCAGGTTATTAGATGCATTGTGAATCATTTTAAAAGCCAACATGTATATGATCCAATGGCTGAGCCTAATACAATGCTGGAATATGCATGTGGCAATTCACACTATACATGTCTACTTTGCCAAAAGTCATCTCCATTCGATTTAGCTGAACTTTGCTGTGTAATGTATAGCCATTCTCTTGCAAATGGGGGCGAGTTTTCCTCTGGAGAAAAACAGTTTATTGCAGGTAATTGTATAATTGCTTCACTAATTGTTGTTAACAAGTTCTCGAATACTCCAATTATTACAGCACTCTTTGTCAGGTCCCCCTGGCAGGCATACATGACAATAGACTGTCGTGGTTAATGAGTTACTCGAGGGAGAAAAGTCAAAGTGGAGGGAAAAAGTCTGAGGTCCTTTTATAAACATACACTTAACTTGTTATTTAATGGTACGTCATTATCATGCCCATTTTGGACACAAGTCGCTCGTTGAGCTATTATCATGGAGAGGTAACCAATTCTTTTGAGAGCTGCAAGAAAGGGAGTGACGGTATAACCCAGTTCAAGACATTTTTAAAGCCCATGCAGGAAAAAAAATCTCGACTCATTCAATTCGTTTAACATTATATTAAATATATAAATATCTGTATTCAACATTCTGAGTAGCCTCCATATTCTGAACTCGCCTATAACCAGTGATAACTGATATAACACACCGCGTAATTAACGTGAAATCATTCCAGTGTGCGCTTGCAACAACAACAAAAAAGAACAAAGTTTGCCATGTTGCCAAGTTGCCATGCTGAAATCAGGTTTTACACGGTGCATGTTAACTCAGAGCGTGAAAGCGACGACATAATGCAGAGACCAGAACAAAGGAAGAGAACCAGTCTTCATACACCAAAGCAGAGCGGTCAGATTTCATACTGATTAAACGTTGCATTATCACT
Organism: Oncorhynchus masou masou; assembly: GCF_036934945.1. Classification (NCBI taxonomy): domain Eukaryota; kingdom Metazoa; phylum Chordata; class Actinopteri; order Salmoniformes; family Salmonidae; genus Oncorhynchus; species Oncorhynchus masou. The sequence goes on from NC_088229.1 coordinate 37,269,845, forward strand.
TGGAAAACATAGCATCGAAATTGCGGCACCAATTTTTCGGCACATTTTACGCAATTTGAACAGCATACAGTACATCCGGAAAGTATTCAGACCCCTTGACTTTTTCCACATTTTGTTATGTTACAGCCTCATTCTGAAATGGATTAAACAGTTGTTTTCTTCTCACCAATCTACACACAGTACCCTATTATGACAAAGCAAAAACAGGTTTTTAGACATTTTTGCAAATGTATATAAAATAGAAATACTGAAATACCACATTTACATAAGTATTCAGACCCTTTATTCAGTACTTTGTTGAAGCACCTTTAGCAGTGATTAGAGCCTCATATGACGCTACAAGTTTGGCACACCTGTATTTGTGGAGTTTCTCCCATTCTTCTCTGCAGATCCTCTCAAGATCTTTCGCTGCACAGCTATTTTCAGGTCTCTCCAAAGATGTTCAATCGGGTTCAAATCCGGGCTCTGGCTGGGCCACTCAAGGACATTCAGAGACTTGTCCAGAAGCCACTCCTGCGTTGTCTTGGCTGTGTGCTTAGGGTCGTTGTCCTGTTGGAAGGTAAACATTTGCCCCAGTCTGAGGTCCTGAGAGCTCTGGAGCAGGATCTCTCTGTACTTTTCTCTGTACTTTTTTTTTTCATCTTTCCCTTGATCCTGACTAGTATCCCAGTCCCTTCTACTGAAAAATATCCCCACAACATGATGCTGCCACCACCTTGCTTCACCGTAGGGATGGTGCCAGGTTTCCTCCAGATGTGACGCTTGGCATTCATGCCAAAGAGTTCAATCTTGGGTTCATCAGACCAGGGAATCTTTGTTTTCCATGGTCTTAGAGTCATTTCAGTGCCTTTTGGCAAACTTCAAGTGGGCTGTCATGAGCCTTTTACTGAGGAGTGGCTTCTGTTTGGCAACTCAACCATAAAGGCCTGATTAGTGGACTGCTGCAGAGATGGTTGTCCTTCTGGAAGGTTCTCCCATCTCCACAGAGAAACTCTGGAGCACTGTCCATCGGGTTCTTGGTCACCTCGCTTACCAAGGCCCTTCTCCCCAATTCCTCAGTTTGGTCAGGTGGCCAGCTCTAGGAAGAGTCTTGGTGATTCCAAACTTCTTCCATTTGAGAATGATGGAGTCCACTGTGTTTTTGAGGACCTTCAATGCTGCAGAAATATTTGGGCATCGTTCCCAGATCTGTGCCTCGACGCAGTCCTGTCTCGGAGCTCTACGGACAATTCCTTCGACCTCATGGCTTGGCTTTTGCTCTGACATGTACTGTCAACTGTGGGACCTTATATAGATAGACATGTGTGTGCCTTTCCAAATCGTGTCCAATCAATTGAATTTACCACAGGTGGACTCCATTCAAGTTGTAGAAACATATCAAGGATGATCAATGTAAACAGGATGCACCTGAGCTCAATTTCGAGTCTCATAGCAAAGGTTCTCAATACTTATGTAAATAAGTATTTCTGTTTTAATTTTTTTTATACATTTGTTACAATTTCTTAAAACCTGTTTTCACTTTGTCATTATGGGGCATTGTGTGTAGATTGAGGGAAACAAAAATGTAATCAATTTTGGAATAAGGCTGTAACGTAACAAAATGAGGGGAAAGTCAAGGGGTCTGAATACTTTCCGAATGCACTGTATATGGCCTTTAAAGTACAATTTGTAGGCATAGGCATAGCTTTATAAATATAGGCTATATTTTTTTTATTTTGACCATGATATGTAATCACCTTGATTCAAAACAGTAAATATCGAATATCAGTAAATATTGAGTTCAATGATTAGTACAACATAGGCTTATAGGTTATTGTTTTCCATTCGTTAGTTTCGGCTTATTGCATGTTCGATTGGAGTAATTAATCATACAAATTAGTCTGCGAGGCTCATTAATATTTGTGCATTGTGTAGCCTATTCATTATGCAAGCTATTATACAGGCCAACTGCGGGCTACATTGCATGTATTTTAAACACTACAATTAAGATTACTTAACTTTTTTTGAGTAAGTTCATGAAAATTATACCACTGTGGAAAGTATATAGGCATATGCGTAGGCCTTATTAGGCTATTAGGCTACTGTTCTAATAAAACATACTTTTCTGAAAAAACTGTCCAGGAAATATTCCCTGACACAAACCTAGCAAGGCCTATCTTTAATCCACTGCCTTTCTCAACTCTCTTTAACAACTCCCTTTCAAAGACTTACGGGACAATGTGGTTTTGTGTTTGAAAGTGAGAGAAATCTTTGATACGGCCCACTTTTTGTGGACACAAAACGGACAGAAGAAAAGATCCATGGCCTCTCAGTAGGCATATATACTGCCTTCTTTTCAGGGGCGCCTTGTCCCTGAACTGAATACACTGAGATGTTAATGCCTAAACCCTCTCTCTTTCCCCGCCATTTGTTCCCGCGCGCTTATTGTCATCTGAACACATCCATTGTGTCTGGAATCAAACTTGAGAGGACTTAAGCAACTTTGAAAGTAGTCTGTAGAATCTCCATTGAGCATGTCGCGTGTCCAACAAATGGCATGGTCCCGTTTCACATTCGATTTTTTACTTCGGCTGTTATCAATCATTTACACCACAATTATAGGCTACATAATATATGGCCAACTTGCACGATACTTCCGCTGCCACTTTATTTAACGTCACAAGAATTTCAAACTTTTAGATTTTTATAAGAACAAAAAAGCTGAAGATAGAAAGTGTCTAATATTGTGGCAATAATGTATATTTGTTCAGGGTTGGCTGTACTTCAAGGAAAAGTCCCCGATTCTCCAGGTCTCCGTATATTGTCAATGTCTGTGATGCGCAAAGCAGTGCAGGTGGGCTAGTTCAGGCGGTTCAGCTGGCATGACTTTCCCAAGGGTTGTTCCTTTTGAGGGCGCAGTGTGAAGAATCTGGAGGCAAGGGCCTCAAGACAGGGGGCGGCCCACCGATTCTCCTCGGTGCCTGAGAAGACAAAAGTGGCAATGCATTATTTCTGAATAAAACAAAAACATAGGGAACACATATTCACATATTCACCTCTGTATAATGTAATGGTGGATATCGTTGAGATAGGCCTAGATATGCTTTATGGTCGCAAGACGATTTAGTGTGTGACCATAGGTTTTTGCAACAGGTGTCTCAGATTCTTGTATCACCAGAAAATCGAAATGTTGTGGAGACATGGAGAGAATTTCCACGGTACTGCCTTTAACCTCATTGGCGTGAAACTCCGATATAAAAGAATCAATAGCAAGACCTGGTATGAGTCCTCAAACCGAGCAAAACACAATTAACATCAACACATTATGGGCTAATTTTCTACGCTTTTCTGTAAAATCTCACCTCACACGTTGAATGTTGAAGCCTACTGATATGTCTATAGGCGTGTCGGTATAGGTTTACATTTAGCCTTTGGAAATTGCATCAAATTTCAAAGAACATGTAGTCATTTTTTATAATTTAGTTGACAGAACATTGACATTAGCTCACCATACACTAATTGAAGGCTATGAAAATAGCTAAAATAATAAGGCAAGCATTGAAACCTACTTTCCCTAAAATGTTTTAATTTAATTTAATTAATCTATGTTCCAGATATGGTAGGCTATAATATACCTTTATTTCCTCAATTCATTAAACGTGTTGATATAGTTAAACGCCTATAGATAGTTGCTAGTTGTTTTTTGGAGACAATGCAATTTTCGCAATGACTGTGCTTCTTTCCATAAATAGCATAACATTATAATAATATATTAATATTTAGATATTAGATATTTACGCTGTTAGAGGTCCAAGATATGCCGCCTTTGGAAATGATACGCGTTCAATAGATTATTCGTTGAGAGCTCTTGGCTGATTGGTTGTTTGGGGCTGTCAAAGCAGCGCTCATCTCGGCGCGCGCGACCCACAGGGCATTTGTTGCATTGAGATGTTAAGTGGGGGACGTTATAAATCGGCTCCGGAGGCAGAATTCCTTCACTCGTGCGCCAGGAACAGTTCAGGCAGTAGGTCAACAACATCTGTTAGCAAACCAGAAACTACCTTCAGAATGGTGTCGACATCCGATTGTGTAATCAAGACCAAAATTATAAACGGGAAAAAGGTGTGTAACCTATGTTACTACATGCATGCTTTATTGGCAAGTAATAATAGCTTTCAGACAAATTAATGTCAAAAACGAATATTTTAAAGTAACTGATGGATTGTTTGTTAATGCATTAATTATCTTTTTTTTGCAAGGTATCCAAACCATTGATGGAGAAGAAAAGACGAGCGCGCATAAATAAATGTTTGGACCAGTTAAAATCTCTGCTGGAGAATTATTACACCAGCAATGTAAGTAATACTTCGAATCTAGTAGGTTAATTGATACAAACCAATCGTGCTTTAGTGCTTAGTGGCTAAATATATGCTCCTTTTCAGATTCGAAAACGCAAACTCGAGAAAGCGGACATCTTGGAACTAACTGTAAAGCATCTGAGAAATCTTCAGAAGATCCAGAGTGGTGCGTTAAATCCATAACAACTATTTGTTATCTCGTTCTAGACCTTGCCTCGATAGGCTGGCCTATCACTATTAGCTTCTACCAGCAATTATTCCATCTACTGTCAAGTGACATTTTCGTCAGGCTGGGTTTTACGCATGGTGCCATATTTACTCAAAATGTTCCTCTCATTTTCTACAGGATTTTCCATGAACTCCGAGTATGCTGAATACCAAGCTGGCTTCAGGAGCTGCCTAGCAGGCGTGAACCAGTACTTGCAAGACAACTCGAGTGGGAGCAGCAGTCGTTTGACCATGCTGACGCACCTTTCAAGCAGCCTGCACTGCGCCGGAGGACAGGCTCAGAACTCCAGCACCGCGGACAGCGACACGGTAGCAAAACATGTGCTGCCCGAAACTGTTGTGTGCTGCCCGATGCAAAGACGTCTTCCTTCGATAGTTGGGCACGAAGTGAGCAAGGCATCGACCACACTGCCCCTCGCCCGGTGCATCAGGGCGCTCGAACCTTACAGCGCCACGGTGCGCGTGTCCGAATCCAAACCTACTAAACTCTCCGCAGGGACCAGTCAAGTCATAGTATCCACAAATAAGATTAAACTAAATAACAGTCTCAGCTCATGCTACAGAAACAAGTGTCTCTCAAATGGTCAACACAGCCATGCAGTTACCATGCACAATGTTTGGCGTCCTTGGTAGCATGTTGAATAGAGATTTATTTGAACTGATAAATACTTTGTGTAGTATTTGCACGGTGTAGATTTGTATTTTCTAAATACTGTTTTTACTATTGTACAGATTTTAAAAAATTGTATCAATAAAATCAAAGAACTGAAAGAACTAAATAAGCCGTTTGTTGTCTTATTTGGTAGTGGACTGGGCAAGTGAATGGATGGGAAACTCACACACACATTTCTTTATGAAAGTAATAAGTCATTCTGTAACCAATTTGTACAATACAGAATAAAATGCAATAGTAACAATGCATTTTTTCACCTAAACTCATTTTGCAAGCCAAATAGGCCATTCTTCATCATCTAAATATTTAGCTTCAGTCTCTGAAGCAGCCATTACCTTAGCTGGCTTCATAGGGCTACTGAATAGACTCGAATAAGACTCTTAATACAAAAGCTTTGCAAAATTCCCAAAATGTATTTTTACTTCGTAAAAATGCTTTACCCTAACCCCTCCCCCTGTTTGAACTTGGAGTCATTCTTCTAACCTCTCCATGGTTGCTCACATGGAGTGATTTATTCATCCTTGTCACTGACTGACATGGTTAAAAGTGTGTTTTATACAGATGTAGGATCTTAAAATCACCCTGTTGCAAGAGAACGTTGCTGCAATGCAGGACATTTTAAAATTGTAGTGTATTTGAGATTTGAAAAGGCTTCTGAAGTTAGTAATTTCCACTTTGACATTTCAGACTTGATTTTCCACATTTGCTGCAGGATTATTTTCCCGCTGTAGCAAACAAAACAGTCTCACATTAACATCTTACATATGTAATGAAAATTGTTTCGAATCTGCAGTACGCCTAGTTAGTAAACTGGAATATAAATTAGCCACTTGGCTGGTGGGGAAAGTTATCGGTCGCACATTGTTTTTATTAATTTAGCCTATTATTAAACAGGGGTGTGTCATCCTGTACCAAAGTCCAAAAGCATATCAATAAATTCGTGTATGAAGTTGCACAGGGAGCTGTGCCACCAGGTGCTTGATACAGGTTTAGAACATGCATTCAAATGGTGGCGGATCTCACCAGCTTCTTCGTTCGAAAAAGCAACATTGGGACTGGGCAGGGGATTACGTTTATTTTAATATCTATAACTTGACCATTTTATATTCTATTGTTGTTTTTTCTTCTTTATTTCGACTGCAGGTAAAGATATAAACATGGCTGTCACCTGTTGCTGAAACGATTGGCATCGGGTAACCTTGGCATTTGGTTCCCAGGGGTACCCCATGTTCCCAGTAGTGCCACATCCATGATAAAGCTCAAGCTGCTATGTATTAACATTGTCAATGAAGCTATAGCCTATATCAGTCCCTTACCTACATTGGCAATGTTACGACATTGGCCTAAGTAACCAGTGAGGAAACAAATCTGGGGGGTTGTCAACCGCCTAGGGCGCATCCCATGACGCGCCATTCATCTCATTGTTCTCCAGTTTTACGCATAACTACCGAAACAGCAGCGCGCAAATTAGGTTCTTGTTGAACAGCACAGCAATTTTCTGCTACTAATTATTTACATGCACGTTATCTGCTTTCTCGTCTCATAGGCCCCATGTTATCTTAAACGCTATGGAGGTTTGGGATTCATTGTGGACCAGACGTTGGTTTTGGAAGCTCATACATATAAGAATAGTCGCTTAATTTCACTTTCATTTAGTCAGTTTGGGTAGGCCTATATATCCTAAAGTTAGCAGGCTACTCATAAAGATGTATCTATAAAGCCGGCCCAAACTGACCCCAAAAATAAAAGTTGGTTTCTTTTGGATGGAAAACAGCGTTTCCGCTGCTATAGTGGGTTGGAGGTCTAGCATCAGTATCATAAAATGGCTCTCTTTTCATGTCGACTAAGGTTGGAGAGGATGGCACCTTGCAGCGAGGAGAATCACTGAAACGCCCATCGCTCTTTCAGACGGTATTGCAGGCCTGCTGCGTGCTGGGGACGTTGACAAGGCATGGGTTCCCGAAGAAAAGGACGCCTTCCAGCAATGTGAGAGAAAAAGAAGACAAAAAAGACTGGATCAAGTTGCTTGTGTGCAAACTCTGACCCACACGCTATTTGTAGACTGCGCGGCCCACATTAATGGCCTATATCTCTATGCCTTTTATTAGTAGGCCTACACCATGCATCCATGTGTTGGCCGTCATAGCCTACATTTTGTACTAAATGTTCGTTTATATCTAACTTAATAAGAGTTGGGTTTTAGACGATTGTGACCAGGGTCGCCTATTTAGAGCAAGCCGTTTTCAATATAGGAAGACCCACTGCAACCATATGGGCCCAAAAGTCCCGCTGTTGCGCTTTTAGTGAAGTGAATACATGGAGATGTATAGGCTAAAGAACCTACCAAAGCCCTTGAGTTTGTTTTACTTTAGAAAAGCCAAGCCACGTGATGTGCACACTGAATGCACTGAAACTTTTAAGAATTTCTATGAACTCGTCTCAGCGTTGTTTAAATAAGCTAGTTTGGTTTGCACCATAATAGTGGTGCATCAGAGCCGAAACACAGAGAATGGAAAATAAAAACGTATTTGCATTAGACTGTGCCCAGTCAAGCGCCCATAAGAGGCAGACGTGTAGGCCTGGCCTATATACAGCGATGCAAAGAGCCATGCCCCGTGTCCACCGAGCCTTTCAACACCCTGTGGTGGACTAGAGAGATGTTTTTTCAGGTGGAACGTTTGGTCTATGACCAAGGTGAGGCATATTCGATATTCTCTTGGCCATTTTGTTTATAGGGCTACACTAAAACGAAGAGTGCAAAATAGCCTCAAATCATCTAATTTGAGAGAAACTGGATAAAATCCCATCTATTTTAAGGATAGAATCCTTTATTGAAACAATAACAAAGCATAGTCCCCGCCCCTGTTTCGCTAAAAAGCTAAGGGATGGGGTGAAGAAATGTAACCACTCTTAAATTCATAGACAGAGTTATGGATGCAAGGACTGACCATCCATGATATACAATGTCACATTTTAACCATGTTTTGAGGCTATACAGTGTTCGTTTACATTGAAGTTGTTTACAAACATTGGAGTAAAACAAGTTTATTATTGGGTTGTGGTGGGGAACGACAGTTGAACTAAACTCATTTATAAGTTACATTCTTCAAGAATCAATGGGTAGGCTTATGTATCATTAATTTATACAATTATTCTAGCGTTAAGTAATAGGACTAACATGGGTTAAATACTCGACTACCCCCATTCCACCAACAAAAATGTATCATAATTAGGCGTATGTATAATCGTTGCAATTGGGTGTATTAACCATGAGACCAGGTCGCAGCACGACTAGACTTCCACAATACCGTGGAATTTCCCTTCGAGATGGATAAAGACCCATGTCGAGGCTCACAGGCTGTGGGTAAGTTGTGAACAAGGTGTGGGCATTCTCCAAGGAAACGAGGGTGAGGGGCTAGACGTAACTGAATCTGCGGAGTCAAGCGTTCAAAATACCTGCTAAAAAATGATGATCGTGTAAATTTAGGCTACTGTTTTTAAGGGGCGAGGCTTACGATACGTGAATTATGGACCAGACATGACTGCATGCGTGAAATGGCAGTGTTCAGGGGCAACTTGAGGATGTTCTTCAGCCTCATACAGAGCTAGTCCTGAAAATAATCACATGAAGTTGGAGTGCTAGAACTGTCTATTGAATAAACTACATACTCAAATTGCGCATGCCGACCACATCTGGACCGCGAGCCCATTAAGAAATGTGAGTGCATAAGAAATATGTCAAAAACAATATATGTCGAAACATCTGCTTTATTTTTTTCTGGTCCGCACAGAATAATATCTCGAATTATCTCAAAGAAGTGTGAACATCAATTCAATAAAACCGTGTTGTGAATCAAACTCTAATATGGTTGATGTGCACCTCACGGAAAAAAACAAAAACAAAAAAAACATTCAAAATACAAACGCAAAACACACTTTCAACGATTTCAAACTAATAAAGTGTTTTTTTTCCCACTGCAACTTTGATTCGAAATAGATCTTTATCCTTTTAACAAAACCATCATCTGAGCAACAAAAACACCAAATATTGTTCATAGGATTGACAGTCATAAAAGCTTTAACAGAGCAGGATATGTTACAAAATTAGATTCTGATAAATAGGTAGGCTACTGTAAACACAGAGAAAAACATAATGCAGAAAAGGTCAATGACGTGGCATATTTCGAAAAGGGAATATAAAGACGGCAATACTTTCAAAGAAAGGTGTTCACATTATGATATTCATTTGAATATTGAACAATGGGTGAGAGGTGCACAATTAACAGGCTAACCTAAATTAATAACCTGGACTTTGGAGCATGACTTATGCTATAGAAACAAATTAGCTTAAAGTGTATGCAAAACATTTGTAAGCAAAGTATTATGATAATAGCACACTTTCTATGAGGCACACACACATTATACCTTATAAGTGCATTTATCTAGCCTGGGTACCAGTTTCTGAGGTCAATTGAACTCGACCAAAACAATGGGAATACCATGGAAACGCGTGGGGGAAAGATGCTGTCTGGGAAAGATCCCTAATCTCCTCATTGTCCAACAACAACATTTGCCTACATTTAGGCTATTGTTTATATGTGTATTTCACACTATGTTGGGGTAAACATCGGAGTATAATGCTTGTATGGATGTCAACCCCAATACATGTCCATCATGTCATCATCATAAATCAACTGCTTAAAAACGACTTTGACTAATGTCACCGATTTCTGTATGCTAATTTAGCTATGCTATCAGTTTATAGGAATACCATTTAGCAATTAGTAGTCACTTCTAAACCTGAAAAGGGACAACTAGCCGAACTGTTATGCAACGAAAAGAGTCAAAAATATAAAAATCGGACTTTAGTAATCACATTGTGTGCCTGTTACAATGCATTAATCATGACGGATTTGACAAATATCCTTATTGCTTATTACTGATGAATGGGTTTTTATTTATTTATTTCTGCTTGTATTTATATTTTGATTTGTGTATTTTCTATAATGTATGTAATTCATGGCTCATCTGTAAAAGAGACCTTGGTGTCAGTATGATTTCCTGATAAAATAAAGGTACACATATATACATAACAGAACCAGTCAAAAGTTTGGACACATACTTATTCAAGAGTTTTTGTTTATTTTTTTTACTATTTTCTACATTGTAGAATAATAGGGAAGACATCAAAACTATGAAATAACATATATGGAATCATGTAGTAACCCGAAAAGTGATCAAAACAAATCAAAATATATTTTATATGAGGTTCTTCAAAGTAGCCACCCTTTGCATTGATGACAGCCGTTACACACACTTGGCATTCTCTCAACCAGCTTCACGAGGTAGTCACATGGAATACATTTCAATTAACAGGTGTGCCTTGTTAAAAGTTAATTTGTGGAATTTCTTTTTGCCTTTGAGCCAATCAGTTGTGTTGTGACAAGGTAGGGGTAGTATACAGAAGATAGCCATATATGGTAAAATACCAAGTCCCTATTATGGCAAGAACAGCTCAAACAAGCAGATAAATTACAGTCCATCATTACTTTAAGACAAGGTCAGTAAATTATTTGAAAGTTCTTTGAAAGTTTATTCAAGTGCAGTCGCAAAAACCATAAAGTGCTATGATGAAACTGGCTCTCATGAGGACCGCCACAGGAATGGAAGACCCAGAGTTACCTCTGCTGCAAAGGATACGTTCATTAGAGTTAACTGCACCTCAGGTTGCAGCCCAAATACATGCTTCACAGAGTTCAAGTAACAGACACATCTCAACATCAACTGTTCAAAGGAGACTGTGATAATCAGGCTTTCATGGTCAAATTGCTGCACAGAAACCACTACTAAAGGACACCAATAATAAGAAGAGACTTGATTGGGCCAAGAAACACGAGCAATGAACATTAGACCGGTGGAAATTTGTCCTTTGGTCTGATGAGTCCAAATTTGAGATTTTGGTAACCAACCGGTGTCTTTGTGAGACGCAGAGTAGGTGAACGGATGATCTCTGCATGTTTGGTTCCCTCGTGAAGCATGGAGGAGGTGTGATTGTGTGGGGGTGTGTTGCTGGTGACACTGTTTGTGATTTATTTAGAATTCAAGGCACACTTAACCAGCATGTCTACCACAGCATTCTGCAGGGATACGCCATCCCATCTGGTTTGCACTTAGTGGGACTATCATTTGTTTTTCAACAGGACAATGACCCAAAACACACTGTGTTAGGGCTATTTGACCAAGAAGGAGAGTGATGGAGTGCTGCATCAGATGACCTAGCCTCCACAATCACCCGACCTCAACCCGATTGAGATGGTTTGGGTTGAGTTGGACCACAAAGTGAAGGAAAAGCAGCCAACAAGTGCTCAGCATATGTGGGAACTCCTTCAAGACTGTTGGAAAAGCATTCCTCATGAAGTTGGTTGAGAGAATGCCAAGAGTGTACAAAGCTGTCAAAAAGGCAAAGGGTGGCTACTTTGAAGAATCTCAAATATAAAATATATTTTCATTCGTTTAACACTTATTTGGTTGCTACATAATTCCATATGTGTTATTTCATAGTTTTGATGTCATCACTATTATTTGACAATGTAGAAAATAGTAAAAATAAAGAAAAGGTGTGTTCAAACTTTTGACAGGTACTGTATATACATATCCACTTTGTTGAATGTGCACCAATCGAGCGTGTTTCTATTCCCCATGGTCTGCGTTCCATTGACCTCTTAACCGCATTTATGTCATATGCCAAATGTTTAGTTTATATGCCAAATGTTTGGCATATGACACAGAGTACAAGGAGTGGAATGTTAGCAGAAAGAGACTGGTACCCAGGCTAGCATTTAACTCCATACTCTTATAGTGCATTATAATGCATATTATAAGCTGTCATAACTCCAAGTAGTTATAACATCCTTATAATACATCACTATGATGCATTATAATACCAATGTGTGTGTGCCTCATAGAAAGTCTAGAATTTTTTACAACATAATGAGGCTATAAAAGGGTTAATTGGGGCACACTGCAGTTGAAAGTACTATCACTCCATTTAATGAATTGATCTGCAAACCTACACAAAACTTGTCTAAATACATTCATGTCAAATGTAAAACTTAGGATTTTAGAACTGCCAAATTAACATATTTGGGGAATATTACATTTTAAAGTTTAAAACATTTGTAATAACAAGTTATCAATAGTATTCAAATCTTTCCAGCATGAGGAAGACTCAGTTGCCTTGGTCCATCATGCCTCAATGGTCTTATACACCTGATGGGCCCCGATTTCAAGTGTTTACCAAAACACCATCTAGAGTTTTGTAAGAATTTAAGCCAAGGATGTCAAAGCAAAAAGGAATATAAATGTGTACCCACACCACCAGTGAACCACATATTCTATAAACACTGGAGTGCATTGGTGGTGGTGAATTTAATGAACACCATTCACGTTCCTTCAGCCATGCTTGGCTTCACTTCTTACTGGCCACCCTTTGGCATGTCAAACATTCTCTGAAAAAGCACCTCGTTCTAGTCGAGGTCACCCAGAGAACCTGTACTTCTATTCATGGTCCTTCGATCCAGATTCACTGATTGGTCACAGTTAAAGCAATAGAAATAGAATCCCTAGAACGGGGAAGACCCTCAGACTATTGCAGTTTGACTGTACCCTCATTGACTGACATGGAATTCTATTTCTATGGTGCAAGTATGTGCCAGTAGCAGATTAAAGCTCCATCCTGGACTGAATGTGGCCCTCATCCTTTTTAACAGACACTATTTTAGACTATTTAGATGCAGCTCAGCAAAAGGAGGCATAATCCTAATTTGAGATCTGCATGCATAGTTTTACCTCCCAGAAATATCACATTGACATCAATGACTGATTTATGTGAATGTCTGAGTTACATCTTTCAAATTGGGATATGGCAGATGTTTTGGACATGAGCCATTGGGTGCATCTCAATAGTGTAGTGACTCCCTCTCCTCGTCTCCTTTCTTCATCCTCACTGAGCTGAAAGAATGGGAAAGGTTTAAACTGATTGCAAGATTTACTTTATCATTTGATATCTGTGCCGATAGAGAGGAGACAAGGAGGCTTGGAGACCAATTCAGACTATTGAGATGCACCCCTGGTCTGGAGGATTTTCCTCTGCACATCCTGGTGCTTCCTAAAAGGGCCACTGGGGCCAATCTAGGGATATACAGATTGACCAACACTCTGTTGCCAAGTGTCAAGCACCATTTGTGAGGTTAAGCTACTGTTAACGGCTGATGTATATCATATTATGTATGTCTGCATGAATATCTGTGCGTGTGCTGACCACTGTTACAAATTTGTAATCATAAATATCGAATGACAGTATTTATAAGAGGAAACAAGAAAACATCCCAGTCAAATCCTCAATGAAAGAACGAGGAGCACACCAAACCATACATCCAATGTACCTGTAACTTTCATTATGTACACGTCACATCCACTCCACGCCGAGTTAACTTTTTCAAAGTGTCTAAGGGACGTCATGGTAGAAATTCTTGTTACACAACCATGTAGAAAATGACACTGAAGTGAGGCAATTGCAATAATGTCTTTGTATAGGATATTTAACGATAGGCCACAACACAACATCAGAGGGCTTCCTTCATGAAGAAATAAAGTTTTGTATGTTTCCTAAAAACATTCCCTCTCTTCCTTGTTTATTTTGATCAAAAATCTAGCAAATGCTCATCCATCAAATAGACACGTCATAACCACAACAAATAAGAACATGGCCTGTTTTGGCCTTGCCCTCTCAACTCATAACACCTTACACAATATCTGAGATTTTGAAGTGCAAAAAAATATCAAAATACTAATCCCCCCCCCCCCCCCCCAATCCTCGTACAATAAATGACACAAAACAAAAGAGTGGAATATGCACAAGATTAAAAGGAGATGTCAGTATGGGTTTACTAAAAGCAATGTGTTTGAGTCACTATGTGGTGGAGCTCACTGCCTCCCAGGAATTGCACAGCCTCTTTCAAAGTTGCTACGTTGTCTAGCCTACCAGGTACTAAAGCAAAGGTAGGCAGGTCATGAAATGTGTACAAAGCTTTAAGGCCAATAAAACAGAGTATAAGTCCTGGCTTTGGGAGTTTAGTGTGGTTGAAAAAAATCAACCATTATTTAGGATATACCAGTATGAAATCTTTCCACCACCCCAATGCCATGGTTCTGTAATAATAATACTAATAATATTAATAATAAAAACGTTCTCTACTCTATCTAGGTGGCAGATCCTATGGAATCTGAGTGAAATGTGATATATCCCGAGGCTGATGCAGAAGGTGAGCTTATAAAACTATTTGTGCTCCCTTTACTGTCTCCCATAGTCAGGTGCTTGTGTCCCCCCCAGTCGGGCCCAGCTCTGTGGGCTCCTGTCCTGCTGGGCCTGTGAGACGAGTGCTCCCCAGTCCGCAGGCTTTGCCCCGTGGGGACTAGTTCGCCTTGGCGCTTCCCCTCCCGCCGGTGCTCACGGAGGGATCCTGAACGGCATGCCCCGGAGCTTTCCCCACCGCACGCCCTGTCTGCCCTGTGTGAGCCATCTGGTGACCCTCCCCGACTACAGCTCCTGCCATGCTGCGAGAGGCGACGCAGTGCATGGGGCTCACGCTCAAAATCAGTGAGCGGGAAATGCGGATACAAGATGATGTGCTGCTCATAGACGTCTGGGATGAGGGAAATGGTGGAGGTGCGGCGTGGGCTCTTCATGGGACTGGGAAGTGGGGTCTCATCGATAAAGTTGATGACCTCGTCGCGGCTAAAGCAGCGCAAATCTGCCTCCTCGTAGCGCTCGCCACCGCTCACCCGCGGCAGCTGCTTGAGCATGTGCCCACTATCCTCTGAGCGCCGGCGCTTGCGGTGTGGGTGGCTCTCCTCGTGGTAGGAGACCGGGCTGCTCCTGCGCCTCTCGTGGCGTGGCAAGCTGGAGTTGTAATGGACCATCCCCATCACGTCCTCCGTGGAGCCCCAGTGGTGTAGGTAGGAGGGGATCTGGCCGCTGGTCCACATGTCGGTTTCGTCGTGGGAGAATCTTCTTGTAGGGGGTACCTGACGCAACACAACACACAGACCAATAACATCAGCTTGTATGGGGAAGGTGAGGCCTGGATAATATGCATATGAAAATGGCTATACATTCATACATTTCGATGAAAAAACAACAGCAATACATTTTGTTTCTCTTACTGCCTAAATCTACAAATGCAAAGTTCTTTAAATGATTTGGTGTTAAACATTAGGCTGTTTTCTAATCAACAGTTGTCTTCTCTAACATGAGTCATTAATGCAACTCAAGTAACACATATTTGTTTTTGAAACTATTATGACAGTAATACAGCACTACTATAACAACTAACTTGTCGGGCTAAACGGCATTCTATTCCAAATTGATACTCACATTCCACATTGTTCTGAGAACTAAGTAGGAGAGACATAACGTCAGCTTTTAGTATGGGTTTGTCAATGAGAAGATACACAGCACAAAACTAATATCAGAGTGCCACTATGTGGTGTCTTTTGGTAAATGCAGAAATGAAACAGCAGACGATACAGTAGCGTTGAGTGAGAAGTTTGACCAACAGGGGGAAGCAAAGCACGAGTAGTAGTTGAAAATGAGGAATGACAGGGGAAGGATGGGGAATGTCATCCCAACGAGATGCAACATGGCAAATGAAAAAGTCTGATTCTGTAAATATAAGCCATTTGAGAATTGCACCAACAATTCTTAAATGGAGCCACATGTTAATGTTATTTAAAAAAAATATTTTTTGAAATGTATTGACAAATTGTAGCACCCCAAATATTAGGCAACAATATGTAGTTAATATATCTGTTTCAATGCCATGACATGTATTTAGTTGTAATACAAACACATTTGTTTTATTGATAATTATTTATTGATAATTATTTTCCATTATACAGTATTGACTGCTAAAACACAGACTGTATCTTAACCAATTACATACTGAGTGCACAAAACATTAGGAACACCTTCTCTTTCCATGACAGACTGTGAAGGTAAAATCCAGGTAAAACCTATGATCCCTTATTGATGTCACTTGTTAAATCTACGTCAACCAGTGTAGATGAAGGGGAGGATACAAGTTAAAGAAGGATTTTTAAGCCTTGAGACAATTGAGACATGGGTTGTGCATGTGTGCCATTCAGAGGGTGAATGGGCAAGACAAAATATTTAAATGCCTTTGAACGGGATATGGGAGTAGGTGCCAGATGCACCGGTTTGAGTGTATCAAGAACTGCAACGCTGCTGGGTTCTTCATGCCCAACAGTTACCCGTGTGTATGAAGAATGGTCCACCACCCAAAGGACATCCAGACAACTTGACACAACTGTGGGAAGCATTGGAGTCAACATGGGCCAACATCCCTGTGGAACACTTTCGACACCTTGTAGAGCCAATCCCCCGATGAACTGAGGCTGTTCTGAGGGCAAAAGGGGGTGTAATTCCTAATGATTTGTACACTCAGTGTATAAGATGTACTATTTAGACAAAACAGAATCAATGGTTTAATGAGTCAATGTGGTGAAATGATAGCTACTGTATACATCTCTGTTTCAATAACTATCCCAAAATAGAATAGACTCGATCCTACTAGAAAATAGAATGAGCGTGACTATCAACAAGAGACTGAATCAGGAGATCAAATTTCAGTCTATATCATATCATAGGCCCATAGATTTCATGGCTAGGCCTACTAATTTGAAGTCCAAGTTGCCAGATAAGAAACGTCGGCCAACTGGCAGCTTGTTATAATGCAGCCAGCTATCATAAACCATTTATAAAACAACATGAATATTTGATGTCTAAATCTAAGGGCTACACCTCCTGTGTGCTACTTTCTTGTTAGCATTACACTGTGCTGTGCTACATGTGGTTTTGCTAGCAGCTATTTGCGACATGGAGTAGTCGAGAGCCCAATTGGGTGATTGTTTTGCAAAAAGAATGGAACAAAGATGACACAGTGGTAGATGTCTTGTGGGGGTGACTGTAAGTCTGGGTTGTGTTAGGTAAAAAGGCCATGGCCATTCTTAGTTTAGGTCTCCAAATTCAGCCTTCAAAAGCCTTCATTTCCTCTCCAATCCTGTAATTATGCTGCTCTTTTAGTTCATTTTTATCTGGGCCACACGGCTGCACGCACACACACTCACGCACACATTGTGCGCAAACTCGCACACACATGCGCGCAAGCACTCGCGGTTGTGGTTTGGTTGATTGTAAGCTCTTGAAGACTGCATGTTGGGAGAGCAGCATTGGGGTTTCTAATAATATGTCAAAGAGGAGCATTTCACAGCTCTACAACTGACTTGCTTTGAGCCCGGAGTCAATAGGACTCAATAGGAGTCAATGGTACTCAATTGGAGTCAATGGTACTCAATAGGAGTCAAAAGTACTAAATAGCATTAGCACGAGCAAGCATTTGCATTGTTTTAGCAGAGTGGTTCAGTCAAGGATATTGGAAGTCAGCATCAGCCCTATCACCTCATACTATTCTGGTACTTCTATGTTTAACTTGTGATACTACGATGAATAGGTTGGAGGTCTGTGAAAGACCCACCTATAAACATTAGAGACTTATCTGCAATGAAGGTGAAAACAACTGATGGTCATATTTGCCAAACATTAGTCAGCCAGATATATGCTTTTTGACCTTTCAATGCCATGTCTAGATAGGAAATATCAGTTAGCAAAATGTAAAATGATTCCAGCAAGATCAAACAATAAGATAGATATTATAGTAGGCCAAAGGGCCTCTTTCACCATGCACATTGTTATCTGTATTTGAAGTGAAAAATCAATCAATTGATGAAATAATAAAAATCAATGGAAATATACCTGCAAATACTGCATTTTATCTTCCTGTAGTTGCAATGGATACCCTTGTGGGACCCCCATTTCTAAGGTTGAGAATTCGTACTTGGCAATACGGTCTACCGTCATGATATCAGCCGCGGAGCTATAGTCATATGGTCTGTCATATATTAAGTCCGCATGAATTCCTCCATCTTGGCTGTTTTCTGCAAAACGCAGAAAAGCATACGCGGCGTCAGGATTAAAGACCAACGTACTCAAAATACACAGACAGACAGACAGACAAGACGAATAGATAGAGACAATTCATCTTTCTCTTTTTTGGGGGGGTGTCCGCTGGGGTTCCTAATCAAACAGGAGTCACTGTAGCCCTCAAGACATTCTTGCACTCTGAGTCTTAAAAAAAAAATCTTTAAGTTAATATTTTAAAAGAAAAAAAATATTCTAGTATGAACCATTAAGTGTTATATATTTTTATATTCAGAATACTTCAGACTATCACGATATTTTATATTATTAACTAGTGCCTTTTTTTGTTGTCTTTGTGGCATTCACAGATCTTTGCTTTTGTGAAAATAATTTCCGATATTGTTGTGAACTTAGTCTGAAGTGTTTCGAATAACAGGGAACATAACACTAAGTGGGTCATTATGTTGTAGATTGTGACTAAATGATTGTGACTAAATGATCTCTGCAACAAGATGCCCTATGGCTCAGAGGGTTGAACAGTGCATTTGAAAAGAATCACTGACTGAAAATCATGACTGTGGGCGTTTACCGAATAGAAAAATACAAAACAACTCCTTCCAAATTCAGAGACCCTGTCCAGAAATAAGGATATTAATCTTTCAAAAACTGGGGCTTATCGTGAGAACCATAATACTACAAATCAAAGGAATACTTTCAAGTAATCATTTTACATACTGTATAACTTGTCAGGCAAATTTAGGATCAAAAGAAGAATTGCATTCGATTCAATGAGAGGTCAATTGGAGATCGGTGTAAAATGCTGATCTTAGGACAAATGTTGGCCGGTAGGATGGAGGATGAGATTGGCTATTTGCACAGGCAGCATAGCATGCAAGTCAGTAGCTTTGGAAACAAGAAACAACCCTTATACATACAACTGTATTGTGATATACAAGGCAAGCCCTCTGAAAAATAAATAAACGCTAGCAACATTAAAACCACACAGAAAATACATTGTCCTACATTTGAGTTTTTTGCCTTATGCTAAACAATCAACATGGATGGACATATAGAAAGGGAGGTTATTAAAAAGGTGTGGGAGTTAGAAAGAGGGGAGAGGGGAGATATTAAGTTGAGTTTAAACAATTTCATTGCAAGAAAAGGCAAGTTATTTCACAGGGTTCATTTCAATTTGCAGGTTTTTAACATTGAGGATTTTTCGAGTTTCTTCTTCTTATTTTGATCTCATATCAATATAGAATAGTTCATATCTACCCAATCCACAGTTAACAAACTATAGGGGCGATTACGTTTATCATGTGACCTAACTTTAAAGTTAATTAGGGACCACAACTTGGGTAAGTGTCTGTGTATTCCTGAATTTTAAATATATGTATTCTTTGGATCACTAAGCCATTTTGGTTTGTCAAAATGGCCATCTCATTTGCATAATTGTATCTCATTTGCATAATTTGAGGGAATATTTTGAACGAGATTCCTTGTGATGTCTAATAGGCCTACAGCCAACATGGACAGGAACAGTTTAGTGCATTTCCAAAAGAGTATTGAGTCATCCCGGCAGTATCTGTTTACACTCATACATTAGCCCAAAAAAACTTGATAGGTGTGTGTACAATCATGCTTCGATGTGTATCATAGATTTAAGAAAAACGCATACCAGAATCTCATAGGATTGGAAATATGACCATCGTGCTGAAATGTACTGCAATTTTTTTATCTAGTTAAAGTCCTTCAGTATTGGTTTGGTTGTAAATCTTCATAAATCCTCTCTTTATTCATACGTCGTGTGTCAGGGTGTTCTAGGCCAGGGAAAATTTCACAGTTTGAAAGCATTCAAGTGAAACAAAGTCAAATTCTGCGGGGAAAGTATGTGCTTTTCCAGCAATATCGTGTAACAGTCCGAGAGCATAGCATATAATTCACTCTTTTTAAATGAGCCCACTAAGAATAAAACCACAAAATGTGGCTATAAGTCCTTCCTACAGACACTTTTTGTTTGGTCACTTCCTCTCCACTTGGAGAAAAAGGTCCCATGATAGGTCACATGATAAATTAGACCACATCAAATTAGACCGATCACATAAGGACCCGCGGATGGCTACATATGACCACATTAAAGGAAAATGATATATACTGAATCAAATCTAGCGTTGTAAGCTGAACAGACATCACTCTCAAAACAAGGTCTCTCCAACCCTGCTCCCGGAGAACCTTCTAGGTCTGCTTATTTCAGTTGAAGTTTATCTACAATCAATCATGCTCAATTCGTGAATTTTACTACTTTCGACAGAACATCACCATAGACCTACATGGCGCCCCCAATGTAAATCAATTGCCCGATTCAGAATTCAAATCCAGTTTTATATCTTCTGAATCCATTCACAGATGACTATCAAATCATCCATTCATAAATCAACCAAGGCCAAAGCTAAGATTGGGCTTGTGCACTAAGGTGAGACGCCAGCAGAGGCTTCAGGACTGGGGGTTGCTGACCTCTACACTTATCCCCCACTTAATCAAATGCCCACAGGTCCTAAGCCAGTTCTCCAGGACCAGACTTCCAGACCTCTACCCCCTACCTCTTACCCCCCCCCCCTCATGTTATGAAGTCACCATAGCCAGGGATTGGAGGGGGTAGATGGTGGACAGATGGAACCTGGCCTGCTCCACCTCCCCCTCCTCGCCTGTTTTACCTTCGTCCACGTCGTCGTTGGACATGATGGCCACACACTTCTCCCAGACCATGCGCACGTCTGCGCGGTAGCGGTCGCACGCCCACAGGAACATGGGCAGCAGGATGGACTGAGCGATGGAGCACCACAGCACGCACAGCACCATCCAGCTGTAGGAGTGGTCATACTTCAGACTGGTAAAGCTCACCACCTGCATGAGAGGGATAGAGGGAGGAAGGGAAGATGGAGGGCACAAGGCATAGTCCGGTGAACATCAAGTACAAAGCGAAACTACTACAATACCCAAGCGGATATTTTTCCAACAGAGCGGTTTATGTTTACATCTCAAGAAACACCAGCAGAGAAGTGTGTCTGTGGTGCCTCTCCCTGAGCAAAAGTGTATAGTATAGTATAGTATAGTATAGTATAGTATAGCAGCGTAGAGTAGAGTAGAGTATAATATAGTATAGTGTGTTCCAGGACCAAAGCATGTACTCCTTTTCACTGGGCCTTGACACTTTAATCAAATTGATTAATTCAACTAATTAAGCAGCCTGAGCAACAGGGCATAACATTTACTTTTCGGTTCACCAGCCACTGTGGCAGGTAGATTTAAGTAGATTTAAAAATCTACCAGCCACTCAGATTTTTTACCAGCCAAAATACTTTCCCCCCCACTAAAATTACACCAACAAAACAGAAAATAAACGGATGAGCATGTTTTGTAATGTTTAAAAAAATAAATGATGTATTACTAGTAATAATTAACTAATGTGGTATATTGAATAATTATACATTTTGTGACATAAGTCTTTTAACCAAAATATCACAGACAAACATTTTCACCTGCCCCTTTATGGGCGGGAGGTTGCCGTGGTAGCATGACTCCAGTCATGTTTGTGCATGTGAAATTGAGTCTGATTAGTAGTTTATGTGTCTGATTAAGTGTCTTCTCTTCCCTAGCAGTTGAAACTCAAACGGAAAAACAACCTAACTTGTGAACAAAACAATGTAAATAGCCAAGAAACACAAGGACAAAGTCTCACTTCGTTTCAAGTAAATGAGTTCAACTTTTATGCCTGTGTGCAGTGCTTCTAAAAATGAATCTTTCACTCAGCTCTTCATGTGCGAAGAGGCCCCATCCAGGCAGTGTTGCAGCGCAAGGTGGAATAGGCTATATAGGATTCATAGTTCTTTGACTTTGTGCGTAGAATTGACCAGCTATCAAATGTCGGAAATACTTTGAAAACCACTGCAGCATGTATTTTATTATAAATGCGATCATGCTTGACTATTTTTATTCACAAAATACACATCTTACTTGCCAATGCCAAAATCTACCTGCATTTGGCAGGTGGCATGTGCTACATTTTAGGCCCTGCTGAGCGACGTCCCTGGTGTAATGAGTCAACTTCAGGAGCACAATGGAGGGTACATCAATGAGCCACTCGATTAGGCCGATTAGATCACTCTCAACCTAATCTACATCTTCATTAGATGTAAGATACTGCAGGGTTTTTCTGGATAAAAAGGGGATTAAGTGGTGGGCGTGACAACGGGCGTGGCAATGGGCACAGTCGGCACAACAATATATCTTTTTTTATGTTTTATTTTTTTAAATAAAAATTCTGCAATTCTCTGAATTTTTCGATGGAGCCAAGTTACACTATATATAAGAAAGTACACTACACGGCAAAAGTATGTGGACACCTGCTACAACTAGCTAGCACTGCAGTGCATAAGAAAATAGTTTTGAACAAATGAATTCCTTCTTAAATGAAGGAGAAGAGAGCGAGAGAGATATTTATATATATATTTGTAAATATTTATATATTTACAATTTCACTTAATTAGCCGAATGCAGCTAGCTAGTTTAGATTACTCAAACACCCGGCTCAGACAGAGAAGGATGCTATGTTACCTAGCTGGCTATGGCTATCCAACACTGGAACTATTCCAAGTCAAGGTAAGTTTTTGTTTTTATTAATTTATTGCCACCGGCGCCTGCTAGTGTAACTTCTAAACTGCTTGCTAACTGTACACTGTACTGCATGATTGTAGCAGGTTTACTAACGTATTAACTCTAGTAGCTATGTTGAATATAACATTAGCTAATATGGTGGCAATGCTGTAGGCTGTGTGTAGTGGTTATGATATGAAGGTTTGGCTTGGAAAGTTTTTTTTCACCTGGTCACATACAGCTGATGTGTTGTGCGTTGAAGTCCACAAGCGAAGGGAAAAGGTGACAGGAGGAGTTATCTATCGATCAAAGGGATCATGCTGTTTGTATGTGGCTGCTATGAAAGTGAACTGTGTTTGAGTGTGATCAGGGGTGTATTCATTCCACCGATTCTGTTGAAAAACAATTCTTAAATGGAAACAAACAGAACAAAACAGGAATAAACATACCTGAATTTGTTCAATAGAAACTCTCGTTGGACTGATGATGACACCCTAAATCAGCTAGATGCAGGCAAGATTGTGCAAGGCGGTTTTGAATGTGTCAGTGTCTGTCACCTTGATTACTCAAAATTCTCTTGACCTGTGCACCTACGCTCTAAACTTTCATTCATAGGCTAGGTTGTAGCAACCTCATGATGGGAAATGGGACCTGACCATGATGGGACCTCATATCGGGAAAATTCTAGTATCGTGTAGTAGCCCAAACCTATCAATGTTAAACTGAGCTGGGTGAATGGAATATGAATGACAGTCATTCAATATGTTGTAATAGAAATAAGGCCCTGCTCATAAAAAAAAGAATCGCCTTTCCTCATCTTAAACGGCACCGACTACCCCTGGATTCTACACATTCTGTCATGTAGCTGTGTAACGGCTTTCTTGAGGTGAAGGAGAGGCGGACCAAAACGCAGCGTGGTGGTTATTCATGGTTCTTTAATATTGACACTATACATGAATAAACTAACAAAACAAGAAATATGAATAAACTAACAAAACAAGAAATGTGAAAAAACCAAAACAGCCCTATCTGGTGCAAACACAGAGACAGGAACAATCACCCACAAACACACAGTGAAACCAAGGCTACCTAAGTATGATTCTCAACCAGAGACAACTAATGACACCTGCCTCTGAATGAGAACCATACTTCGCCGAAACATAGAAATACCCAAATCATAGAAAAACAAACATAGACTGCCCACCCCAACTCACGCCCTGACCATACTAAATAATGACAAAACAAAGGAAATAAAGGTCAGAACGTGACAAGCTGAGAGAACATTTGCTGTTTTAAAGATGATTTCCTGCAATACTATGCATTTTGCCATGGCTAATGCTGTGTTATTTTGCTCAAACTTAATAACAAAATAAATTATGTTAAATTAATTGTTTTTGGAAATTTCAATTCCCCTGACTGTTTTATTTTGGCAGTTTGGACTTCCGTAAAAATGCTTAAGGGGCCCGCCTAAGGGTTTCTAAGGGTTTCTATGGCAGGCAAATCCCTATACTGTACACCGCAAGCCAACAGACCACCCAATCACAATGAATCAAGTCAACAAAATCATTAGAGGACAGGCTTATTAGGGCTTAGTACTAAATACTAAATCAAGTTAATAAAATAAAATTCACATTTGCCTTTGAATACACAATCTGTGAGATTTCCCCAATTCAATGTTCAGTTCAATTCAAATAATGATTGTTAAAGACTGTAACACCCTTTGAGCTTAGTAAACTGTCATACCCTATCATAAACCAAGGATGTACGCCTATTACTCATCGTTGTTGTATTTAGGCATTTTAGTTTTTATAAACAAACAACACAATGTATAGCTTTGAAATACGTTTAAAACCATCATGTCGATCTCAGAGACTGTCAGTCCTTCCTTGCACCGATAGATCAGTCTGTGAATTTGAGAGGGGTTACATTAAACCATCCCTCTAAGCTTACTCAAACTAAAGTGGCAGGGTCAGGCTGTTAAAATCACAGATTGTGCCTTTAAGCACCATAATAAAGGCACCGACATGTCTCCCCTCCAGCGGCTACACTTGGTTTGACCTCTGAGTGGGGAAGTCACAGTTCCTCTCAACACAAGGCGATACAGTCAGATTCAGAGAGACAGCATGAGTGTATAACTATCATCATCACCATCATCACACACTCTGCATGTACCATCATACTATATACTAGCCTTGCCACCAGTCTGTTTCTGCTATCATTCCACTCCTTGTAATCTGTCATTGCCAAACAATGACATGGAGTACAAGGAGTGGAATGATAGCAAAAACAGACTGGTACCCGGGCTAACCCGCTACGTTAAGGTTGCTGGATCAAATCCCCGAGCTGACAAGGTAAAAATCTGTCGTTCTGCCCCTGAGCAAGGTAGTTAACCCACTGTTCCCCGGGCGCCGAAGACGTGGATGTCGATTATGACATCATTGTACAACCATCATTATCATTAGCATCCCACTCTTCATGGATCACCATCATCATGCACTCTACATGGATCACCATCATCATGCACTTTACACGGGTAACTATCATCATGCACTCTCCATGGATAACCATCATTATGCACTCTACATGGATCACCATCATCATGCGCTCTACATGGATCACCATCATCATGCACTCTACATGGATCACCATCATCATGCACTCTACATGGATCACCATCATCATGCACTCTACATGGATCACCATCATCATGCACTCTACATGGATCACCATCATCATGCACTCTACATGGATCACCATCATCATGCACTCTACATGGATCACCATCATCATGCACTCTACATGGATCATCATCATGCACTCTATGGATAACATCATCATGCACTCTACATGGATCACCATCATCATGCACTCTACATGGATAACCATCATCATGCACTCTACACGGATAACTATCATCATGCACTCTACATGGATCACCATCATCATGCACTCTACATGGATAACCATCATCATGCACTCTACATGGATCACCATCATCATGCACTCTACATAACCATCATCATGCACTCTACATGGATAACATCATCATCATGCACTCTATGCACTCTACATGGATCACCATCATCATGCACTCTACATAACTATCATCATGGATCACCATCATCATGCACTCTACATGCACTCTACATGATAACCATCATCATGCACTCTACATGGATAACCATCATCATGCACTCTACACGGATAACTATCATCATGCACTCTACATGGATCACCATCATCATGCACTCTACATGGATAACCATCATCATGCACTCTACATGGATAACCATCATCATGCACTCTACATGGATAACCATCATCATGCACTCTACATGGATAACTCATGCATCATGCACTCTACACATGGATAACTATCATCATGCATCTACATGGATATCATCATCATGCACTCATCATGCACTCTATGGATAACCATCATCATGCACTCTACATGGATCCATCATCATGCACTCTACATGGATAACCATCATCATGCACATGGATAACATCATCATGCACTCACATGGATCACCATCATCATGCACTCTACACGGATCACCATCATCATGCACTCTACATGGATAACCATCATCATCATCATGGATAACTCATCATGCATGGATCACCATCATCATGCACTCTACATAACCATCATCATGCACTCTACATGCACTCTACATGGATAACCATCATCATGCACTCATCATGCACACATGGATAACCATCATCATCACTCTACACTCATCATGCACTCTACATGGATCACCATCATCATGCACTCTACATGGATAACTATCATCATGCACTCTACATGGATAACCATCATCATGCACTCTACATGGATAACCATCATCATGCACTCTACATGGATAACTATCATCATGCACTCTACATGGATCACCATCATCATGCACTCTACATGGATCACCATCATCATGCACTCTACATGGATCACCATCATCATGCACTCTACATGGATCACCATCATCATGCACTCTACATGGATAACCATCATCATGCACTCTACATGGATCACCATCATCATGCACTCTACATGGATAACCATCATCATGCACTCTACACGGATAACTATCATCATGCACTCTACATGGATAACATCATCATGGATCACCATCATCATGCACTCTACATGGATAACCATCATCATGCACTCTACATGGATCACCATCATCATGCACTCTACATGGATAACCATCATCATGCACTCTACACGGATAACTATCATCATGCACTCTACATGGATAACTATCATCATGCACTCTGCACTCTACATGGATAACATCATCATGATAACCATCATCATGCACTCTACATGGATAACCATCATCATGCACTCTACATGGATCACCATCATCATGCACTCTACATGGATCACCATCATCATGCACTCTACATGGATCACCATCATCATGCACTCTACATGGATCACCATCATCATGGATCACCATCATCATGCACTCTACATGGATAACCATCATCATGCACTCTACATGGATAACCATCATCATGCACTCTACATGGATAACCATCATGCACTCTACATATCACCATCATCATGCACATGGATCACCATCATCATGCACTCACCATCATCATGCACTCTACATAACTATCATCATGCACTCTACATGGATAACTATCATCATGCACTCTACATGGATAACCATCATCATGCACTCTACACGGATAACTCATCATCATGCACCATCATCATGCACATGGATGCACTCTACATGGATAATCATCATCACTCATGGATCACTCATACATCATGCACTCTACATGGATAACCATCATCATGCACTCTACATGGATCACCATCATCATGCACTCTACATGGATAACCATCATCATGCACTCTACATGGATAACTATCATCATGCACTCTACATGGATAACTATCATCATGCACTCTACATGGATAACCATCATCATGCACTCTACATGGATAACCATCATCATGCACTCTACATGGATAACCATCATCATGCACTCTACATGGATAACCATCATCATGCACTCTACATGGATAACCATCATCATGCACTCTACATGGATAACCATCATCATGCACTCTACATGGATAACCATCATCATGCACTCTACATGGATAACCATCATCATGCACTCTACATGGATAACCATCATCATGCACTCCACATGGATCAATGGATCCATCCATCCGTCATAGTGGGAGGGGTGAAATACAGTAGCATAGCAATTGCGGAAATCTACTAAATGCATGTATTTCTCAGCTAAAGTCCATAGAAATATAATGGATGAATGTTGTATTATAACTGCCCTTGCATTTAAATGGCTCATTATTCCAGGCCACCAGGGAGTGGCTGGAGATTTGTTGTGCTTTAGTAGGCACACTGGAAATATGATCCGCTATAATCATTTTAAGGGCTTCTGTTGCACACACACTTTGGGTCATAATTCTTTGGAGTGTAAGTAAATGTTATGGGCAGAGGGGCATCACTCAGAGATGAAGTGTCGACACCAGGAGAGGCATAAAGCCAACAAATAAATCACATTTAAAGGTTGCTGAAGAGCCACTTAACGGTTGTTCACATCGTATAACTGGGCCTATTCTGTATGTATGTATGTATGTATGTATGTGTGTATGTGTGTGTGTGTGTGTGTGTGTGTGTGTGTGTGTGTGTGTGTGTGTGTGTGTGTGTGTGTTTAGGGGGTTGATTGTGTGTGTGTGTTTGTGTCTGTGCGAATGTTTGTGTTTGTGTCTGTGTGTGTGTGCGCATGCGTGCATCCATGTGCCAGTGGTGGGCTCCATTGTGTTTATTCCCGTTCCATTTCATTCCAGCCATTACTGAGTCGTCCACCTTCACCAGTCTCCACTGGTATGTGGTGCAGGTCAAAAGGTTGAAACTGTGTAGAAGTTATATGGATCCCCGTGACATTAAGGATGAAGCGGCTGAGAACAGTAGCATTCAAGGTCACATATGGAATACAGAGGGGTTTAAACAAAGTGTTCATGAAATTGTCCCCAGCCACTAGTATAAATAAATCAATGGGTCATAACCAAACGTGTGCTCTCTGTCTCGCTCGCTCTTATCGATTTCAAACAGCTGGACATGGCCAACTGGTTTACACACATAAATACTACCACTGCTATCTCTCTCTTTCTCTTTTGTCTCTCTCTCACTCGCTCTCGTTCTCCCTTTTTCTCTCTCACTCCAGGGGGAGATTATGTGACGCAGCAAATGAGGGATACACAGATATCATGTGCCTCCATAAATCACACACACACACACACACACACACACACACACACACACACACACACACACACACACACACACACACACACACACACACACACACACACACACACACACACACACACACACACACACACACACACACACACTAAACTGTTATGTATGAGTGTGATAAAACATAAACTCTGTCTACTGCTCCACCGAGAGTCACAGAAAATACTATACCAGTTTATCTTTCAATAGTATAGGTGTCCCCTTGATAAGTATGTGTAATAATCCTCATGTACAAACTATGATGCCTTTGGTTAAATCTCTATTAGTAAGTACAAAAGCCATTATAAATCAATCAATTGGCATCACCAGCCAATGTCCTGAAGCCTTCAATTGTAGCTTTTAAACTGATCACACGATCAATTAAGTTGGATTGACTTGTTAATTGGGTAGCAAAGTCAAATAGCATCGCCTGCCTGGCTATACAGCAAGCAGTGCGATCCAGCAATTGCTGACCTGAATTCATTAAAGGGAAGTATACCAGGAATCTATTAACAGAACATTGGAATTAACATTGGAAATACTGATGAAGCTCGGATGCCAAACAACATGGTCTAGGCTTTATGCTGTCTATTGATGGATATAGGCCTATGGATATTACAGTAAATACCTGATTATATATATCACGATATATGCCTGTATTAATTGATGTCACGATATATGCCTGTATTCCTAGATATCACAATATATTCCTGTATTATCACAACACAGTACATCCGTGTATTCATGAATGCCACAATATACTGTATATTGTCCCGATTTCATCGTTCCACAATATTAAAAAACTTTCTACTGGCCCAAACACGTGTACCAGATGCTGCTCGAACACTGCTGCAGCCTCTATAGCCTATAACCCCAGTCACACTCATTAGGTTCCAAATGGGAGCAAACATTCTCAAACGTCACTGTGCCACCTGAACTTGTCCAATAAGAACACCAATAAAGTATTGTCCTTATATCCTAATGGCAAAGATAGGGGGTGGGGTCTCTTCCTCATAGACCTACCTCATAGACTTTGCCTTCCTGGTTCCTGTCTCCGTGCATGGTCCCTCCCTTCTACCACCAGTCCCTCCTATCCTATCCCACTGATCACACCCACCACCGACTCCAAGTCTGCATGATAACCCAAGAAAACGTCTCACTGAAAAATGGATGAGAACCTGACAGTGGAGCAGGCAAGCTGATGAATATAGAAGAGAGTAATAGAACTCCTACACCCACTCGCTTAAAAGAGGAGTATTTTCCTAGAGAAAAAAGGCATTAACCACAACCTCTCCCCTTTGTGCCAAAACAGCCACAATCACCCAGGTCCGTGGCCTTCTTGGGAATTTGGGACTCTCAGATTATGAGTCGTCTTAGAGTTGGTCATTTTGGCATGCGCTCTTAGGAATTCAATCCCTCTCGTCTCCTCAGCTGCTGTAGTCCACAAGAAGAGATAATTAAAGTCAGTAAGGCAGGACCACGGTGCGTTCATCCGAACGCCATTTTGTTCCACTGTATAATTACTCAGTCTGGACACATCTGTGGACAGGGCAACAACAATGGCAACAACACAACCTGAGCCACTGTGTGTGCGCCCGCTCAAATCAAATCACATTTTACTGGTCGCATACACATATTTAGCAAATGTTATTGCGGGTGTAGTGAAATGCTTGTGCAATAATATCTAACAATTCACAGCAATACACACAGATCTAAATGTAAAACAATGGAATTAACAAACATATAAATATTAGCAGCATTGTCAGAGTCTATGTGATGGGATGTATAGACATTATGGACAGTATGTATGATAGAATAGTATATATACAGCAATAGTTGAATAGGATGGCATTGTTAACACATTGTAATTAAAGTGACCAGTGTTCCATTATTAAAGTGACCAGTGTTCCATGACTATGTACATAGGGCAGCATCCTCTAAGGTGCAGGGTTGAGTAACCGGGTGGTAGCCAGCTAGTGACCGTGACTAAGTTCATGGCAGGGTACTGGTGGGAGGCTGGCTAGTGATGGCTATTTAATAGTCTGATGGCCTTGAGATAGACGCTGTTTTCAGTCTCTCGGTCCCAGCTTTGATGCACCTGTATTGACTTCGCCTTCTGGATGATAGCGGGGTGAACAGGCAGTGGCTCGGGTGGTTGATGTCCTTGATGATCTTTTTGGCCTTCCTGTGACATCGGGTGCTGTAGGTGTCCTGGAGGGCAGGCAGTAACATTCCATCTAAGCTGCATGTGTACGTGCAGTAGCCCCAAGACTGCCGCACAGCTCCCCAGAGACTGCCGCGAGGCTCCCCCAGGACTGCCACACAGAATATATCAGCACACAGAGAGAAGCACGAGATTGAACATCATTCAACTTTCTAGAACAGTGATCACCAACCGGTTGATCGCAATCGACTGGTCGATATCCAATTTTGTATTTATTCGTCTCGGGGCTGTTGGTGGTAGTTGCACTCAATTCACCTGTCCTGCGCCAGGTAGGCTAACTGTTTCAACCATTCCATGTGTCTGAAGGTACAAACTCTACCTTCCCGGTTAGCCCAGAGAGTCTAAACCTGTGCCACCAGAGGCTCTGGTTTTGAGCCCAGGCTCTGTCGCACCCGGCCGTGACCGGGAGGTCTATGGGACGACGCACAATTGGCCTAGCGTCGTCCCGGTTAGGGAGGGTTTGGCCAGTAGGGATATCCTTGTCTCATTGCGCACCAGTGACTCCTGTGGCGGGCTGGGCGCAGTGCACCAGGTCGCTAGATGTACGGTGTTTCCTCCGACACATTGGGGCGGCTAACTTCTGGGTTGGATGCACGCTGTGTTAAGAAGCAGTGCGGCTTGGTTGGGTTGTGATTCGGAGGACGAATGGCTCTCGACCTTCGTCTCTCCCGAGCCCATATGGGAGTTGTAGCGATGAGACAAGACAGTAACTGCTAACTATTGGATACTACGAAAAAGGGGGGAAAGGGGGGTAAAAATTAATATTAAAAAAATGTTTTTAAAAAATGTTATGGGATGCATGTTCTACATTGTTTTTGATGGTAGACTGTTCTGGTAGGCCTACATTATGATCAAATATCCACAGTAACCTACTTGACCACTGTTAAAACTGTAACTTAAAGCGGGTACAGCCTCAGTGTTCACAGTAAACGTGTGTTGGAAGTTGCACAGAATTTTCACAACGTTCAAGTTTGCGCTCAGCAGACCTGAAATTAGCTCAGTGCCTAAAAATATTCAGGGAAAATTGGCAGGCAGTGTGCCCCCGGTGATGCGTTGGGCAGACTGCACCACCCTCTGGAGAGCCTTGCAGTTGTGGATGGTGCAGTTGCTGTACCAGTGATACAGCCCGACAGGATGTTCTCAATGGTGCATCTGTAAAAGTTTGTGAGGAGCCATGCCAAATTACTTCAGCCTCCTGAGGTTGAAGAGGCGCTGTTGCCCCTTCTTCTCCACACTGTTGACAATTTCAGATTGTCAGTGATGTGTATGCTGAGGAACCTTAAGCTTTTGACTTTCTCCACTGCATCCCCGTCAATGTGGATGGGGGCGTGCTCCTTTTCCTGTCTCCAGAAGTCCACGATCAGCACCTTCATTTTGTTGATGTTGAGGGAGAAGTTATTTTCTTGACACCACTCCACCATGGCCCTCACCTCCTCCCTGTAGGCTGTCTCGTCATTGTTGGTAATCAGGCCTACTACTGTTGTGTTGTCTGCAAACTTGATGATTGGGTGAACAGGGAGTGCAGGAAGGGGCTGAGCACGTACCCTTGTGGTGCCCCTGTGTTGAGGATCCGCAAAGTGGAGGTGTTGTTTCCTACCTTCACCACTTGGGGGTCGGCCTGTCAGGAAGTTCAGGACCCAGTTGCACAGGTAGGAGTTCAGACCCGGGGCCCCAAGCTTAATGATGAGCTTGGAGGGCACTATGGTGTTGAAGGCAGAGCTGTAGTCAATGAACAGCATTCTTACATAGGTATTATTTTTGTCCAGGTGGGATGGGGCAGTGTGCAGTGTGATGGTGATTGCATCGTCTGTGGATCTATTGGAGTGGGATCTAGGGTGTCAGGTAACGTGAAGGTGATATGATCCTTAACTAACCTCTCAAAGCACTTCATGATGTCAGAAGTGAGTGCTATGGGGAGATAGTCATTTAGTTCAGTTACCTTTGCTTTCTTGGTACAGGAACAATGGTGGACATCCTGAAACTGGGACAACAGACTAGGATAGGGAGAGATTGAATATGTCCGTAAACACTCCTGCCAGCTGGTCTGCACATGCTCTGAGGATGCGGCTAGGGAGGCCGTCTGGGCCGGCAGCCTTGTGAGGGTTAACACTCTTAAATGTTTTACGTCGGCCACAGAGAACGAGAGCCCACAGTCCTCGGGAGCAGCAATATGTTTTCCTCAAAGAGGACGAAGATGATGTTTAGCTTGTCCGGGAGCAAGACGTCAGTGTCCGCAACATGGCTGGTTTTCCCTTTGTAATCCTTGATTGTCTGGAGTCCCTGCCACATACGTCTCGTGTCTGAGACATTGAAATGTGACTACACTTTGTCTTTGACTGACGTTTTACCTATTCGATTGCCATATGGATTCTCAGCAGGTCGACTGCGGCTAATCAAATGGCCCCACATTTGAATTGCAGCTGCTTAACCAACGCAATAGACGTTATGATAGGGACAGTTGATGCCAAATTTGGCTTTGTGCCACCCACCCATTTCCTAAAGGTTTCGAATCCGGAGTTGTTGTGTGGATGGATGGTGCTTCGTATGCTTACTTGTGTGAAGAGAACAGCGCTAAACCAAAGAGTGTGTAGAAGTAGAAAAAAAACTGCTGACAAAATTCAAGGTTATTAACGAGCAAGGAGGGAGAGTAAATTGACAGGCTACGCAGATGTCTACTGCTAACAAACCACGAGAAGTACATGACATAGTACATTAGCCATAGAGCAGATTTAACCCTAGGGTACAGACTTCTCTCTCCTATGAAGGAACACTCATAAGGTCAGCGAAATGGCTCCAGAAGCTGTATGTGATGCCATTTGTAGGAACACATTGGTGATAAATGGCAACAACCATTGATTATCACAAGGGTTTACTGTATGTCACCTGCAATGCTACCAAACACTCTGTTGGGTAGGGCAGTCTTGCACAATGAGATGAGGGGGAATCCCGCCACACACACGCATGCATATGCACGCATAGCCACTTTTCTCCGCCCCCTAGTGTGATGTTTTGGAGCAGCTCTTGAAGGGCACTGGAGCAGAGACACACACAGAGACACGTGCACTGGAGCAGAGACACCCACACTCACACACACCCTGCCTCCCTCACTTCCAGAGCTACCTAAAGCCCCAGATGAGCTGGGTAAAGCGTTAAAGTTAATTTAAATAATAAACTAGTCTTATAGGAGGCCCTACGGGGAACATTAGTCTACTAATTAACAATGGTTTCGCCTATACTTCACACTGGCCCACACTGAGCATACTCTGTTCATGCTCCGTTCTCCTGCGAGGTAGCTCATTTCTATGGTGTTTTGGAGTCCTCCTGTGCTGACTCAAAGTGCATCCTCTTCCTTCCCATCTGCCTCGGCCCTACTCCCTCTCTGGAGCACAACGAACAGACGGAGCTCTGCTGATGTCAGACAAAATGGCTGCCACCACTGCGAGGGGGCAGCAGGGAGTGGGCAAACATTGCAGGCCCACATAGCAGTATACTGCATGACATTTTAAGAAGATGCAAATGCTTAGCAGCATGCTAAAATGTGTGGAATGCTATGTGACGGGAATAGGATTTCTTGAGGAATTATCTGAGAGTTGTAGCCTTAGCCTAGTTTGTCACTTGCCTGCTAAAATCATAAGTGCATTACTGAATATGGTACATACATCTTTCAATCTGCAGTTGAGTTAGCATGTCACAGGCGTGTTGCTAGGGGAGTCTTTGAGTGCTTTTCTGAGTGCGAGTGTGTGTGTGAGTGAGTGAGTGAGTGAGTGAGTGAGTGAGTGAGTGAGTGAGTGAGTGAGTGAGTGAGTGAGTGAGTGAGTGAGTGAGTGAGTGAGTGAGTGAGGGAGTGAGTGAGTGATTGAGTGATTGAGTGAGTGAAAGCGTGCTGTACAGCTTCTTTATCTACATATTTAGGCTTGAGTTTGTAATGGTACATGTATTCATATTCAACCGTTTGATATAGGGACCTCGGTTTGGGCTGCACTGTGAACCCAAATGAATAGATAAAAACATTGACATTTCCATAATGAAAACACTAGGCCTATAGGCTATGCCTATGCTGCGTTGTAGGCCTACGACTCGGGTAAAT
This sequence comes from Oncorhynchus masou masou, assembly GCF_036934945.1. Lineage (NCBI taxonomy): Eukaryota > Metazoa > Chordata > Actinopteri > Salmoniformes > Salmonidae > Oncorhynchus > Oncorhynchus masou. The sequence continues at coordinate 37,305,403 of NC_088229.1, forward strand.
CTGAGCTGAAAAAACAACAACATTTCAGGCTATTCCGTTTGAACAACTAGAACCTATGTGTACATTGTGATGAAAATTCTAATCTTAATTAGTGTTGTCCTTTTGTGAGACGCAGCCGGGAACTAGTTCTGTAAGATAGCGAATGGTGGGGTCAATAAACCAGAATTGGAGGATCCTCCATCATCGTTTAAATCTCCAGTTTGTTGTCTTCCCAGTCGATTACTACGACGATGGACAGTGGTGGACAAAACGTTAACAGTATGTCGCCACGCTCAACGAGACTAGCCTCTGCAGCTGCCAACACCTCAAATATGTTGACACATTTACGCCGACATCACCCCAATATATAAACGAAAGACTGAAACGCAAAGAAACAACAACACAGCATCATATTCCCTCTGCATTCAAGCAGCCTTTGGCAGCTGATTCTGACAGGGCCAAATAGATTGCAATAGCAAAAGGTAGGCCAGATGTATTTCTTTTCAGTCTTTGCTTTGTAGTCGTGGATATGCACCCATTCAAATCAAATCACTGTTATTTGTCACTTTAACCGAATACAACAGGTGTACAACAGACTTTACTGCAAAATATTATTTACGAGCCCTTTCCCAACAATTCAGAGTTAAAAAGTGTGTGCTTATGCGTGTTTTGGCGTGTCAGTGTAGTATGTGTGAGGTTGTGGGTAGAATCCAGTGAGTGTTAATAGAGCCAGTGCAAAAAAAAGTGTGTCAATGCAAATTGTCCGGGTAGCCATTTGATTAACTGTTCAGCAGTCTTATGGCTTGGGGGTAGATGCTGTTCAGCAGCCTTTTAGTTCCAGACTTGGAGCTCCGATGCAGTTGCAGAGGGAGGTGTTCAGTCCCAGGGTCCTTAGCTTATTGATGAGTTTGGAGGGCAATATTTAGATTTTTTGTTGTTGTCATTTAACAGACACTCTTATCCAGAGCAACTTACAGGCGCAATTAGGGTTAAGTGCCTTGCTCAAGGGCTCATCAACAGATTTTTCACCTTGTCGGCTCAGGGATTCGAAACAGCGACCTTTCGGGTTACTAGCCCAACGCTCTTAACCACTAGGCTACCTTTCGCCCTATGGTGTTGAAAGCTGAGCTGTTTTCAATGAACAGCATTCTCACATAAGTGTTCCTTTAGTCCAGATGGGAAAGGGCAATGTGGAGTGCAATAGAGATTGCGTCATCTGTGCATCTGTTGGGGTGGTATCCAACTTGGAGTGGGTCCAGGGTGTCTGGGATGATGCTGTTGATGTGAGCCATGATCAGCCTTTCAAAGCATTTCATGGCTACAGATGCGAGTGCTAAGGGGCGATAGTCATTTAGACAGGTTACCTTGGTGTTCTTGGGCACAGTGACTATGGTGGTCTGCTTGAAACATGTAGGTATGACAGACTGGGTCAGAGAGAGGTTGAAAATGTCAGTGACGATACTTGCCAGCTGGTCAGCGCATGCTCTGAGTAGGCATCCTGGTAATCCGTCTGGGCCTGCAGTCTTGTGAATGTTAACCTGTTTAAACAGCTGGTGCTCTCATGCATGGTTCAGCATTGCTTGCCTCGAACCGAGCATAGAAGGCATTTAACTCGTCTGGTAGGCTCGCGTCACTGGGCAGCTCGCAGCTGGTTTTCCCTTTGTAATCCGTGATAGTTTGCAAGCCCTGCCACAACCGACATGCGTCAACCGGTGTAGTAAGATTCAATCTTAGTCCTGTAAGATTCAATCTTAGTCCTGTATATGCCTGTTTGATGGTTCAATGGAGGAAGTAATGGAATTTCTTATAAGCGTCCGAATTAGTCACACTCCTTAAAAGAGGCATCTCTAGCCTTTAGCTCATTGCGGATGTTGCCTGTAATTCATGGCTTCTGGTTGGAATATGTATGTACGGTCACTGTGGGGACCAGTGATTGCACGTTCGCCAATAGAACAGAGGGTAGAGGAGGTTTATCCACATGCCACGGTTTATCCACTCTGTGGTTTTCCGGTGATTGTCAGCAACTCTTGAAAGTGCCCAAAACACATTACAAACTTCCCTTGCACCCATTTCAGCAAACAAGTAGTACCTGCTCTATATAAGAAAGCCAAAGCCGAAGTTTTCAACTAATTGGCCAATGCATCCTGTGTTGCATTTACTTAACAGTGACAGCCCATAATATTAACCTGGAATGGGAGATGTACTGTGCTATAGGCACACCCTCTTTATGAGAATCATCTGACACTGAAGGAGGCAGTGTCATGGTGCGTTTGTAACCAAGATGCAAGTCGGTATTTACCATATACAACTGGGAAAAATTCACTTGAACGGCCTTCCAACTGGTAATTACTTGTGGGAAACTCATCTTGAGCACCCACTTCTCCTACATGGCGACCTCTGACGTCACATACTAAGGAAATGGCCTCTATAACAGCATGTTTGGCAGTTAAATGCAACAGCAAAACATTATTCATAAAAAGCAATCTATTCATGTGGTTTTTCAACTCTATAATTTGTTTACATGCATGATAGCCAATTGGCATTTCTCAACGAGATAAAATAACTTGAATGCATCCAAGTGCTATTTACGACTTCACAACTGGTAAATTCCCACCTCCCACATGGTTACAAAAGCAGAGTGGAAACAACAGACAATGCCAGTCACAACAGACAATGCCAGAGTCACAACAGAGAATGCCAGAGTCACAACAGACAATGCCAGAGTCACAACAGACAATGCCAGAGTCACAACAGACAATGCCAGAGTCACAACAGACAATGCCAGAGTCACAACAGACAATGCCAGAGTCACAACAGACAATGCCAGAGTCACAACAGACAATGCTAGGAACATTGTGAACGCTGAACATTGTGAATGGCATGTAATTCCCCCTTTGTACCAAAAACCGAACCGTGACCCCAAAATCGCAATACTTTGGTGTTTGGTGAACCATTACACCCTTTACCGATGGCAGAAATGGACTAAGCTACAGCACAGAACAGCTCTATAATTCAACCACTAACTACAAGGCTTGTATAACTGAGTTTTATATGTATTATTATTTGTATTGTAAAGTTTTAACAACAGACTGTATAACCATACAATACATCTAACCCATTTTCCCCCCACCACTGCATAAGTGGGGCAGACTTGTGCCAGAGAGGATGTGGGGCGGGGGGACTATGGGGGAAAGGCTGCATAAAACCCATATATGTTCTGCACACAAACACACACACACACAGGCAGACAAACACACACACACAGACACACACAATTTGAACCATGAAAACAACACCACCACAACACAACACAGCCACTCTTGTCAAGATGGCTCAACACCGCCTCTACTTCCTAAGGTGGTTAAATAAAATTGGCACGCCCCCTCTCCAAATACTACCGCTGCACCCATCGAGAGCGTCCTGACCAGCTGCATCACGGCCACGGCCTGGACATCCACTCAAAACGGTGCATGAGGAAGTCCCACAGCATCATCAAGGACCCCACACACCACAGCCACAGACTGTTCACTTCCTTACCATCGGGCAGATGGTATCGGAGCATCGGGTCTGATACCAACAGGCTCAGACAGTTTCTATCCACAAGACATCAGACTGAACACTTGAACTGGACTGACCACCTGCACTGACTCTCCGCACCTTAGCACTCATGCGCTCACTCACACACACATCCACATACACACATATACACCCATGCAACAAACACATCACAACTGCTGCTACTAGACTTTTATTAATTTCTGCTAAACAGTTTAAACACCTGCTCTTCAATCCCCCCTTTCCCGACACACGTAAATATTCTACTATCATATTGTTGAGTGCCTTTCCTATATTTATACTTATGCTAAACATTTTATTATATTCTACCAGAGAGCCTTTTCCTGGTTATTCTTATTCTTATCTTTTATTATTTCTTATTGTTGTTGCGTTATCGAGAGGGAACCTGCAAGTAAGCATTTCATTGGACGGTATATACCATGTGTATCCTGTACATACCACTATTAAAACTTGAAGCTGAACTCACCAGGATGGGGAAGCCAGTGAGGAAGTCATAAATGAAGACGATGCCGCTGATCAGGTAGGTGATCTGCAGCGAGGTCTTGAGCGATTCCGAGCCGTCGATGGATGAGCGCCGCTTGCCCTGAGCGTCCTCCACCACGATGGTGGGCACGTTGAACTTGTTCTTGTCGGCCTTGTGGCCCGCGTGGATGGCGAAGGTCTGGAAGAGGGCAATGCCGATGCAGATGATGCCCATGGCCACGCTGCCGCCGATCAGCAGCAGGAAGCACACGCCGAAGCCCAGGCCGATCTCCGTGACGATGAAGCGGCAGTCGCGGGCATAGAAGCGGTCGTTGGTGTCGTGCCAGCCCACGGCGGGCAGTGTGGACAGGATGAAGGACACCATCCAGATGCCCATCACCGTGTGCACCGCCTGCTTCTTGGTATTACTCAACCTACATGGGGGAGGAAGAGGGGGATTGTAAATAACATCATCCTATCTTTGATGTCATAGTTATTCCCTTAAAGTGTGGTCTGAAACTCCTGGCTCTATAAACCACACTCCACATGGCTTGCAAAGTGATGTCTAATTCCTACTCGATTCCTATTATTAGACTCAACTTGGGGGAGGAAGAGGAGGGGGGATGTTTGAAGAGCTACTCCACATCATCAGAGGACACGATAATAAAACTGCCACAAATCTAAACTTCTACATGAGCTTCATGATATTATAAGGATCGGTCTGAGAGAATTTGATTACGATCAAATCAATATTACATGAATAGACTTACTTAATGTACATCATTTCAATATATTCTATGAATAACACCATTCAATTGGATAGAGAGTAGGAGTGGAAATCAATGGAAATGGTTGGTTGATGACCCAGATCATTGCCATGCCCTTTGGTGTATTTGTCTCCTTGGTCTATTTAAATGGTTCTCCCTCACCTCTAAGTAATTGTTTTAGCCCAGCAATTTGCTCAGAGTGTTAGTGTCCTCTGGTAGTATGCATTTGGTATGTGCACGGCACACATAAAAAAAAAATACTGCAGGAGGCTGGAGCGTTTTTCCTTTTAACACATCTACGAGAGGCGACACAGGCTTTACCTGAACTAAGACACACACACGGTTGCAGCACATGAAAGCACATTCACAAAGTTCAACTGCACAAAGACCGAGTCTGGAATTCAAATCGAACCTGCCGGAGCAATGTTGGTGCAGTGTCATCCCCATCTCAGAAGTTCATATTTACAGAATGATTGAAATTTAAAAACCACATTCACGGTAAATGCTGCATATCTCAGCTCAATGGGAAATTACCTTTACATCTCTATGGCAGAATCAGTAATGCTTCAGTTTAACAGATTGGACTAAGCCCTGATACTGAAAAGCAAGTCTCAGGAAGCATTGGTAGTTTCAATATACCCAAAATAAATCAGTGATTTTATTTTACCATGATTCAAGCCACTGTCTAAATACACCAATGCGAGTTTGATTAAACAGAGCCCTGAAATTCATTGACTAAACTAGAAAGAATTGAAGACATCATGAGACATCATGAGTTTATGTTGCAAAGGCCTCTGTTGGTTGCCTTACTTATGGACACCCGATTGTCAATTGTATGATTTTTTGTGGGTTGTTTTTTAGAAAGTGGCTACGGTAGAAAGGGACTCAAGAGTATCCAGGCAGATTTTCAGAGTTTACTCCGGCTGAGGATGCCCCTCCTCCAACCCCCATAGCCTACCACAACTGTCCGAGAGGAGTTCTGGAGGTAAACCCAAGCTTTCTTTCAGGGGAGAGATCAAAGCCAGCCTCGTCCATCCCCCTCTTCTCTCATCTCCTCTTACCCTCATTCACATCCTTTGATTAATCTCCCTCGCTTCACAGAGACATTGTAAGTGTGTCTTTGCACAGAGAATGACACCAACCTCATCAAATGAAGTAAAGTATACAGTATGACAAAATATATAAATGGTAGATTTTGATTTGAATTGGTCTGTGCTACATGTATGCAGGGCTATGGGAACAACGCATAGAGGAAGGCAGCAGCCCTGGGTCTGCCATGTTTGCATTAAAGAAGTGGGTGTCTTAGCTGCTGCGAGTCACAGATCGCTAGCCTTTCCTCAAAGTGCCTGAGGTGGGAGCAAAGAGAGGGATTTACGTCATCAAGCTGCTTGAATCTATTACTATAAAACGAGAGGGAGGAAGAGTAGAGGGAGAGAAGAAACTCCTGAGAGATAGTGAGCACTGGCTGATGAGAACAGATGCTGAAGCGTTTGTTTCCAGTGCAATGGCAAAATTCATTATTCAGGCCTTCAGTATGCTCACGTCAGGTAAAGCACGTGCCCATGTGCATTCAAAAGGAGAAAAATGGGTCTGTTTCAGGTGAAAGATGAAAGTGTCACACTGATCTGTTTCACCTGTCCTCGTTATTGTCTCCACCCGCTCCAGGTGTCGCTTGTTTTCCCAGTGTATTTATCTCTGTGTTTCCTGTCTCTCTGTGCCAGTGTATTTATCTCTGTGTTTCCTGTCTCTCTGTGCCAGTGTATTTATCTCTGTGTTTCCTGTCTCTCTGTGCCAGTGTATTTATCTCTGTGTTTCCTGTCTCTCTGTGCCAGTGTATTTATCTCTGTGTTTCCTGTCTCTCTGTGCCAGTGTATTTATCCCTGTGTTTCCTGTCTCTCTGTGCCAGTTCGTCTTGTATGTTCCAAGTCTACCATCGTTTTCCCCGTACGCCTGCCTTTGCAATTCTCTTTTTCATAGTCCTCCTGGTTTTGACCCTTGCCTGTTCTAGATTCTGTGCCTGCCTGCCTGACCATTCTGCCTGCCTTGACCACGAGCCTGTCTGACCATTCTGTACCTCCTGGACTCTGATCTGGTTTTGACCTTTTTGCCTGTCCACGACCATGCTCTTGCCTACTCCTTTTGGATTATTAAACATTAAAAGACTCCAACCATCTGCCTCCTGTGTCTGCATCTGGGCCTCGCCTTGTGTCATGATAGAAAGAGGTCACGTGGAATTATATTGTTAAGAGGAGCTGGAAAAAATGTGTGAGGGTCTTTATGGGGGCGGGGTGAGAAAAAAGATGACTTTGGGGGACAGAAGATGGATAATGTTATTGTGAATCAAGCTTCAGGTCTATAACTGACTCTCGCTTGCTCTTTCTCTATCCCCCCTCTCTCTTTTTTGAGAGAGCGAGAATCTGTACACAGGTTTCACAACAATTTGGGATGATTTGTTTGGACACAAACCCATAGCTTTAGCTACTCTGAAATTATATTAGGTAAAGATAATTGAGGACAAGCACTGCTTGTTGGGTAAACAAAAATGTTGTTAATTGTATTTTTAGCCAAAAACCTTGTCTCTGCTGAGCTGGAAAATTGGCCTCGTTAACTATGATCTGGACATCTGTAGACAATTTGACAATAGGAGCTAGAATAAAATATCTGTGCACAGGAAGGGCTATTTAGAGAATCCTTATCAATACACACCATTTAATTAATCTCATTGTCATTAACACACAGTATCCATCTCCCTGTTTTCATTGGGCTGATTCTGACATTCTAAAATGACATTCAGTTTCAAAGTGTTGATACCCACCCCCAAACTCATTTGGTTTGCAGTACGGTTTTTGCACACTAAAATGTGTTTGTTCATGTGCACTTGGCCTGCAATTACATCACTCTTGAGAGACATTCATCTACAAATGATTGTTATGAACTTTTTGATGATCAACATGGGGACAGATTTGCATAACAATAATAACATTCAGATATTTTGAAATTAAAAGCAGAAACTTCACTTTTAATCTGTTATTCAAATAACTGTCAAAACAGTGGTCTAATGCACTGTATCACAGCGCTAACTGTGTCACTACAGATCCTGGTTCAATCCCAGGCTGTGTCGTAGACAGCCATGACCAGGAGACCCATGAGGTCGTGCATAGTTGTCCGGGTTAGGGGATTGTTTGGCCAACCAGGTTGTCCTTGTCCCATTGCGCTCTAGCGGCTGGCGGGGCGCAATGCACGCTGTAACGGCTGTATGGTGTTTCCCCCGACACATTGGTGTGGCTGGCTTCCGGGTTAAGTGAGCATCGTGTCAAGAAGCAGTGCGGTTTGGTGTGGTTGTGTTTCAGAGGTCACATGGCTCTCGACCTTCGCCTCTCCCGTACGGGAGTTGCAGCGATGGGACAAGACTGTAATTACCAATTGGGGAGAAGAACATTATTTTTTTTTTAACAAACCGCAGGTGACAAACAAATTACAAATGGTGGCTTTAAATAATTTCTCCTAGTCCTACACTATACTTGTAGGTCTGAGATTTGAAACATCTTTATTGAGGGGCACGTAAGGTAGAAATGGCACAGAACAGATCATTCAGATAAGTTGGACTTCCGACTTTGACCCTAATTCATGGTTCCTGTGTTGTTGAAGTAGCGCCAACACGGATCACATTACTTCTGATGGTTGTGGAAGCCAGATGGAACTGGATGGAAGTGATGCAGCGGATGCTCTCACAGTCTAGCAAGTCTAGTCCCACACGGGATTACCTGGATTCCACACCAACAGATGTGTCCGGGATAAAGCCAATTCACTGGGAACGCATCACTAACTCTCCCGTTTCTCTAACCCTATGAAACCAAGTCCATCAGACACTCAGTCAGATTCTTGATATTAGGATTGGCATGGTTGGAAAGGATGAGTATGACTATGTGTTCTGGGGGAGAGATAATGTAGCCTAGGCTATATTTGGCGAAATTATATGATGTCGTTGTAGCTGAATGCTTTGTCAGAGGGAGGCTGCATTGAATTACTTGAAAGTCTTGAAGAAAAACAACATTTACTGTAGCTGTTAGTAGATTTGCAAATAAACTCACCAATGTAGATTACGCTAATTCTAGGCTACTGGAAGGTCATTCATAATTTGTGGTTTATCTAATGCGTGACAAAATGTAACTATGCAATCCCACGAACAGGTGTAACGGTTGTAATTACTAAGTAACAATGTCTACTAATTACACTGCACCTTTTCTATTTTTGCTTTACATTGTTGTCCGATCTCCCAACATTATTTAACTACCATTAAGACAGGTATATGCACCACTTTAAAAAAAGTGGGACCAAAAGCACAATCAATGCCTGCCCATGTATATACAGTGAATTTGAAAATATCTTCAGACCCCTTGACTTTTTCCACATTTTGTTAGTTACAGCCTTATTCTAAAATTGATTAACCCCCCCCATCAATCTACACAGAATACCCCGTAATGACAAAGCAAAAACAGGTTTTAAGACATTTTTGCAAATGTATTATACATTTTAAAAATCACATTTACAGGACATAAGTATTCAGACCCGTTACTCAGTATTTTGTTGAAGCATCTTTGGCAGCAGTTACAGCCTCAAGTATTCTTGGGTATGACTCTACAATTTGGGGACTTTCTTCCATTCTTCTCTGCAGATCCTCTCAAGCTCTGTCAGGTGGGATGGGGAGCGTCGCTGCCCACTATTTTCAGGCCTCTCCAGAGATGTTCGATCGTGTTCAAGTCCGGGCTCTGGCTGGGCCATTCAAGCGCATTGAGATTTGTCCCTAAGCCACTCCTGCGTTGTCTTGGCTGTATGCTTAGGGTCGTTGTCCTGTTGGAAGGTGAACCGTCGCCCCAGTCTGGGGTCCTGAGCGCTCTGGACCAGGTTTTCATCAAGGATCTCTCTGTACTTTGCTCCGTTTATCTTTCCCTCGATCCTGACTAGTCTCCCTGTCCCTGCCGCTGAAAAACATCCCCATAGCAAGATGCTGCCACCACCATGTTTCACCGTAGGGATGATGCCAGGTTTCCTCCAGATGTGACGCTTGGCATTCTGGCAAAATAGTTCAATGTTGTTTCTCAAGGTCTGGGAGTACTTTAGGTGCCTTCTGGCAAACTCCAAGCAGGCTGTCATGTGCCTTTTACTGAGGAGTGGCTTCCGTCTGGCCACTCTACCATAAAGGCCTGATTGGTGGAGTGCTGCAGAGATGATTTTCCTTCATTGCCACAGAGGGACTCTGGAGCTCTGTCAGAGTGACCATCGGGTTCTTGGTCACCTCCCTGACCAAGGCCCTTCTCCTTCGATTGCTCAGTTTGGCCGGGCGGCCAGCTCTAGGAAGAGTCTTGGTGGTTTCAAACTTCTTCCATTTAAGAATGTACTCTTGGGGACTTTCAATGCTGCAGAACGTTTTGGTACCCTTCCCCAGATCTGCCTCGACACAATCCTGTCTTGGAGCTCTACGGACAATTCCTTCGACCTCATGACTTGGTTTTTGCTCTGACATGCACTGCCAACGGTGGGACCATATATACATAGGTGTGAGCCTTTCCAAATCAAGTTCAATCAATTGAATTTACCACAGGTGGACTCCAATCAAGTTGTAGAAACATCTCAAGGATGATATGATCAATGGAAACAGGATGCACCTCAGCTCAATTTTGAGTGTCATAGCAAAGGGTCTGAATACTTATATAAATGAGGTATTTCCGTTTTTTTTTAGGTACATTTGGAAAAATGTATAAAAACCTGTTTTCGCTTCATCATTATGGGGTACTGTGTGTAGATTGATGAAGAAAAAATATAATTTTATCAATTTTAGAATAAGGCCATAACATAACAAAATGTGGAAAAAGTCAAAGGGTTTGAATAACTTCCGAATGCACTGAATGCCTTTCCACTTTTCTTTTGGACGTGCAACTTTTCACGGCATCTGTAGAAACAGGACAAACAAACGTAGTCAGTGTTTGTGTGCGTCTGTAAGTTATTGTTCATATGTATAAGTTTGTATATGGAATGAGAAAAATCTAAAATGAAAAAAAAAATATTATTTAAAAAAATAAACCAATGGAAAAGATACGGGACACTCGCACAAGATAGTCCACCCACCCGCAACAACACACAGCAAGAGAGAAGCAATCAAACGAGACGCCAGTTCTTCCCCACACATACCTGTAGTTGACGGGCCAGCGTACCATCCACATGCGGTGGTAGGAGAGTGAGGTGACTGAGAAGCAGGTGACCAGCGTCAGGGTGTAGAAGGTGGACACGAACACCTTGCACAGGCCCTCGTTCCATTGGTAGCTGGAGTGCTGTCGGCGCAGGGTGATGACGCAGTACATGGTGATGGGGATGGCCATGTTAAGGATGTGCGTGCCGGCCAGCGTGCAGATGAGGAACTCCAGCGGCTTCCACTTCTTCTGCTTGGCGCTGACGCTCAGGATGCCCCAGGCGTTGGCCAGGATGGACACGGCTGAGCACACCAGCCAGGCCAGCGCGTTGGTGCTGATCACTTCGCTCACCTCATCCTCATCCATGGCGGAGCGCGGGGACGATGCCATCGGGGGGCGGGGCGACGGCGAGAGGAGAGGTCACAGCGGAGGAGGAGGAAACGGCGTTGGTAGTGGTGGAGGCGGGCAGGAGGGGGCGCAGGGTACAGCAGGGCGACTCGGGCATCCTACCGGGGCGGACAGGCACTTTCCACAGGATAGGTGGTGCAGCAGGGGACAGAGGACATGGTGGTGGCAGCAGCAGGAGAGAATGAGTAGAAGGGGAGGGTGAAGGAGGGGGAGAGACTGGGGAGGAGTGGCCAAGCCCAGCCAGCGTCACTAACAGGCCTGGAGAGGGTGAAAAGAAAGAGAAAAGAGGAGGGGAGAAGGATACAAAGAGAGATGATAAAGGAGTAATAGTTTACATTCACATTACTTCAATACATAACAATTCCAATTCAATTTTAACAATCAACTGATAGGCCACTCATTGTAAAACACTTATGGTGAACATGCTGCAAGTGAAGGCAGGTTCATTTCATGTGCAACCAAAGAGAATTTGACCACACACTCCAGCAGAGTTTACAATTTCAACCATCTATTAGGTTCATTGGCTGAATCCAAAACTAGACTCTACGGTAGGCTACGGATGCTCTAAGGTAGGCTTCACTATTCACTGCCATGTCCTGCAACTGGCCCCAACTTGGGGAATTTCACAATCTGGAAATAATGAAATGGTGCCAGTAACACGAAATCCAATTATTGCTCCTGATTCAAACTGGCGGTGCTCTAAAGTAATATTGTATAGTTCAATACAGTAGCATACCAAGATGCTACTGTATTGAATACATTTTTATAACATTTATTCCCAATAATAGATATGGCCAGTATGGTAATAGGACATATGACAATGTGTCAATCAACTCCCTGTTTTCCATAAAATGTCTGTATGAACAGCATAATGACCCCCAAACAATCCACATGCCACTCTTTTCACAACAGCCATCTGCAGGTATGTGTACACTGCATTATGCTCTTTGATCAGCATTCAAAGCTATTTTCTCAGTAAAACTGCCTTTGCTAGAGAGAATACACAAAGGAGATCCGTTTTCCCCCACACCACAGTGAAGTGTAAAACACTTGGCGCAGCTGGAGTGTTGTCAATTCACTTCTATTTCCTGTCTGTTTTGTTGTCCGGAGAGTGATGTGCTCTGGGCCATACCCCAAGGAGAGACACTCAAAATGAGTGAGATGTCGTCGCTCAGGCCTCTCGTACAAAGGCTAGCCTACTTATCCGAGTTCCTGCCTCCAACAACTATTGCATTGTTTTGTAGTGCTAGCTTTCGGTTTGAGCTTTACATTCAGGGTTGCATTGCAAAAAGATACACTACATGACCAAAAGTATGTGGACAACTGCTCGTCGTACATCTCATTCCAAAATCTTTCTCAAATTGTTGCCACAAAGTTGGAAGCACAGAATCGTCTGGAATGTCATTGTATGCTGTAGCGTTAAGATTTCCCTTCACTGGAATTAAGGGGCCTAGCCCGAACAATGAAAAACAGTCCCAGACCATTATGCCTCATCCACCAAACTTTACAGTTGGCACTATGCATTAGGGCAGGAATCTCTTGGCATCTGCCAAACCCAGATTTGTCCGTTGGACTGCCAGATGGTGAAGCGTAATTCATTGCTCTGGAGAACGAGTTTCCATTGCTCCAGATTCCAATGGGGGTGAGCTTCACACCACTCCTGACGACGCTTGGCATTGTGCATGGTGATCTTAGGCTTGTGTGCGGCTGCTTGGCCATGGAAACCCATTTCATTAAGCTCCCAACGAACAGTTATTGTGCTGACTTTGTTTCTAGAAGCAGTTTGGAACTCGGTAGTGAGTGGAGCAACCAAGGACAGATTATTTTTAAGCGCTTCAACACTCAGCAGTCTCGTTCTGTGAACTTGTGTCACCTACCACTTTGTGGCTGAGCCGTTGTTGCTCCTAGATGTTTCCACTTCACAATAACAGCACTTACAGTTGACAGCGGCAGCTCTAGCAGGACAAACTGACTTGTTGGAAAGGTGGCATCTTATGACGGTGCCACATTAAAAATGACTGAGCTCTTCAGTAAGGGCATTCTAATGCCAATGTTTGTCTATGGAGATTGCATGGCTGTGTGCTCGATTTTATACACCTGTCAGCAACGGGTTGGGCTGAAAAAGCTGAATCCACTCATTTGAAGGCGTGTCCACATACTTCTGAATATATAGTGTAAGTTATGTTACAGAGTAGTGATTTTAATCATCTAAATCAATCAATCACTCAATCAACCAACTACATTCTACACTAAGGGAAACTACTGGGTAAAGACATCAGATTAACATCAACTTTTGGTTGATATTTGACTGAATTCCCATTTAGCAAGCACTTATTGGACCACTGCTGGTTATGAGACAGCACACCACTGCAGGCAGGCAAGTCAATGTCAGAACCTTGTCATTATACTGATGACTAGTGATGGCGGGAAAAATCGATACAGTAGAGTATCACAAAATTATTTTTTGAAGAGATTATATTTATTCTAAGGATCGATTCTCAACATAAATAAATACATAAAGTATATTCTTTTTTTATTCTTCTTGTAGGTAGTTAACGTTAGCTAGTCATTTGTACCTCGTCCAAAACTCTGGTATTTCTCCTTTTATAGCTTGGCCTCAATATTTTTGTGAGCCAATATGATTTTAGCACTACATGTCTGATCAAACATTTTCTCATGGCTCTCTCTTGTCCCTCTGCAGCAGACATATAGTGAGCAATATGTTAGGAACATAGAATCGCAATACTTATAGAATTGTAAATAAATCGTGATATATATAGAATCGCCACACATATCGTATCGGCACCTAAGTATTGTGATACTATCGTATATTGAGGTTCTTGGCAATTCCTTCCCTACTGATGACAGCCGATATGGTAGTGTGCTGCTAGCACAGCATGAGGTTACTAATTGGGAGAAGTCCCAGGTACAGGAAATAAATGCAGGTTAGCGTTTTTCGTAATTAATCTTGTACTGGACGCAGCTCTGCAGAGTAGTCACTTGCTAGCACAGCCACCAAGTCATAAAATCTGATTTGAAACTTAACCCTAACTCTAACCTTAACCACACTGCTAACCCTTGTGCCTAACCCTAACCTTAAATGAACATCAAAAAGCTTCTTTTTTTTGCTTTCATTCATTTTTACAATATAGCCAATTTTGAATTTGCAATTGGCCCATCGAGCACGAATTGCTCAGTTCTACCTCCAGGACAAGACTCATCCCAATTAACATTAACCTGCAAAATAAGTGAAAGATTATTGCAATACTCCTCAAGATATTGTTACTAACCATTTGAAAGATGATGATGAAAAAATGGCAAACTATCCCTACAACTCTGGGCATGTCTTTTTGCTGTCAGCGCATACCAAACCCCCGACACACCACAGATTCAGCCACAGAGCAGCCTGAATCCCATTATAGAGGGCCAACCCAGCCGAGCTGTACTGGGCTGGTCTTGTTACACATCCACCATAGTTACTGGAACCTTGCTGGAAATATCAGCCCTATTGTGTGAATCAGGTCATGGAGAAAGCCAGCTAAAAGCTTTCGCAGAGATTCTTGTGGTTCCCTGTAGAGAATGATGATGACCAATAGCATAAGCAAAAAGGGGCAAGTGGTGCCACCTAATAAATTGAGTCTACAGACAGGTTGGAGCCATTGGAGTCCTTTTATAAGCAGAAGGCTCAGACAATGATGTAAACCTAGCCTTATCAAAATGCCCAGGTCACAGCTGCCTCCCAAACTTACCCATGAGATGCACTTAGATCATAATTCTAACAAAATCTTGATTTGAAATGATTGTGGGTGCAGCAATTGAGCAATATTACACTGAACAAAAATCTAAACTCAACATGCAAAAATGTCACCGATTTTTACTGAGTTACAGTTCATATAGGGAAATCAGTCAACTGAAATAAATTCATTAGGCCCCAATCTATAGATTTCACATGACTGTGCAGGGGCTCAGTCATGGCTGGGCCTGGGAGGGTATAGGCCGACCCACTTGGGAGCCAGGAATTAATTTTACTTATCTGGTTCATAAATAATTTAAATAGGTTTGTTAAATTAATCTAATCACCCAGCCTAGTGAATTATGTGTGGATGCTTAGGCTAATGTTGTATTCTTACCTTATGAAAGATTCCACCCGCAGACTATTCCAATCTTTCTGTGATATTACTTTTGCTGTAGTCCACAAAAGTCGTGGTCAGTCCTTACATTCCGAATTGAGGAACGACACCGGCGACCGTTAACATCAATCCAACAGTGTGATTTCGAAAATGAACAGGCAGATTTGAAACAGTATCAGCACAGCTGTACGTGGCCATTATTGTAGCGTGCACGTCATTTGTCCTATTTGGAGAAAATAACGTATATGCTTAGTTCCCTGTGGCAGTGGGAGTAAACCGCAATAATAAGAAATAATTTATTGGGACAATATCATTTTCTTGGTTGTCGTCTCCTCTGTGCTTAGCCTATATTTGTAACATCTATACAATACAATATTGATGCGTAATTTCAACTACCCACTTTTTTTCTTTCCCCTGATTGAATATGATTATTTGACTCAGACGAGAAAAGTCTCCTGAGATCAATTTTGATCCAGATGTCATTGCAAAAACATTAGAACTATACTGAACAAAAATATAAAAGCAACATGCCATTTCAAAATTTTACTGAGTTACAGTTCATTAAATGAAATCAGTCAATTGAAATAAATAAATTAGGCACTAATCTATGGATTTCACATGACTGGGCAGTGGTGCAGCCATGCGTGGGCCTGGGAGGGCATAGGACCACCCACTTGGGAGCCAGGCCAAACCACTGGGGAGCTGGCCCAGCCAATCAGAATGTTTTTTTTCCTCACAAAAGGAAAGAATTACAGACGCACATACTCCTCAGATTCATCAGCTGTCCGGATGGCTGGTCTCAGATGATACCGCAGGTGAGAAGCCGGATGTAGAGGTCCTGGGCTGGCGTGGTTACATGTGATCTGCGGTTGTGAGGTCGGTTGGACATACTGTGGCATTGTGTTGTGTGACAAAACTGCACATTTTAAAGTGGCAATTTATTGTCCCCAGCACAAGGTGCACCTGCGTAATGATCGTGCTGTTTAATCCGCTTCTTGAAATGACATACCTGTCAGGTGGATGGATTATCTTGGCAAAGGAGAAATGCTCACTGACAGGAATGTAAACAAATTTGTGCACCAAAATTTTGAGAAATAACCTTTTTGTGAGTATTGAACATTTTTGGGATCTTTTATTTCAGCTCATGAAACATGAGACCAACACTTTACATGTTGCATTTATATTTTTGTTCAGGATAGTTTGTAAGTCATTCGTCAAAGTTACACATATTGTTTGTCTACAATCTTTTTAGCCTGGACTGTTTTTGACAGGCTCTTTCAGAGATGTGGAAGGGAGTGGACAGACACATGGGGTATTGGCTAAGTTCTCATTATGTGGCTTCAGTTGTAGTGGGGTGCTTCCTCCTTCACATCTCTTCTGATCTCGGGCAGTAGGAAGTTCAGAGGTTAGACGAGTAGACCAGAAGCCAGAAGGTTTCCAGTTTGAATCTCGTGCTGGACAATAGGGGAGGTCAACTGGCCACCACAAGGTAGATCACAGATAGCCTCTCCTGCATTTGAGCGAGTCACTTAAGCCCTACAATCTTCCAGGCGCGCTGTTCTGTAGCTGAATCTGTGCTCCCAATTTGTGGCATCTGTCTGAGCCATTCGGGAGCTTAAGGTAAAATGTCCAACTCTGATGGACTGTCAAAGTCTTTAAAAGTCTCCTCTTTGTCCATGTTTCAGTTTTTCTCTAGACCTTTGTGTGCCGGCGACATTGCCAAAGCAGCAAGGCGCCAGCCCAAGTCTGCAGGCCAAACATCCCCCAAAGTCCACAAATCATCTGATATCAGTCTGGCTTCATCAATATTTCCAGTCAGTGGACCTGCTTAATCAACAACTCATTACATAAATATACAGTTTACGTATGGCTATGTCCCAAGAAAAATGCTGGCGAGCCATAATGTCCCAGAGTATAGATTAAATAAATTGCAGGATGTGCACCGACATAAGAACCAGATTCAGAGTGATGCCAAATGATGTATTGAATGATGCTGTATTTGTAATATAAACATACTGTCTAACATGTTGTTCACTTCATTAAACAAATAAATACAATGCCAGCGTTGTCGGTGGCAATGTGGAAGCCTAGGAGCCTATCAAAATAATTTCAATGGAGGTCTCAAACAAAGTGTTGCATAAGGAGCCAAGATTTAGTCCCACGTCCTCCTACTCTTTGGATGAGTAATTTAGTGCTTTGCAAATCTGTCAGTGAAGCTTAGTGAGACACGGGGGAGAGGGGGGCTACAGAATGCATCACATCATAGAGATAGATAGATACTGTAGATATACAGTACTTGTCAAAAGTTTGGACAAACCTACTCATTCAAGGGTTTTTTATATTTTTACTATTTTCTACATTGTAGAATAGTAGTGAAGACATCAAAACTATGCAATAACACATATGGAATAATGTAGTAACCAAAAAAGTGTAAAACAAATCTAAATGTATTTTAGATTATTTCGAAGTTGCCACCCTTTGCCTTGATGACAGCTTTGCACACTCTTGGCATTCTCTCAAACAGCTTCATGATATAGCCACCTGGAATGCATTTCAATTACAGGTGTGCCTTGCTAAAAGTTAATTTGTGGAATTTCTTTCCTTCTTAATGTGTTTGAGCCAATCAGTTGTGTTGTGACAAGGTACGGTTGGTATACAGAAGATTGCCCTGTATGGTGACCAATGACCAAGTCCATATTATAAAAAGAACAGCTCTAATAAGCAAAGAGAAATGACAGTCCATCATTACTTTAAGACATGAAGGTCAGTCAATCCGGAAAATTGCAAGAACTTTGAAAGATTCTTCGAGTGCAGTCGCAAAAACCATCAAGCGCTATGATGAAACTGGCTTTCATGAGGAATGGCAAATGAAAGGAAGACCCAGAGTTACCTCTTCTACAGAGGATAAGTTCATTAGAGTTAACTGCACCTCAGATTGCAGCCCAAATAAATGCTTCACAGACTTCAAGTAACAGACACATCTCAACAACAACTGTTCAGAGGAGACTGAAGTCAGGCCTTCATGGTCAAATTGCTGCAAAGAAACCACTACTAAAGGACACCAATAAGAAGAGACTTGCTTGGGCCAAGATACACAAGAAATGGACATTAGACCGGTGGAAATTTGTCCTTTGGTCTGATAAGTCCAAACTTGAAATTTTTGGTTCCAACCACTGTCATTGTGATACGAAGAGTAGGTAAACAGATTATCTTGGCATGTATGATTCACACCGTGAAGCATGGAGGAGGAGGTGAGATGGTGTAGGGGTGCTTTGCTGGTGATACTGTCTGTGCTTTATTTAGAATTCAAGGCACACTTAACCAGAATGGCTACCACAGCTGTCATCAAGGCAAAGGGTGGCTACTATTAAGAATCTAAAATTTAAAATAGATTTTGATATGTTTAATACTTTTTTGGTTACTACACAATTCCATATGTGTTATTTTACAGTTTTGGTGTCGTCACTATTATACTACAATGTAGAAAATAGTAAAAACTAAAGAAAAACCCTTGAATGAGTAGGTGTGTCCAAACCTTTGACTGGTACGGTACATATATATATATAGAGAGAGAGTAAGTGAATAAGTGTGTGAGTTAATGAGAGTGAGAGACAGAGAAAGAAATAGACAGAATATAAAGTAGATTGATGGAGACAATATATCACACAAAAGGATAGGATACAGACAGATAGACAGGTCAGTGTGTTTGGAGAGACAGAACAGAGGTGTGTGTGTTTGAATGTGAAGCTGACCTACATCTCCCCATTGGTTTGTAAGTTGGGGCGGGAGAGCTGCGCATGCCACCAATCAGCACGATGCATCGGCCTAGGCCGAGAGCGCCTGTCTCTCCAGAGCTGTCGGAAAAGACGAACACTCCGTGCCGCAGCATGCCGGCGTCTACACCGGAAGCGCCGCCTTCCACACCCTCGTGCCGTGAAGCCTCGCGACCCTAAAACCCAACAAGCACTTTGCTTTGGCCCCAGGAGAGACTCATTAAGTCACTGAAAGGCTCTGGTCATCCAAAGAGAGCTTTTCACCTACCGCTCGGGAAGTGAGCTAAAATAGCACAATGCCACACTCAAAAAGAGAAGTCACTTGTCTAGTCAGGGAGTGGTTCCAAGCTGGTATTCCCATTTTGTGGTAACATCGAGTGAAAACCTGAAAGGGAACCGCAAAACCCAGAACAATACAATAAAGAGTAGAACTATTCAATTTATTTTAGTTGAACTGACATTTATGTTTCCAATCATTTCTATGTGACGTGTGTGAACTGCCATAATGGAGGTCCCATTAGGAAGTTAATAACATGTATAGCTGAAATGTAAACACAATATAAATATGATTCCGAATAATGTCACGAACGCTGGCGAACATGTCTTAGAAACTAACGGCAGCTTACTGACATAATTCACACGTTATGGAGTATTATGGCATGCTTATGACATTATCATGAAGGCAACACTATGCCTCCTATAAGTGAATGGCAAACAGCTGATAAGTAGAGCCAGATATAGTAGAGCTTAGTCAGAACTTGCCCTGAATGAAAGATCTAGGATCAGATTACCCTTTGCCTGTTTTTACTGTGTTGTTTAAGAGACACAGGTCTCCAATTTATTAATGACACAGGTTAGGTCATAGGGGCTCTCAGAACATGTACATACATAGTACAATCGTGACATCTTTTCTGTTTCACGTACAAGGCCTCAGAGTGTTGTGGCGAGTGTTCTTGGAGTGCTATCAAATGGCTGACTACAGCGTCATCCTCCCATGCATACAAACAGCCCTCTTCAGCGTACCATCATCAGCATGATCTGCTACTGGAAGATATCTGACACTCCCATTGTCCATGTGAGCGACTGGGTCTGAATGGAAGCAGAGTGGGGCTTACTATTCCGAGGTATTAACTGATCTTCCCCTTTTGGAATAGTGCAGAATAGTGTAGTGTCATGGAGTACAAAGCCTGTCTCCAGGATGGGGGAGTCAGAGACAGTTTAGGAATTACAGCTGGCGTGGCCCGCTGAGTCATCCACTACAGGCAGGGAGGCAGGGAGGCAGGCAGGCAGGCAGGCAGGCAGGCAGGCAGGCAGGTAGGCAGGCAGGCAGAAGACACAGCACTCTCACCAAGTGGGAGGAACTAGTCTTTCAGAAGCCAAGATGCAATCTGACTCATCTTCAGTGAATGACGAATAATCAACTTGTGATAAACAATTATCCCAATATGATAACTCTGATGCAGAGTGATCGGCAACACTTCATTCCAGGTTGATAAAGTACTTGATTGAGTCATTAGGGACTGGAGGTCTTGCTGAAGACATGCTGACAGTAAATGAATGATCAAATCCTCAACTTTGCACAGAGCAAAAGCATGTCCTGTGCGTTGGTGTAGTCTCTATTGATTAAGCAATCATAAAAGAGCAAATTATGACAAATATTTTGGGGAGTTCAAAAGTTATTCGGACTCAAAACCATGAAAAGGAATAACTCAAGGAGGTCGAGATGCAAAAATAATATACTCAAAGAATGCATAGGGTGAAAGTGGAAGGTGCTGTAAAACAAAACTATATATTCAAATCAAATTTTGGGGAGGGTAAATAAAAACAAACTACTTTAAAAAAAAAGTCTCTAAACTTAAAACATTTATTAACATCATGATATGTTCTACTTCAATCCAAGCAAATAACAAACACATATTCATTGTTAAATGAATGTAGTACAAAGTCATTGTTTATAAACTTGTTTCTATTGAGAGGTGGCTGTTTGAAAATAAAGCCATTTTTAACACCATTATTTCAATCAAACATCTTGTTATTACATTGAAATATACTGATCTAATTAGGAGTTGTTTTATCCTGTCCCACCTTTTGAAATCGACTGGGATTGCATCCTTCTCCAGCATGGCCCCATGGTGAGTAGTCTGTCTGCCGAACATCTAATATATCAAGAAATATGTAAAGTACGGTTTTGGGACTAAAATATGTTTACTGGGATGTCCATCTGTCCAAATGAAAGAAAGCCAGCCATATTTTACCTATGGGGATTCTTTAAAGTCCAAAATAAGTCAAAACCAAAACAACTGACACCAGAGATATACACTCACCGGCCAATTTATTAGGTACACCACCCTGTTCAAGAAAATGGATCGCTCCTACAGACAGTGAGTCACATGGCCGTGGCTTGTTATATAAAGCAGGCAGACAGGCATCGAGGCATTCAGCGACAGTTCGATTGAACGTTAGAATGGGCAAAATGAGGGACCTAAGCGACTTTGAGCGTTGGATGATCGTTGATGCCAGGGCGCCGAATCCAAATCTCAGAAACGCCTGCCCTGCTGGGCTTTTCATGCGTGACAATGTCTAGGGTTTACAGAGAATGCTGCGACAAACTAAAACCATCCAGTCAGCGGCAGTCCTGTGGGCAAAAACAGATTGTTGATGAGAGTGATCGAACGAGAATGGCAAGAATCGTGCAAGCTAACAGACGGGCCACAAACAGACAAATGACGGTGCAGTACAACAGTAGTGTGTAGAACGGCATCTCAGAATGTACAACTCGTGGGTCCTTGTCACGGATGGGCTATTGCAGCAGACGACCACACATGGTTCCACTCCTATCAGCTAAAAACAAGAAAAAGCGTCTCCAATTGGCAAGCAATCACCAACACTGCGAAGTTGAGGTATGGAAAAATATTGCCTGGAACATGACAGCGAGTTCAGTTTACTTGAGTGGCCTGGTCAGTCCCCAGACCTCAACCCAATAGAACATCTTTGGTATGTGATGGAACGGGCTGTTCGCAGTGCGAATGTACCGCTGTCCAATCTGCAGCAACTGCGTGATGCCATCACGTAGGCATGGACCAACATCCCTGTGGAACGTTTCCGACATCTTGTAGAATGCCCAGAAGAATTCAGGCCATTCTGGAGGCAAAGGGGGGTCCGACCCAGTATTAGATGGGTCTACATCATAAACTAACCAGTGAGTGTATAGAGGTCTCATCTTTGTATCTGTGCCATTATGGCAACTGTGACAGCACAGGCATCTCGAACTACAGAGGACCACTGTACTGTGCACTACTGCACTGTACTGTACCCCACTCTACTGTACTGTACTCTACTGTACTGTACTATACTGTACTGTACTGTACTCTACTGTACTCTTCTCTACTGTAGTAGGGATGTGACAAATGGAACATTTCTTCATGTTTAGACAGACATTTTTGATCAGTTTTCCGTAAAAATCCCTTGTGAATTCACAATGCAGAATATGGTCCTATTGCGTATGACCGCTATGGGGCAATAATTCAGTCATAGGCTGAATCTCAACCCAAAAACTTGGCCCCTAAGTCCTGTATCGAGGGGCCGCTTTCTATTGTGATCACTGTTTAATAGTTTGATAGTGGTTTTGGTCACTCAACATGCCAACTGCCACGTAACAATATTACAAAATTCTAAATCCATTTGTGAGCATTGTGTCCCGTGACCTGTTGTGCAGGTCACTCACTATGAAACACGGGCACTGGGACAGACACAGATGCACAATCTGATAGACAGTGAGAAAACAAAATGACAAAATTACTTCTCTCTACTCATGCACAAAATATGTGCAAGTATATCGGTCACCAGTGATTTCCTCAGCTGATTTAGCTTGTTGTAGCCTGCCTGCTAGCTAGCTAACTAGCTAGCTTCACTGACAAACACAGGGGCAGGTTGACGTTTATTGTCATGAGTCTTGTCCTGGAAGCAGAGCTGAGTGACTTCTCCTTAGATAGGCGAGCTGCAAAGTCAAAATTCGCTCTAAATATTGCTTTTTGGACTTAATTTAAGGTTAGGAGGCTAAGCAGTATGGTTAAGGTCAGGGTTAAGGTTAGGATTAGGTTTTATGATTTTGTGGCTGTGCCAGCTAGTGACCACTCTGCAGAGCTGCCTCCAGAACAAGATTCGAAAAACGCTAACCTGTACACAGGGATGGGGAACTTTAGCAAGCTACAATAGCTACACCCAAAAGGGTTCTTCATCTGTCCCCATAGGATAACTTTTGTGGTTGCAGGTAGAACCCTTTTTGGCTCCAGGTAGAACCCTTTGGGGTTCCATGTAGAACACTCTGCAGAAAAGGTTCTACATGGAACCCGAAAGGGTCTCCCTGCAACAACAAAAAGGGTTGTCCTATTGGGATAACACCTTTTCTCTAAGAGTGTAAGGATGTTGGGCACTGCACTGATAAACAATGTGTAGCTTGTCACTCATTTGAAATAGTTTGACAGCTTGCTGATGAAGTTCCCAGTAGTCAGTCCGTACTTCAGCATGTTTACAAAGCACCAATCGTTGTAACATTGGGTCAGCTAAAAGCACAGCGCAGCAGCAGACTCCATATACTGACTCAGGGCAGAGCAGGCTGTTCTCTGCTGTCGCTTGCCTTTCTCTGCCACTTCTCCAACTTAATGGTGATAAAGTGCAGAGCACTTCATATCTGTGGTAAATCATTTGAAAGATGCATATCTCACAACTTTACAGCATTGCTGCGTTAGGCATTTGTGGTAATTTACATTTTCCCCTTTATTATGATGATCGTGACCTGTTGTTAGTGGTAGTTTTTTAATAACTGCACTGGGATTTTAATTTTGTGAGAAAAATTTAAAACAAAGAAACAGTTAAGGATTTTTTTTGGGTTAACATCCCAATTTTGCTCAAACATTTTAATGTTTAAAAGTTCACACCCTACTCTACTGTACTTCACTGTACTCTACTATGATGTACTCTACTATAAATTTGGTCTTTAACTTGTCATGCTCTCAACTTGCTAGGTCTGGATCTTGGAAACAATGTCCTGGTATAAATATTGGTCTTGGAACCTGGATATAACCTTAGTTTTTGGTTTACAAACCATAGGAAACCCAATTTGAAGAAGACTCCAGCCACTCAAGTCGTAGACTGTTCTCTCTGCTAAATAGCTAATCATAAATGGCTCGGGACGACCTGCATTGACCCATTTTTGCACTAACTCTCTTGCACTGACTAGTATGCACACACACTAGACTCTACTCACACACTCACACAGACTTACACTGACACTCCAACACACACATACAGTGCATTTGAAAAGTATTCAGACCCCTTGACTTTTTCCACATTTTGTTATGGTACAACCTTATTCTAAAATTGATTAAATCATTTTTTACCCTCATCAACCTAAACACAATGCCCCATAAAGACAAAGCAAAAACAGCTTTTTGGAAATGTTTGCAAATGTATACTTTGTTGAAGCACCTTCGGCAGCGATTACAGCCTCGAGTCTTCTTGGGTATTCAAGACCAGGCTCTGGCTGGGCCACTCAAGGACATTCATAGACTTGTCCCGAGGCCACTCCTGCATTGTCTTGGCTTTGTGCTCAAGGTCGTTGTCCTATTGGAAGGAGAACCTTCGCCCCCAGTCGGAGGTCCTGAGTGCTCAGGAGCAGGTTTTCATCAACGATCTTTCTGTACTTTGCTCCGTTCATCTTTCCCTCGATCCTGACTAGTCTCTTAGCCCCTGCTGCTGAAATACATCGCCACAGCATGATGCTGCCATCACCATGCTTCACCATAGGGATGGTCCCAGGTTTCCTCCAGACGTGACGCTTGGCATCGTGTTTCTCATTGCCTTAGTCCTTTAGGTGCCTTTTGGCAAACTTCAAGCAGGCTGCCATGTGCCTTTTACTGAGGAGTGGCTTCTGTCTGGCTACTCTACCATAAAGGCCTAATTGGTGGAGTCCTGCAGAGGTGGTTGTCCTTCTGGAAGGTTCTCCCATCTCCACAGAGGAACTCTGTAGCACTAACGAAGGCCCTTCCCCCCTATTGCTCAGTTTGGCCTTGCGGCGCAGTGTTGGTGGTTCCAAACTTCTTCCGTTTAAGAATGATGGAGCCGACTGTGTTCTTGGGGACCTTCAATGCTGCAGAAATGTTTTCGTAGCCTTCCCCAGATCTGTGCCTCAACACAATCCAGTTTCAGAGCTCTACGGACAATTCCTTTGACCTCATGGCTTGGTTTTTGCTCTGACATGCACTGTCAACTGTGGAACCTTATATAGACAAGTGTGTGCCTTTCCAAATCATGCCCAATCATTTGAATTAACCACAGGTGGACTCCAATCAAGTTGTAGAAACATCTCAAGGATGATCAATGGAAACAGGATGCACCTGGGCTCAAGTTCGAGTTTCATAGCAAAGGGTCTAAATACTTACTCTGTTCTGTTCTGATTTTATAAATTTGCAAACTTTTCTAAAAACCTGTTTTCCCTTTATGGGGTATTGTGTGTAGATTTCTGAATAAGCTTGTAACGTGACAAAATGTGGAAAAAGTCAAGGAGTCTGAATACTTTTGGAATGCACTGTACACACACAAACAGTACATACGCCCACACACACATAACATATGCACAAACTCACACACACACTTTTACACTCACCACATTCACTGTTGCTACTGTCTATTATCTATCCTAGTTAAGTGCCTCGTCACTTAACCCCTACCTACATAGCTACCTCAATTACCTCATACCGCTACTGATACTACCTGTATATAGCCATCTTATTTTTACTCATTATTGTTATTCGTTATTCACTGGATATTTATTCCTCGTGTCACTATTTCTATTTTTTATTACATTTTTTATCTTTAACTCTGCATTGTTGGAAAAGGACCCGTAAGTAAGCATTTCACTGTTAGTCTACACCTGTGTTTTACGAAGCATGTGACAAATAACCTTTTATTTTATTTTATTTGATAATTGGCTTCCAACTCATAGAACTCCTGGTGGAATGGCAGTGTCTATGCTAAAACGAGTTATATCCATCTAGTCCTTCATTTACAGTGCTTCCAGAAAGTATTCATACCCCTTGACTTAATCCATCCACATTGTGTTGAGTTACAACCTGAATTAAAAATGGATTAAATATTTGTTTAAATGGTCACCCATCGACACACAATACCCCATAATGGCTAAGTCAAAACATGTTTTTTGACATTGTTGCAAATTTATTGAAAATTAAATACAGAAATATCTCATTTACATATGTATTCACACCCCTGAGTCAATACATGTTAGAATCACCTTTGGCAGTGATTACAGCAGTAAGTATTTTTGGGTAAGTCTCTTAAGAGCTTGGCACACCTGAATTGTACAATATTTACCCATTATTAATTTCAAAATTCTTTAAGCTCTGTCAAATTGGTTGTTGATCATTGCTAGACAACCATTTTCAAGTCTTGCCATAGATTTTCAAAACTATAACTCGGCCACTCTGTCCTCTTGGTAAACAACCCGAGTGTAGATTTGGCCTTGTGGGTTAGGTTATTGTCCTGCTGAAAGGTGAATTAATCTCCCAGTGTCTGGAGGAAAGCAGACTGAACCAGGTTTTCCACTAGGATATTGCCTGTACTTAGCTCCATTCCATTTATTTTTTATCCTGAAAATCTCCCCAGTCCTTAAAGAATACAAGCATACCCATAACATGATGCAGCTACCACTATGCTTAAAAATATGGAGAGTGGTATTCAGAAATGTGTTGTGTTGGATTTGCACCAAACCAAACACTTTGTATTCAGGACAAAAAGTGAATTTCTTTGCCACATTTCTGGCAGTATTACTTGAGTGCCTTGTTGCAAACAGGATGCATGTTTTGGAATATTTTTATTCTATGCAGGCTTCCGTCTTTTTACTCTGTCAATTAGGTTAGTATTGTGGAGTAACTGTAATTTATTTAGCAAAACATATTTAGGTTTGCCATAACAAAGGAGTTGAATACTTATTTACTCAAGACATTTCATCTTTTCATTGTATATTAATTCATAAAAAATTCTAAAGCATACAGTACCAGTCAAAAGTTTGGACACATCTACTCATTCAAGGGTTTTTCTTATTTTTTTAAACTATTTTCTACATTGTAGAATAATAGTGAAGACATCACAACTATGAAATAACACATATGGAATCATGTAGTAAACAAAAAAGTTTTATTACAAATCAAAATATATTTTATATTTGAGATTCTTCAAAGTAGCCACCCTTTGCCTTGATGACAGCTTTGCACACTCTTGGCATTCTCTCAACCATCTTCATGAGGTAGTCACCTGGAATTCATTTCAAATTCAGGTGTTCCTTGTTATAAGTTAATTTGTGGAATATCTTTCCTTCTTAATGTGTTTGAGCCAATCAGTGTTGTGACAAGGTAGGGGTGGTATACAGAAGATAGCCCTATTTGGTAAAAGACAATGTCCATATTATGGCAAGAACAGCTCAAATAAGCAGAGAAATGACCGTCCATCATTACTTTAAGACATGAAGGTCAGTCAATCCAGACAATTGCAAGAACTTTGAAAGTTTCTTCAAGAGCAGTCGCAAAAAATATCAAGCGCTAGGATGAAACTGGCTCTCATGAGGACCGCCACAGGAAAGGAAGACCCAGAGTTACATCTGCTACAGAGGATGTTCATTAGAGTTAACTGCACCTCAGATTGCAGACCAAATACATGCTTCACAGAGTTCAAGAAACAGACATATCTCAATATCAACTGATCAGAGGAGACTGCGTGAAATCAGGCCTTCATGGTGGAATTGCTGCTAAGAAACCACTACTAAAGGACACCAATAAGAAGAAGAGACATGCCTGGGCCAAGAAACACGAGTAACATTAGACAGGTGGAAATCTGTCCTTTGATCTGATGAGTCCAAATTTGAGTTTTTTGTTCAAGGCACACTTAGCCAGCATGGCTACCATAGCATTCTGCAGCGATACGCCATCCCAGCTGGTTTGCGCTTAGTGGGAATATCATTAGTTTTTCAACAAGAACACCCAAAACACACTTCCAGGCTGTGTAATGGCTATTTGACCAAGGACTGTGATGGAGTGCTGCATTAGATGACCTGGCCTCCACAATCACCCAACGTCAACCCAATTGAGATAGCTTGGGATGAGTTGGACCGCAGAGTGAAGGAAAAGCAGCCAACAAGTGCTCAGCGTTTGTGGGAACTCCTTCAAGACTGTTGAAAAACATTCCCCATGAAGCTGGTTGAGAAAATGTCAAGAGTGTGCAAAGCTGTCATCAAGGCAATTTTTTATTTTTTTATTTAACCTTTATTTAAATAGGCAAGTCAGTGAAGAACAAATTCTTATTTACAATGATGGCCTAGGAACAGTGCCTTGTTCAGAGGCAGAACGACAGATGATTTTTACCTCAGGGATTCAATCTAGCAACCTTTCGGTTACTGGCACAACGCTCGAACCACTAGGCTACCTGCCGCAAAGGGTGGCTACTTTGAAGAATCTCAAATATAAAATATATTTTGATTTGTTTAACACTTTTTTGTTTTTACTACATGATTCCATATGTGTTATTTCATAGTTTTGATGTCTTCACTATTTTTTCTACAGTGTAGAAAATAGTACACATTTTGGCCAGTAGGGAAATCCTTGTCTCATCGCGCACCAGCGACTCCTGTGGCGGCCCGGGCGCAGTGCACGCTAACCAAGGTCGCCAGGTGCAAGGTGTTTCCTCCGACACATTGGTGTGGCTGGCTTCCGGGTTGGATGCGCGCTGTGTTAAGAAGCAGTGCGGCCTGGTTGGGTTGTGTTTCGGAGGACGCATGACTTTCGACCTTCGTCTCTCCCGAGCCCATAGAGGAATTGTAGCGATGAGACAAGATAGTAACTGCTAATAATTTGATACTACGAAATTGGGGAGAAAAAGGGGGTAAAATTTTTTACAAATATAAAAAATAAAAAATAAAGAAAAACCATTGAATGAGTGGGTGGGTCCAAACCTTTGACTGGTACTGTATAACACATAACAAAACAAAGAACAGGAAGACATTGTCATAGCCTGGAGCATTGTATACAGACATCAACAGTTGTTTTCTATTGCTGTGAGTAGGTGTATCCAAACTTTTAACTAGTACTGTATGTGTAATTATCCATTGTTGCAACCCCTATTACCATTCTGTTCAAACTCTCTTTCGTATCGTCCGAGATCCCTAAAGATTGGAAAGCTTTTGACTGGTACTGTATGACATATGTTGGACGACATGTGTGCTTAAAGTTAGAAAAAATAGCATACAAATTAGATTTTTTTTCCCAACCCCCAATATCCACAACCTCTGTAGAATGACCCATATACTACCATCATAGAGTCAAGTATTTGCCAGTAGAGAGTGTGGTAAGGCCAGCGGCTAGGTTGGCAGTGGTATTCACACTTTTTCTGTGAGAGCCCTCCTTTGACATTTGAAAAACTTGGCAGACCTCATCCATGTACAATGATTCCCCACGATGTTCTCATGGTCTCATTTTTTGACCTTCCACCTGTCCTAAAGTGTAATCTCCGCCAACTTGATTATATTTGTTTGTTTTTATCTTTCTTTTATATTCGGCAGTAATAGGTCCACGCACCGGGAGCAGAGCTTTCAACGAAAATCACAGAAGCGGGGGTACGCACCAACCTTTCCCCATTAAAAACAGTTCAGCCACGCCTGAACTCAAGCAATAACGACATACAGATTCTGGTGTATTATAACCGTAATTATAGCTCCCGTCCAAATGTCATGAATGATATACAGGTAACTGAAAAAATAAAGGAAACACCAGCATAAAGTGCCTTAATAGGGCATTGCGCCACTTTGAGCCAGAACAGCTTCAATGCACCTTGGCATAGATTCTACAAGTGTCTGGAACTCTATTGGAGGGATGCGACACCATTATTCCACGAGAAATTTCAATATTTGGTGTTTGGTTGATGTTGGTGGAAAACGCTGCCTCAGCTGAGGCCCCACTCCAGAATCTCCCATAAGTGTTCAATTGAGTTGTGGAAGCACCTGCTTTCAATACACTTTGTATCCCTCATTTACTCAAGTGTTTCCATTATTTTGGCAGTTACCTGTATATTCATGTCATCGTCACCAGTGAACTCAATTACACTCAAATGTTACTTCAACTTCAACCAGTGAATGCTAGCGATGCTACCGCTCTGTCTTAATGAGTGTTAGCATGCTGATAGCACACCCTGCACACTAAAATTTATATTTTAATAGGTATGCAGTAGGTTGATAAAAATATCAACAAAGTTATGACGAGATGCAGTAGTTCCGATGTTGTTTTTTTTGTCACTGGTTATTTTGACAAATCACGATTCCACAGATGTTAGCATCTTTTGAATTTCGGAAGGGGAAGGGAAATTCGGGCCCCAAACTTGCAAAGAGAGAGGGTGGAGCTTCTTGTTCCAGTTCCACCCCTCGTTCTAGCATTTCTTGAACACTTCTCTTAAAATGTATGGACCCAGAACATAATCAAGCAGCTGACCAATTACGCAATACTTTAGTTCCGGGTTAACTGAGAATAGCTAGTGATAGTGATGCACAAGCTAGGCCTATTTGAAACATCACGATCTCCTGGCAGCATTTACCTGACAGTGTCATGCCTGCTCCCGCTCCTCCTCGCTAGTGCTCGACCTGACAGTGTCACGCACACCTGTCACCATCATTACGCGCATCAGCGCTCGCTGGACTCACCTGGACTTCACCTGGACTTTTTGTTTTCCCCTGTCCAGACACAGTCCGTATTCTGTTCCTGTCCGTGTTTCATTAAATGTTCCCTCCCTGTAATTGCTTCTTGTCTCCAGCGTCATTCCTTTTACCAATATTTGACGCATCAGGGAGGGTTTTGTTTTTTGTTGAAGACGTCGGGTCTGGGTGCCGCTGCCGTAGGAACCCGGGGGTGCCTCAGCTGGCTCATCGGGCTTCCAAGCCTTTGCCGACTCGAGAGGTTTCATTGCCTCGGTTGGCTCGGCAAGCGCCCATCCCACGTCATGCCTCAGCCGGGTCGTCGGGCTCCACGCCTCAGCCAGCTCATCAGGCTCCCACGACTCAGCGGGATTGTCGGGCTTTCATGCCTCTGCCGGGTTGTCGGGCTCCACGCCTCAGCCGGCTCATCAGGCTCCCACGCCTCAGCCGGCTCATCAGGCTCCCACGCCTCAGCGGAATTGTCAGGCTTTCACGCCTCAGTCGGCTCATCAGTCTCCTACGCCTCAGCGGGATTGTCAGGCTTTCATGCCTCTGCCGGGTTGTCGGGCTCCACGCCTCAGCCGGCTCATCAGGCTCCCACGACTCAGAGGGATTGTCGGGCTTTCATGCCTCTGCTGGGTTGTCGGGCTCCACGCCTCAGCCGGCTCATCAGGCTCCCACGCCTCAGCGGAATTGTCAGGCTTTCACGCCTCAGTCGGCTCATCAGGCTCCTACGCCTCAGCGGGATTGTCAGGCTTTCACGGCTCCGCCGGATCGTCGGGCTCCCACGCCTCCGCCGGCTCGCCGGGCTTCTACGCCTCAGCCGGCTTGTCCACCGCCCACATCTCGGCCGGCCCGTCAGGCTCACCCAGGTGGGACGCCGGGTTGCGCCCCTAGGGGGAAGGGGGGGTACTGTCACGCCTCTTCTCCCTCTTCCTCTCTGGCGCTACAGGGCGCCAGGCTGCCCATCATTACCCACACCTGTCACCATCATTATGCACATCTGCGCTCGCTGGACTCACCTGGACTCCATTACCTTGTTGATTGCCCCTCCTATATCTGTTTGTTCCTCTGTTAGATCCCTATGTCAGCATTGGTGTTTTTGTTTTCCCCTGTCCAGACAGGGGAAAACTCATTATTCTGTTCCTGTTCGTGTTTCACTAAATGTTCCCTCCCTGTACTTGCTTCTTGTCTCCAGCGGCTTTCCTCACAGACAGATCAGTAGCTTGAAAATCCCCCCAAAAACCTGAAAACCTAAATGAAAACCCATTTGATTTTTGCCCAATGTTTGAAAAGAAAATTAAAACTGAACATAATTCACAATGATTATTATTGTGTTTTAGTTTCTTTTGGAGTCGAAGATAATAGTTTCAGTACAGTTTTAGTTTTTGAAACAAGTTCATTATTTTTATTTCAGTTTACTAAATTGTTTTTTCATGATTAGTTTTGGCTTAAATTTCAGTTTTAGTTTACTATAATAACCTTGCTATCTAGTGCACCTGCACCCCGTAATTCACAAGTCTAAAAAAGAATCCCAGTCGGCAATGCCCTAGTTAAAATATTTTAAACAGAGGGGCGGCAGGTGACAAGCTTGTGTGTATGATTCATAAGCTGCCTTAATTAATATTACTGAATGACTAGGAAGCATCTAATTTCTGTTCAGGTGTGTATGATATGGAATATTCTCAAGTCATGTGCAAATGCATAGGCTACATGTAATTTGGTGTATGATTGCATGTATAATTGTATTCAAGTGTGTACCTGAATGTGTATTTGTAAATAGTGTTTGTGTCCAGTATATTGGTCTTTGTTTTCAAAGGTGTGTGGTAAATGTGTGCTCATGTTCAGGTGTGTGTAAGAAAGGGTTTGTACTGGTGCTCAGATGTAGGCCTTACAATGATATATAGATAGATGTGGTATATGAGATAGTTAATTCACTTGTTTCATGTGATGAGTAACCTTGCCGGAGACCTGAAAGACTTGTAATTTTGTGTTTGGGCTGAAGGACCCAACGTCTCGGCTTTTGCTTAGCAGGTTAATGCAGTCCGGACGATACATGGTCAGTAACACTGGTGCCAAGATTGAAAGGAAGAGTGAAAGTAGTGGAGCCAGCTCACCAGACGGCCAGAGACCTAAACAAGATGCCAGAGACCTAAACAATTGTGTCGTGGCTCTCTCAGAGATAATGTCTAAGGTTTAGCTCAGTAGGCAAATGTGGTCTTCAGTCACACCGACAACCAGTTTCCAATATCCTGTCAGTTGTGTAATATATGGTAATCTACAGACAAAAGTGGTGGCAATAAGCAGTTCCTCCGTCCCTTTCCTTATGGCCCTGTTAGACAATACTTAAATGATTAGGTTGGCGCAAACAACTGGCCACAATACAACGCAACGGCAGAGCCAAGAAAAATAATTACCCGCCATTAGACACGAAAGCTTGGTATAACTTAACAAAAATGTTTTACGCAATTCAATAGAAAACAAAAAAGTTGAGACAAAGTACTACAGTCTCTGCCTGAGGATGAATATGTGCCTGATATAAATGATTGATAATGTTCACAGTCACCATTGTCGTTGATATATTGAAAAGGCGCAAGAAAGGGAAAACCTCGTCAGTTCCACAACTGAATGCATTCAACCGAAATGCCTCTTCCGTATTTAACCCTCTGATTCAGAGAGGTGGGGGGAGGGCTACCTTAATCAAATGCCCAGGGAGCAGTTGTTTTTCAGTGTACACTACCTTGCTCAAGGGCACAATGCCCACCTTAGGGATTTGAACCAGTGACCTTTTAGGTTACTGGCCCATCGCTCTTAACAGCTAGGCTACCTGCTACGTTATACCAGAAGCTTTGGGGAGTCAGGCTGTAGACCTAACCACAGATGCATCCATTTTCTAGTAATTTCTGTATTGTAATTTACTGTTTTCTATGCTGCCAAAGCGTTGTATTTTCTGAGATTAAATTCCATATACATAAAACACGCAATACATAAAACCATTCAACTGTCTTCTATCTTCTTCTCACAAACTCTGAAGTTCTCAAGCCTTTAATTTTAAACAGTTCAACCGAGTTCTTGCAATGGAATCATACATAGATAAAGCTTCTTCACTCTGACTGCAGGCAATGTACAGTAAGCCGTGACTTCTCCGATGATTACAGCGCTCGTGCCTTGTCAATTGATAACGGTTAATTCGTTTCGAATTCTGTCTTGTTCATCAAATTAGGCATATCAACATTTAATAAAATGCATCCAAAGGATTACCTCCAATGTAAGCACAGTTTAGGCTATATTTTATTCAAGAGGTTTGCATATAAATTCTAGTCTCTGGTTTTCTAGTCTATGAAGGGTTGGTTTCGCCATGACATCAACATGTTAAGTGAAGAGAAATACAGTTTACCTTAAGCATTGAATTAGCAATACTACGCAATTTTGTTTTTTTAATAAACATCATTAGTAGCTACTTATCTGGTTCATAAATAATTTAAATATGTTTGTTAAATTAATCTAATCACCCAGCCTCGAGAATTATGCGTGGATGCTTAGGCTAATGTTGTATGCTTACCTTATGAAAGATACCACCCGCAGACTATTCCAATCTTTCTGTGATATTACTTTTGCTGTAGTCCACAAAAGTCGTGGTCAGTCCTTACATTCCGAATTGAGGAACGACACCGGCGACCGTTAACATCAATCCAACAGTGTGATTTCGAAAATGAACGGGCAGATTTGAAACAGTATCAGCACAGCTGTACGTGGCCATTATTGTAGCGTGCGCGTCCTTTGTCCTATTTGAAGAAAATAACGTATATTTGACGGCTGGCGGTGCACACCACTAATGGAGTGTCATATCTACAAAAATGAGTCATAAGAAATGATATTGCTCGTAAAATCCCCCATTTAATTAAGGCCACAATGCTCCATATCACATAGGATGTAGGCCTACCTGCCGCTAAGAGAGCCAGTAACTGAACGATATCTGATTGCGCCGCTGGATGGATGTGGCAAGCTTAGTTCCCTGTGGCAGTGGGAGTAAACCGCAATAATAAGAAATCATTTATTGGGACAATATCATTTTCTTGGTTGTCGTCTCCTCTGTGCTTAGCCTATATTTGTAACATCTATACAATACATTATTGATGCGTAATTTCAACTACCCACTTTTTGTCTTTCCCTTGGTTGAATATGATTATTTGACTCAGAGGAGAAAAGACTCTAAGATCTATTTTGATCCAGATGTCATTACAAAAACATTATAACTATACTGAACAAAAATACAAACGCAACATGCAATTTCAAACATTTACTGAGTTATAGTTCATATAAAGGAAATCAGTAAATTGAAATGAATTCATTAGGCATCTGTTGGTCACAGATATCTTAAAAAAGTCATGACAATGGGCCTCAAGAACTCATCACAGTATCTCAGTGCATTCAAATTGCCATCGATAAATGCAATTGTGTTTGTTGTCCGTAGTTTATGCCTGCCCATACCATAACCCCCCGCCACCATGGGGCACTCTGTTCACAACGTTAACATCCGCAAACCACTTTCCCACACAATGCCATACACATGGCCTGCGGTTGTGAGGCCGGTTGGATGTACTGACAGATTCTCTTAAACAATGTTGGAGGAGGCTTATTTTAGAGAAATTAACATAAAATTATCTGGCAACAGCTCGGGTAGACATTCATGCCGTTAGCATGGCAATTGCATGCTCCTTCAAAACTTGAGACATCTGTGGCATAACTGCACATTTGAGAGTGGCCTTTCATTTTACCAAGCACAAGGTGCACTTGTGTAATGATCATGTTGTTTAATCAGCTTCCTGATTTGCCACACCTGTCAGATGGCAAAGGAGAAATGCTTACTAGCAGGGATGTAAACAAATTTGTGCACAACATTTGAGAACAATATGCTTTTTGTGTGTATGAAACATTTCTAGGATCTTTTATTTCAGCTCATGAAACATGGGACTAACACTTTACATGTTGCGTTTATATTTTTGTTCAGTGTACATTGTGATGCTGGAGAACACAAGTTGACCCGGATGCTACATTTTATGCATGTGTGGTTGCACCGGCAGTGAAAAGTATTTTCGTCAAATTGAAGCTATACTGGACAAGACTTTGCATCGATAGCTGAGTAACGACGTGAATTATGAATATACTATATCCTAGTATATCGTAGGGCAAATGGATACGAAAGATAAATTATTTTCAGCTGGAGGGATCTGGGATATCCTTCCGCCTGGCGAGATATAAATATCAGAGTAATTCCGTGCAATGGGTGTGATGCGCGTGCCCCCTATAAATACCTGGGCGCATAGCGTTACTTCCTCTTTTCTTCCCTCGGCTACACAGTATTGGATGAAGACTCTGTAGATTAGTTTTTGTTGAGTGTGTAGATATACTCTATTCTGGGAAGAGCTTAACCCTCCCAGGAGTGCTCTGCAGTGTTTTGTCTTCAGTTAAGATTTTTCTTACAGGTCGACACCGTGCTACGAAGTAGAGTGAACGGGTTGGGCCAACCTGTTCACGGCACTAGGCTCAGTTGTCTTGTCTGTCCGCATGTTAGCCTCCTGGCTAATTGCGTTACCTGTTGCTTGTTAGATTCAGCTGGGAGCTAGTCTCTTCTCTGGAGATTGAGGCTGGGTACCGCACCTACCCAGGATAGGGGAAACTCGTGTGTTATCTAGCTCTAGCTAAACACTGTTGCTCTCCAGAAGTAGGACTGATGATTGAGTCGCACCTTAATTTCCAGGCTTCGCATCCTAGCTAGCATACTCTCTTGCTGGCTTGAGCTGCAGCTGTTGCATTTAGAGCATGTGCGCCTCCGTAATCTCGCAAGAGTTGGCCAGTCTGTGCTCAGGACATCACCTCACACAGTCTGTTACTGTGTCAGTTGAGTTTGGCTCCTCACATCCATACATTTTGGACATTGTGAGTGGAATTTCTCGAATGTATTCTGATATCCATAGAATATATTATTACTTAATTCACATATTTCCCTGAGAGCAGAACTACTTTAAGACTATTATCTGGTCTATAAGACACATCTGTATTTCTGCTTATGTCTAGACGAGGAGAAGATTATCCATGCCATACTTTTGCAATAAATGCAATGCTGGCTTGCATGTTTTGTGCTACTCTTGGCCGACGCCTATGTGATGCACGATTAGCTATGATGAAAGAGACAAATGCTAGAGGCTCCAGGAGCAGTCTCAAGCGTAACAACCCTCCCCAGCGGTGGGCCCTCCCACCAAGCAGTCCAAGAAGGACAGGGGACCTACTCTGGATGAGTTGGAGGCCCAGGCAGCCTCTCTGTTTTCGCAGGTCCGCTCTGTCTGCCCGACAGGATCCGTTGAAGACTTAAGACAGGATCCTGATGCTATCTCCATCCTTGCTAGTAATGACCTAGACTAAGGATGGGCCACCTCAGTCATCCTGATGGGTGTGGCCCCGGATCGGCCTCTTCTCCCAACCCCATCGGGGAAAGTGGGAGGAGCTTGTGGAGTGCCCCTGGGAGCTGGATACAGTCCTACAGGGGTACAAACTCCAGTCCCAATGCCGGCCACCATCATTCAGTGGGGTTTGTTCAACTCAACAGCCGACTCCTTGAAAAGAGAAGCTCTCCAACTGGAGATTGCCTCCCTGCTGGAGAAGAATGCAATCAGACAACTCGAACCATCAGAACAGCACAGTGAGTTCTATGGAGTATATTTCCTAGTCCCCAAGAAAGATGCTGACTTTCGCCCCGTCCTGGACTTGAGGCCTCTCAACCATCCCGCATCCTACAGGCTATCAACCTAGGCCAGTGGTTCACCACTCTTGACCTAAAAGAGGCCTACTTCCACGTACCGATCCACCCGGCTCACAGGAAGTTCCTGCGCTTTGCATTCAACGGCATTGAATACAAAGTTGGCCTTCTACACCTGCAGAGGTGGTTCAATGCTCAGGGTTTACATTCCAAGGAATGTGCAGGAGCACTGGCAAGGTGGCGATTCTTGAAATTCCTTCCAGGCAGGAAACGCTTGGACAGAGTCCATCGGAGGGAACTGGTTCAAACAGACGCCTCCTTGTCAGGCTGTGGAGCAGTATTGAGGGGGAGGGCAGCCAGCAGGACATGGAGCCCTAGCTGGTCCAAACTCCACATGAACACTCCAACTAGCTCTGCTAAATTTTCTCCCAAACATAAACCACCAGGGGGGTCTGGGTTCCATCTGCCTACACCAGATGGCACATACCCTTCTGCTGTGGTTACAGAAGAATCTGGCCTCACTAAGAGCTGTACACCACCCAGGGATCCTGAACACTGCAGTGGACATGCTGTTCAGGGAAGGTCCTCCGGAAGGCGAGTGGCGACTTCATCCCCGAATAGTGAGTCGCATGTAGGGACTATTTGGGGAAGCGAAGGTGGATCTGTCTGCTTCAGAGAGGAACACACAGTGCCCCCTCTGGTTCTCGATAACCCCCCCCCCCCCCATTTGGCCTAGTTGCCCTGGCACACGAGTGTCCGAGGAAGAGGCTATACGCCTTCCCCTCCAATCCCGCTGATTCCAGCGACTCTGGACAGATTCAGGGAAGCGGGCCATCAGGACCTTCTGATTGCCCCGAGATTGCAGAGACGCCACTGGTTCAGCACAATACTGTCAATCCTAGCAGGGAGAGCATGGGAACTACTGTACCTTGGAGACCGGACCTATTGTCACAGGCGGAGGGCACATTGTGGCATCTGAAACTCTCCCTCCTACAGCTGTGGGCCTGACCCGCTGAACAGCAAAAATGGTCTGGTTTAGATCTTGAACCCTCTGTAGTTAACATCTTACAGAGTGCCAGGGCTCCGTGCGCCACATCAACCTATGACACAAGGTCGAGCGTGTTCTGCCAGTGGTGTGGGGAGCAGGGGGTTGCTCCAGAATCTTGCGGCATAAAAACTGTGCTCCTGTTCTTGAGATCTTTGTTTGATGCTGGCAGGGCTGCATCAACACTTAAGGTATACACAGCAGCCATTTCAGCATGTCATGATAAAGAGCAGGATGGTCCACTTGGCAGCCATCCGCTCATGGCAATATGTCTTAAGGGAGTCTGTAGATCACGCCCCTCAGGAGCCCCCCCTGTTCCCAAATGGGATTTAGATCTGATTCTGGAGTACTTTCTAGACCTCCCTTTGAACCGTTAGACGCTATAGACTTGAAACATCTCTCTCTTAAGACTGTGTTTCTGGTGGCCATCGCCTCTACCAAGAGGGTTGGCGAGCTCCATGCTTTATCTGTTAGTAATGGATGTTATCGCCTGGGCCCGGGTAAGGCGAGCGTTATTCTGCGGCCTAATCCTGCCTTCCTACCAAAGGTCCTGCCCCCCGGTCACAACAACAGGGAATTTGTGCTAACAGCCTTGTCCACCTCCATGCCTCACTCATGATGTTGATGTACATGTGCTATCTTTTGTGAGATCCCTAAACACATACGTGGAGCGGACGTTGGAATACAGGGTAAGCTTCTCTCAAACCAACTGTTGTCAACGGTTGTCACATTGGATTGTTCACACTATCCTGCAAGCATGTAGCCTAGCTGGCCACCCAGTGCCATCCTCTATTGTAGCACACCACTAGGGGAGTTGCCACCCCCTGTGCACTGCTTAAGGAAGTCCCCCTCTCTGACATACAGTATGTGCGGCTGCTAGCTGGGCGCCCCCCAGTACCTATGCAAGTTCTTACCAGGAGAATGTGGTTGATCCTCACGGTGTGAGCTCAGCTGTGCTTGGTGCTGCATCGGACACTTATGGGGATGTGTTGCCCTAGGCAGTGACCAACGCAAACCGACTTACTCTGGTATTGTCATCGTATTGAGTGACTAGCATAGTCTCTCAAGCGAAATAGAACAAAGGTTACTCATGTAACCACGGTTCTTAGTGCTAGGGACAATGCTAGTCCAGATGTCGGTAACCTTGTATCCTCGTGAAGTGTCTTGAGGAAGTGATGCTACTTGCGGGGGGCTCACGCATCACACCCATGGCACAGAATTACTCTGATGTTAATATCTCGACTCATCCTGCCGCCACTCATTGAGTGACACGCATGGTCCTTAGCTCATAGAACCATTACACCCTCATATTTATCAATAGTTTTTTGTCCTCAGCCACTTGTTTTCCAATAATATTCTTTATGCTTCTTCTCGTGGTCCCTTTTCGCTGACATTATTGCACTTGTTACTTGACACATAAGACTTCTTTCCTGGTGGTTCTGCATGAATGGGTTTCCCTCCTTGGGGCTCAGATTGGAGGCTAGTGAGAAATACTAATAAACATAGCTACATGACAACCATGAGAACAGAGATTAAATAGTTGGGCAGCATTATACAAATCAAGTGAAGTTATGTCATCCTTGGCAGAGAATATCCTTTTTCCATCTCAAAGTGAGCTGCACAATGTACTGCAGTGCATACAAGGCCTGACATCTTTTTGTGGACCCGTCATGCATTTCAACTGATGTCCAACCTGAGATGTGCAGTATGCACTGTAGGCTACTTGAAGACTGAAGGTGAGGCTACATCTTCCGGGCTAAGAGGTAACCATGCTGGAAAGCACAATCTGGAAACAAAATATTCTATAGTGTGAATCAGGCAAGATGATCTCTACTCACCTTTATAATTATTTTATTTCATTTTATTTTATTATTTTCAGGGGGGATGAGACAATGTCCTACACAACAAATTGGACAGTGTTACCTAGTGTTGATTTTTCAGTGTAACATTTCTGGTGTTGATTCAGAGTTACAAATGAACTTTGTAAGTGTTAAATTAACACTCATTGGTGTAAAATAACCCCAGTGTTGGTGTTAATAACCAGAGTTGGAACAAAACATTATCATATTTGCCAGCATGCTCAAATGTAGGTTGATTTTTACAATTGTTTGTTTCAATGTAAATGTTTTTGCATTTACATTGATGAATTAGTCTTATGCTACTCAAATATAAATAACATAAACTTTTCTAAACTAATCCAATCTTTTACTTGGACTTATTACACCCATTACTGAAATGGTTGTTCCAGTTTAAATGCTTTAGATAGTCTCATATCTTAGTCTTGTCAACGTTGGAAGTCATTCTGAATGCAGGTTGCGAGTGAATAAAAATTCCAAATGTTGGATATCTCCACTTTGGATTCCAATAAAAATTACACATCACTTTGCAAGCCAGCATAATGTGTACATTCTGATTGTGTTAAAAAATGTAATTTTTATGTTACATATTCAATTAGAATCTCACTTGGTGAAGGCCACAGGATTGAAAATGAACGAATGCAACAACCATGTCTTTGTCACTAACAAATACAGTCATGAGTGGTAAACTCACAATTCACTTGAAAGGCAAGGTATACTGGAAAATATGCAAATAAGGCTTTACACTAAGCAAATTATTAATTTAACATTGAAACGTGTGGACCCATAGACACGTTTAAAGGAAAACTCCACCCCAAAACAATCTTTTGGTATGTAACTTTCAAAATACAGAAATCCTCCTCTGCATGATGCATTTTGATTGAACCAGAGAATTTGCTGTCTATATCATCTTATATTGTGTTTCCAAGATAGCTCATGAAAAAGGATTTGGGACCTTATTTTGAGGGCCTCTACATTAGGCCTACAATCCGATCTGAAAGACCATGCAAACATGCATTCAACATCAAATATAACATTTCAAATGTTATCCCACCCATACACCACAATTAGCAACAAGGTCACGGGAGGCAACCTATAGCCATTGCATGCATTGCCTTACATGTATTGTCTCAATACCGTTCTGGTGTCCACAGCAATGCATTGTGTTAGGTGATTGTGTGCTCCACGTGACATGCTTGTAAGGAGTAGCATTAATGAGCATCTGTACTGTAACAACATCTCAGGATGGAAATATTCCATTAATTGAGCACCCCAAGCCACTTCAGATGAGCTGAGTAACTATTTGGATGTCTGTAACATCCATACCAAATATTCATCATTCTGAGATCATTCCCACGCCGGAGGATATTCAAAGTGAAAGAAAAAAACTAATACTGTAGTACTACAGTGTGTGTGTGTGTGTGTGTGCGTGCGTGCGTGCGTGCGTGCGTGTGTGTGTGTGTGTGTGGTCTTGTTCTTCTATCCTCGAGGGGACCTGAAATACTCCAAAGTCCTCGTGGGGACATTTCCCACGTCTCCACGAGGAAAAAGGCTATTTTAAGTTTAGGGGTTAGATTTACGGTTAGGATTATAATTAGAGTCTGAGTTAAGGATTATGGGTTAAGATTACGGTTAAGGCTAGGGACGATTTGGAATGGAAATCAATTTTAGGTCAATTCTCAATCAATTCTTCATTGTAGCTTAACAAACTGGCATCCCAGCATCCCATCTATCCATAGTAGTAGATACTATTGATTTAATATAAGGAGACCAGTGAGCTTTGATCACTGGATGAGCACACTGCAAGGGTATCACAGGACAAGTATGAGAACAGAGAGAGAGAGATGGAGAGATAGTGAGAGAGGGATAGAAAGAGAGATGGAGGGATAGGGATAGAGATGGAGAGAGATATGGAGAAAGACAGAGCAGGGCCCTTTCCTGTGTGACGCTTCGTGACCTGGAAGTAAAGTGACAGAAGGCATCCCCGCCCACTGTGTCTGCAGGGCAACACAGGGCTGCCCATCTCCCACCTCCTGTGTGAGCTCAGCCAACCTCCCTCAGCAGTCTTACTGTACACACCAGCATTGAATACTTTGGGAACACATTTGAAGGCCTGCTTATTAAGTTCAGTCAGTAGAAGGAATAACAATAACAACACAAATCTACATGACTTCAGGTCGAATCTAAACTAGTCTGTGCTTGTGTTTGTGAAGACATTTTTCAGTTTCTGGCAGCAAGTATTCTTAAAGCATGACCCTTTAAGCAGCCGTACACTCACTACCCTGCTGACAAAACTTGCATAGAGCAGCATAGCTTGGTCCAGCATAGGTGCTGGTGTTGCTGGGGACCAGCCTTCACTGTGTTGTCGTGGGGACCAGGCTCCGCTGTACTTTGCTGTTGACCTGCCTTTGCTGTGTTTTCGTGGTCCCTTCGCTGCGTTTTTGTGGTGACCAGCCCTCGCTGTGCTTTGCTGTTGACCAGCATAAGCTGATCCCCAGCAAAACCAGCATCAAGTCACATCATGCTGGCTTGCAAAGTTATGTTTAATTCCTATTGGAATGCAGCCAGAGTGGGGATATCTAACAATTGGAACTTTATTTCACAGAAATATGCATGCAGAATGACTGCCAGGCTTAGAAAGGAAAATAAGTGTGACTACTCAAACCATCTAAACTGGATCAACCAATTTCAGTAACAGGTGCAATAAATCCAACAAACAAATTGGATTAGTTTACACAAATGTATGTTATTTACAGTGCCTTGCGAAAGTATTCGTCCCCCTTGAACTTTGCGACCTTTTGGCACATTTCAGGCTTCAAACATAAAGATATAAAACTGTATTTTTTTGTGAAGAATCAACAAGTGGGACACAATCATGAAGTGGAACGACATTTATTGGATATTTCAAACTTGTTTAACAAACCAAAAACTGAAAAATTGGGCGTGCAAAATTATTCAGCCCCTTTACTTTCAGTGCAGCAAACTCTCTCCAGAAGTTCAGTGAGGATCTCTGAATGATCCAATTTTGACCTAAATGACTAATGATGATAAATACAATCCACCTGTGCGTAATCAAGTCTCCGTATAAATGCACCTGCACTGTGATAGTCTCAGAGGTCCGTTAAAAGCGCAGAGAGCATCATGAAGAACAAGGAACACACCAGGCAGGTCCGAGATACTGTTGTGAAGAAGT
The DNA here is from genome assembly GCF_036934945.1 of Oncorhynchus masou masou. Taxonomy (NCBI): domain Eukaryota; kingdom Metazoa; phylum Chordata; class Actinopteri; order Salmoniformes; family Salmonidae; genus Oncorhynchus; species Oncorhynchus masou. The sequence goes on from NC_088229.1 coordinate 37,349,283, forward strand.
TTAAAGCCGGATTTGGATACAAAAAGATTTCCCAAGCTTTAAACATCCCAAGGAGCACTGTGCAAGCGATAATATTGAAATGGAAGGGGTATCAGACCACTGCAAATCTACCAAGACCTGGCCGTCCCTCTAAACTTTCAGCTCATACAAGGAGAAGACTGATCAGAGATGCAGCCAAGAGGCCCATGATCACTCTGGATGAACTGCAGAGATCTACAGCTGAGGTGGGAGACTCTGTCCATAGGACAACTATCAGTCGTATATTGCACAAATCTGGCCTTTATGGAAGAGTGGCAAGAAGAAAGCCATTTCTTAAAGATATCCATAAAAAGTGTCGTTTAAAGTTTGCCACAAGCCACCTGGGAGACACACCAAACATGTGGAAGAAGGTGCTCTGGTCAGATGAAACCAAAATTGAACTTTTTGGCAACAATGCAAAACGTTATGTTTGGCGTAAAAGCAACACAGCTCATAACCCTGAACATACCATCCCCACTGTCAAACATGGTGGTGGCAGCATCATGGTTTGGGCCTGCTTTTCTTCAGCAGGGACAGGGAAGATGGTTAAAATTGATGGGAAGATGGATGGAGCCAAATACAGGACCATTCTGGAAGAAAACCTGATGGAGTCTGCAAAAGACCTGAGACTGGGACGGAGATTTGTCTTCCAACAAGACAATGATCCAAAACATAAAGCAAAATCTACAATGTAATGGTTCAAAAATAAACATATCCAGGTGTTAGAATGGCCAAGTCAAAGTCCAGACCTGAATCCAATCGAGAATCTGTGGAAAGAACTGAAAACTGCTGTTCACAAATGCTCTCCATCCAACCTCACTGAGCTCGAGCTGTTTTGCAAGGAGGAATGGGAAAAAAATGTCAGTCTCTCGATGTGCAAAACTGATAGAGACATACCCCAAGCGACTTACAGCTATAATCGCAGCAAAAGGTGGCGCTACAAAGTATTAACTTAAGGGGGCTGAATAATTTTGCACGCCCAATTTTTCAGTTTTTGATTTGTTAAAAAAGTTTGAAATATCCAATAAATGTCGTTCCACTTCATGATTGTGTCCCACTTGTTGTTGATTCTTCACAAAAAAATATGGTTTTATATCTTTATGTTTGAAGCCTGAAATGTGGCAAAAGGTCGCAAAGTTCAAGGGGGCCGAATACTTTCGCAAGGCACTGTATCTTTGTGTACAACAAACAAAAAAGATAATGAAACAAACAATCCTAAAAATCAACTGCAATAGAGCATGCTGGGAAATATGATATTGCTTAACCAGCTAGTGTCTGAACATGCTAGATCAGCATGGACCAGCTTGGTCACCAGCATAAGCTGGTGTGTGTCCAAAAAACACTGAAGGCTGATCACCAGTGTCCAAAACACAGCAAAGGCTGGTCACCAGTGTCCAAAACACAGCGGAGACTGATCACCAGTGTCCAAAACACAGTGAAGACTGATAACCAGTGTCCAAAACATAGTGAAGGCTGGTCACCAGCAAAACCTGCTAGACCAAGCTGGTAAACCAGCATAACCAGCTAGACTATGCTAGTCAGACCAGCATCTGACCAGCACTGACCAGCATAGACCAGAAAATACCAGCATGAAATGTATGCTGTTTTCTTTTCTTCAGCAAGGTGCATGGGATTGGTTCATTTAACTCACTCTTTTTCCAGTGGCAGCATCTCGTATTTCTAGGTTTGTGTTCTTCCTCTAGCTCTCAAAGAGTAGGCCAATATCCCCTTGTTATTTATCTTCTAGTTGATTTTTCTCCAATGGCAAGTTGCCTCTAACAGCATGCCTATGAGTAGACTCGGACTGTTGGCCACAGTATACAGCATACTAGAGTTTTAACATTCAAGAGCTTATTTGTTTTTACATGAACCTTGTGGATGTTAGCTAGATAGGCTGCATTTCTGTGCTATTCATCCTTTAACGGTCGTTTGGCCCTGCCATCAGTGAACACCTTAGTGATCGTGACTCTCCCCACTATGCACAGCGGGTGGAACCTATAAAACAGGCCGGGAGCCAGCGTTGATGAAACCAGATTGCTCTCTCTTTTTCTCTCTCTCTCCTCCGGATCGTTTATTCCCTCCATCCCTCCCTCCTAATGGGTTTCCTTCCGTCATTGTGGATAATTCGTCTTCCAAATAGCCTTGTCAGTCTCCACATTGGGTAAGAGCGCGAGGCGGCCGCAAATCCCCTAAGGCTGGGATGTTGGGAAACACATCCGGGGCCGTACGAATGAGGAGGAGGAAACGACCTGAGACACACTCTTTATGAAACAGGTTAGGTTATAGAATATAGATACACTCCGCAAAGGAGCAGTGGTGTCATGTACTTAAGTAAAAATACTTTAAAGTACTACTTAAGTCGTTTTTTGTGGTATCTGTACTTTACCATTTTACTTCACTACATTCCTAAATAAAATAATGTACATTTTCCTTGACACCCAAATGTACTTGTTACACTTATCAAGAGAACATCCCTGGTCATCCCTACTGCCTCTGATCTGGTAGACTCATTAAACACAAATGCTTCGTTTGAGTGTTGGAGTGTGCCACTGGCTATCCGTCAATAAAAAACATTTAAAAAATTGTGCCGTCTGGTTTGCTTTAATATAAAGAATTTGAAATGATTTATACTTTTACTTTTGATACTTAAATACATTTTAGCAATTCCATTTACTTTTGATACTTAACTATATTTAAAAACAAATATTTTTGGATTTTTACTCAAGTAGTATTTTACTGGGTGACTTTCACTTTTACTTGAGTCATTTTCTATTAAGGTATCTTTACTTTTACTCAAGTATGACAGTACTTTTTCCACCACTGCAAAGGAGTGCCAGTATGCATATTATTTGTATTGTTGGGAGTGAGGAACAAGGATGTGGGGGAGTGAGGATGGACGGTGAGATATACTCACACAATGAAGTAGTTGAAGTAGTTAATAGAAGGCGTGTACTCAATGCGTTTCAGCACATTGAAAGATCCTCATTAGTACTTTAAACGGGACTGTCTCAGTAAATGCAGCATTTAAAAAAATGTAATAATCAACATGATACTAGTTTGCTCTCCACTATCTGGTTAAGGAGTTGCAGGCCTGGTTGTGTGTATAGCCTACGTGGTATATTAGCAGTGTTATTGAACAGGCCAAATACTTTCCCCCCCATCTGAGATAAAACTCTGTCTACAACCCCTTTCCTCTCCTCATATTCCCTCTTCCTACTCTATTCTTCATTAAGGATAATTGCATTTTCAATGGGAAAATTAAAAGCACACAGCTGTGAAGACAATAACCTTCGGGAGTCCAATGACACACTGTCTTGCTGTGTAACCTTACGCCTGTTTAAATAGTAAGAAATACTATCTCAAACAGCTATATAGATACTATCCCAAAATGGGAAACTATACTACTATACTTCTGATGGCTTAAAGCAGTGGATAACAACCTTGGCTCATGTTTGTTATACATTTTCCTGATTTAGATGGAGTCTCCTATTAGTTGCATCTTTACCGTAGCAGGCCGGTGACGAGGTGAAAGGAAATCTAAGACCTGGGACTTCATCTTCTGAATGTAGAGTTGCCTCGGGATATTCGAATAGCTGTTGATCTATGTTCATTTAGCTAGGGATGTTGGTTGGTCCCGGAGGCAACAATCTACGTGCCAGAGGTCTGTCGTGTTGCATGGAAACACACCACACACATGCACACACACACACACACACACACACACACACACACACACACACACACACACACACACACACACACACACACACACACACACACACACACACACACACACACACACACACACACACACACACACACACACACACACAGGCTAAAATGTTGTACAGTCCTATCAACACATCAGGCAACTGGAGAATCCCTGCATCTATCGAGAGAGAGCGAAAGAGAGAGAAAGACACACAGAGAGAGAGAGAGAGAGAGAGAGAGAGAGAGAGAGAGAGAGAGAGAGAGAGAGAGAGAGAAAAGAAAGAGGGAGAGATGAAGAGAAAGACTGTGAAACAGTGGAGAGCGAGAGTAGGGAGCCAGATTAAGGGTTGTTCCACCTCAAGAAGCACAAGAAAGAGGATTTTGACACCCACCATCTCAGTGTGCTGAAATTGTTTCTGTAGTTAAAAACAAATCATTTTTTTCATTCCTGAAACATTATTTTGTTGAAATATAATTGGATCTTTGGACCATAATGAATTGCTTTTATACACAACTGGCTTGACCACACAATTTATTTTCATCATGAGCAAAAGCTATTGGCTTTCTACCTAAAGTGGCAAAGAAAATATTGTGATCCATTTAATTGAGACCAGCAAAATTAATATAAGGGTGTGGCAGCAGCAGGAAGAGCGGCACCTAGTGGACAAATCCCGTTACTTTCAAACAAATGTATGAAAAAGAATGCAAGAGACTTCAATGGCAGGTTTCTCTGAATAGGGGAAAAAAATATCAGATTCACAGGTTACATGGGATGAAGAAGCAATACTCCAAGCCACAGCTCCATACTACTTGTCAAACATAGAGAACTGATACTGTAAACTGGTTGTTGGGGTGGGATTGGCGTGGGGTGTGGGGGGGTTCGTGGGTGGCTTTTTATCATTTTATTGGATTCCTCATGTCTTACTCAATGGTAGGAATAAGTTTGCTCCAAATCGGATGTTGTGTACTATAATTATTGGATATTATATGAATCCTATCATTAAAAAGGGCCAATTTGGTTGCAATAAGTTAGCTTAATTAGCTCAAATAAAAATGCAACAAAATAATGTTGCAAGGAACACTAATGTTATCTGTTTCTAACTACCAAAACGATTCCTGAACAATCTGAGATGGTGGGTGTCATGTCTTGCTGAAATGACAAGAGAACGAGTGAGTGAGAGGGAAGGAGCAGAGTCATAGCCCCCGAGCCAAGGACTGATTTCTGTGTGAACGACAGAATGCATAAAATTTGTTTAGTGGATGCCCTCTCTGCCAAGGCAAGCCCGGGCCTAGGACATCAGTGAGCAAGCAAAGGACAGACAGAAACCTCTGGCTACCATGTACAGTATTTATTTACTTTTAATTTATTTATCAATGCATATACAGACCCATAGCTTTGCACACAGACTGATCGTCGATAGCCTTCTTAAATAAAGATCTTTGACGATAAAATAAAGATACATACGTATCTCCTTTCTTTTACATACACATATAAACACTTTGGTGTGCAGCAATGAAACTTACATTAAAAAGTCAAGAAGAGTATGAGGAATTTTTTCAAGTCATACATTTTTTCAAGTCAGACCCCATCTATTTTAGTTTTAGGTTTAGTAATAAGATAGGGAAGTTTTCCATCTAAGTGCTGTGGGTTGGATGATGGAGTATTCCGGGTTATGGTGTCATTGTTGGCGCTCCTTGTCTGCCAGTCTCTTTGCCTTATTCTGGAGATATCGCATTTTGCCATCCTCAAAACGCCTCTGCTCCCCATCTCCTTCAAGCTGTGGAAAGAGAAAGGCGGCCATTTTTAGTACAGTTTCACCCAGATCAACATACACTTACACACACTGTGTCTTTGAGCCCCATCCACACTCACTTCTGTCAAGTCTTTTACACCCCTGTCGACACTATTGTTGCGTGGGTCTATTTTCTTCAGCAGCGCTGCACTTGGCTGCATCATGGGAAGACTTGGTCGCTGGCTGCACAGTGTTAAGGAAGCTGCCTGGCAACCTCATGACAACCTCACGACTAACACAACAATTACAGCACATGTCAAATATCCTTACATGGTACTGTTTCATCGCTAGGATGTTGCTTCCATCCACTCACAGTGTATAGTGACAGGGACGCTATCGATATGTGTGTGTGTGTGCGTGTGTGTGCGTGTGTGTGTGCGTGTGTGTGTGTGACCTATTTCCCTGCATTCCCTGTCTGCTGTGAACATACACACCAACAAAACCCAAATCCTGTCACTTCACTCAGGCTGGTGCACAAGCCAAGCCAGGGTGACACATTGATGGATGGATGCACAAATCACACATGCCTCACTCGTACTGAAGCATATTTCCCCAAACATTTCTAGCATGAGTTCCACTGGAATATTGTGTGGCTCTGATGTTATGCTCACTACACATTGGAGCGATTTCAGTATAATTTCTGTGTGAAACTGAAGCAATTTCAGTTTGTATAAGCAAGTATAATATCTTCTGATAAGGCTGATAATATGTTGTCTCTCCATGTATCAAAACGTTCTCCTGAGTGGCGCAGCGGTCTAAGACACTACATCTCAGCGCCAGAGGCATCACTACAGACCCTGGTTTGATTTCAGGCTGTATCACAACCGTCTGTAGTTGGAAGTCCCATAGGGTGGCGCACAATTGGCCCAGCGTCGTTAGGGTTTGGCCGGGGTAGGCCGTCATTGTAAATAAGAATGTGTTCTTAACTGACTTTCCTAGTTAAATAAAGGCTAAATAAAATAAAATATCAAGTCCACTGGTTGTGTAATGAGTGAGTAATGTTGAATAAAATATGTGGGTTACTATAAAGTTCATAAAGGTGTTACAGAACGTTCATGGCAGGGGTTATAAACAGTTCTAATAATAAATCATCATGTTTCATCTGTAGAGTGCAAGTTCTGAATGCCTATACGCTGTGCACTTCTTTCAAATTGTATCACCTAACTGTTCATGTCATGACACATAGAATCTCACACTGCAAGCTCTGAATACAAAATCAATTAACAGCCTGAAACAACCAGTTGCAACCATGGCTGTTGGCACACATACATGCATGCACAAACGCGTACGCATGAACAAACTCGTGCACACAAACACACACACATAGACACACACAAACATACCGTGGGCAAAACTGTGCAATTTCCCATGACTCTGCATATTTGTGCACCTGTTGACAGATGGCATCTCAACCTTATGGCACACCGTGGATTCACCACATCCAGCTACAGGGTCCTTAGCCATGACAAACCCATCTTCACATAACTATTAATCAGTGGGTGGCGGTGGCCCAGTGGTCAAAGCTGCTGCCCCTGGAACTTATGAATCAGGGCTCACATCACATGGGTTCAAAGCCAACCGATGGCTTTTATTGTACACTTCCTCCTCCTACTTATTCTCTCCCCTGTACTAACTGTCATATCCATTAGACAAGATATGGTCCGGTCCATAGACTGATGACTGACTCTGCTCCCAGGTACCTATCAAATTTAAATGTAAGTGTCTATCTGGTAAGAGCACCTTTTGATATACCGGCGCTGTTGAGTGGAACAAACTACCACAGCAACTCAAAGCAACGCCGGCCATAACTTCATTTAAAAAGAATGTCAAAAGCTGGCTAATGATCGAGCAATAGAAAACAACTGTTGATGTCTGTATACAATGCTCCAGGCTATAACAATGTCTTCCTGTTCTTTGTTTTGTTATGTGTTACACAGTACCAGTCAAAAGTTTGGACACACCTACTCATTCAAGGGTTTTTCTATATTTTTACTATGTTCTACATAGTAGAATAATAGTGAAGACATCAAAACTATGAAATAACACATATGGAATCAAGTTGTAACCAGAAAAGTGTTAAACAAATCAAAATATATTCTATATTTGAGATTCTTCAAAGTAGCCACCCTTTTCCTTGATGACAGCTTTGCACATTCTTGGCATTCTCTCAACCAGCTTAATGAATGGGATGCATTTCAATTAACAGGTGTGCCTTGTTAAAAGTTAAGTTGTGGAATTTCTTTCCTTCTTGAGCCAATCAGTGTTGTGACAAGGTAGGGGTGGTATACAGAAGATAGCCCTATTTGGTAAAAGTCCATATTATGGCAAGAACTGCTCAAATAAGCAAAGAGAAATTAACATGAAGGTCAGTCAATCCAGAACATTTCAAGAACTTTGAAAGTTTCCTCAAGTGCACTTGCAAAAACCAACAAGCGCTATGATGAAACTGGCTCTCATGAGGACTGTCACAGGAAAGGAAAACCCAGAGTTACCTCTGCTGCAGAGGATAAGTTCATTAGAGTTACCAGCACCTCAGAAATTGCAGCCCAAATAAATGCTTCACAGACTTCAAGTAACAGACACATCTCAACATCAACTGTTCAGAGGAGACTGCGTGAATCAGGCCTTTGTCTGTTACTTGAAGTCTGTGAATTGCTGCAAAGAAACCACTACTAAAGGACACCAATAATAAGAGACTTGCTTGGACCAAGAAACACGAGCAATGGACATTAGACTTGTGGAAATCTGTCCTTTTGGTCTGATGAGTCCAAATCTTTTATTTTTGGTTGGGGTGCTTTGCTTGTGGCTGTCTGTCATTTATTTAGAATTCAAGGTGCACTTAACCAGCATGGCTACCACAGCATTCTGCAGCGATACGCCATCCTATCTGGTTTGCACTTAGTGGTACCATATATATAATTTATTTTTCAACAGGACAATGACCCAACACACCTCCAGGCTGTGTAAGGGCTATTTGACCAAGAAGGAGAGCGGTGGAGTGATGCATCAGATGACCTGGCCTCCACAATCACCCAACCTCAACCCAATTGAAATGGTTTGGGATGAGTTGGACCGCAGAGTGAAGGAAAAGCAGCCAACAAGTGGTCAGCATATGTGGGAACTCCGGCAGTGTAGCCTAGTGGTCAGAGCGTTGGACTAGTAACCAGAAGGTTGCAAGTTCAAACCCCTGAGCTGACAAGGTACACCCACTGTTCCAAGGCTGTCATTGAAAATAAGAATTTGTTCTTAACTGACTTGCCCAGAAAAATTAAAATAAGAAGACTATTGGAAAAGCATTCCAGATGAAGATGGTTAAGAGTGTGCAAAGCTGTCATCAAAGTGTGGCTACTTTGAAGAATCTTTGTTTAATACTTTTTTGGTTACTACTTGATTCAATATGTGTTCTTTCATAGTTTCTATTCTACAATAGTAAAAAAAAAAGAAAAACCATTGAATGAGTGGGTGTGTCCAAACCTTTGACTGGTACTGTATAACACATAACAAAACAAAGAACAGGAAGACATTGTCATAGCCTGGAGCATTGTATACAGACATCAACAGTTGTTTTTTATTGCTGTGAGTAGGTGTATCTAAACTTTTGACTGGTATTGTCCCGACCGTTGTATAAATAAGTGGACCAAGGCGCAGCGTGAGTGGAGTTCCACATTTTATCAATAGTGAAACTTCCAAAAACAACAAAGATAAAACGATCATGCAATACGCAGCGCACATAGGCACTAATACGAAACAATATCCCACATAGCAGGTGGGAAAAAGGACAAACTAAGTATGATCCCCAATTAGAGGCAATGAAAATCAGCTGCCTCCAATTGGGAACCATACTCACACACCAACATAGAAACACAATACCTAGAACCCCCCTAGTCACGCCCTGACCTAAAACACCATAGAGAACCCCGAGGGCTCTCTATGGTCAGGGCATGACAGGTACTGTATGTGTAATTATCCGCCGCCATTGTTGCAACCCCTATTACCATTCTGTTCAACCTCTCTTTTGTATCGTCCAAGATCCCTAAAGATTGGAAAGCTGCCGTGGTCATCCCCCTCTTCAAAGGGGGTGACACTCTAGACCCAAACTGTTACAGACCTATATCCATCCTGCTCTGCCTTTCTAAAATCTTCAAAAGCCCAGTGAACAAACAGATCACTGACCATTTCGAATCCCATCGTACCTTCTCAGCTGTGCAATCAGGTTTCCGAGCTGGTCACGGGTGCACCTCAGCCACGTTCAAGGTACTAAACCATTTCATAACCGCAACCGATAAAAGACAGTACTGTGCAGCCGTCTTCATCGACCTGGCCAAGGCTTTTGACTCTGTCAATCACCGTATTCTTATCGGCAGACTCAACAGCCTTGGTTTCTCAAATGACTGCCTCGCCTGGTTCACCAACTACTTCTCAGATAGATTTCAGTGTGTCAATTGTGTGTCAGTGTGCCTGTTGTCCGGACCTCTGGTAATCTCTATGGGGGTACCACAGGGTTAAATTCTCGGGCCGACTCTTTTCTCTGTATATATATCGATGTCGCTCTTGCTGCTGGTGATTCTCTGAGCCACCTCTACGCAGACAACACCATTCTGCAAACATCTGGCCTTTCTTTGGACACTGTCTTAACAAACCTCCAAACGAGCTTCAATGCCATACAACACGCCTTCCGTAGCCTCCAACTGGTCTTAAACGCTAGTAAAACTAAATGCATGCTTCTGAACCGATCGCATCCCGCACTCGCCCACCCGACTAGCATCACTACTCTGGACGGTTCTGACTTAGAATACGTGGACAACTACAAATACCTAGATGTCTGGCTAGACTGTAAACTCTCCTTCCAGACTCATATTAAACATCTCCAATCCAAAATTAAATCTAGAATCAGCTTCCTATTTCGCAACAAAGCCACATTCACTCACGCTGCTAAACATACCCCTGTAAAACTGACTATCCTACCGATCCTCGACTTTAGCGATGTCATTTACAAAATATGCCTCCAACACTCTACTCAGCAAATTGGATGCAGATAAATCACAGTTCCATCCGTTTTGTCATCAAAGCTCCATATACCACCCACCACTGCGACCTGTATGCCCTCGTCGGCTGGCCCTCGCTTCATATTCGTCGCCAGACCCACTGGCTCCAGGTCATCTATAAGTCTCTGCTAGGTAAAGGTCGCCTTATCTCAGCTCACTGGTCACCATAACAACACCCACCCGTAGCACGCACTCCAGCAGGTACAGTGGGGCCAAAAAGTATTTAGTCAGCCAACAATTGTGCAAGTTCTCCCACTTAAAAAGATGAGAGAGGCCTGTATTTTTCATCATAGGTACACTTCAACTATGACAGACAAAATGAGAAACAAAATCCAGAAAATCACATTGTAGGATTTTTAATGAATTTATTTGCAAATTATGGTGGAAAATAAGTATTTGGTCAATAACAAAAGTTTATCTCAATACTTTGTTATATACCCTTTGTTGGCAATGACAGAGGTCAAACGTTTTCTGTAAGTCTTCTCAAGGTTTTCACACACTGTTGCTGGTATTTTGGCCCATTCCTCCATGCAGATCTCCTCTAGAGCAGTGATGTTTTGGGGCTGTTGCTGGGCAACAAGGACTTTCAACTCCCTCCAAAGATATTCTATGGGGTTGAGATCTGGAGACTGGCTAGGCCACTCCAGGACCTTGAAATGCTTCTTATGAAGCCACTCCTTCGTTGCCCGGGCGGTGTGTTTGGGATCATTGTCATGCTGAAAGACCCAGCCACGTTTCATCTTCAATGCCCTTGCTGATGGAAGGAGGTTTTCACTCAAAATCTCACGATACATGGCCCCATTCATTTTTTTCTTTACACGGATCAGTCGTCCTGGTCCCTTTGCAGAAAAACAGCCCCAAAGCATGATGTTTCCAACCCCATGCTTCACAGTAGGTATGGTGTTCTTTGGATGCAACTCAGCATTCTTTGTCCAAACACGACGAGTTGAGTTTTTACCAAAAAGTTATATTTTGGTTTCATTTGACCATATGACATTCTCCCAATCTTCTTCTGGATCATCCAAATGCTCTCTAGCAAACTTCAGACGGGCCTGGACATGTACTGGCTTAAGCAGGGGGACACGTCTGGCACTGCAGGATTTGAGTCCATGGCGGCGTAGTGTGTTACTGATGGTAGGCTTTGTTACTTTGGTCCCAGCTCTCTGCAGGTCATTCACTAGGTCCCCCCGTGTGGTTCTGGGATTTTTGCTCACCGTTCTTGTGGTCATTTTGACCCCATGGGGTGAGATCTTGCGTACAGCCCCAGATCGAGGGAGATTAGCAGTGGTATTGTATGTCTTCCATTTCCTAATAATTGCTCCCACCGTTGATTTCTTCAAACCAAGCTGCTTACCTATTGCAGATTCAGTCTTCCCAGCCTGGTGCAGGTCTACAATTTTGTTTCTGGTGTCCTTTGACAGCTCTTTGGTCTTGGCCATAGTGGAGTTTGGAGTGTGACTGTTTGAGGTTGTGGACAGGTGTCTTTTATACTGATAACAAGTTCAAACAGATGCCATTAATACAGGTAACGAGTGGAGGACAGAGGAGCATCTTAAAGAAGAAGTTACAGGTCTGTGAGAGCCAGAAATCTTGCTTGTTTGTAGGTGACCAAACACTTATTTTCCACCATAATTTGCAAATAAGTTCATAAAAAAATCCTACAATGTGATTTTCTGGATTTTTTTCTTCTCATTTTGTCTGTCATAGTTGAAGTGTACCTATGATGAAAATTATTTTTCATCTTTTTAAGTGGGAGAACTTTTTTGCCCCAATGTAACAAGAGTGCTGAAACAGGCAACTACACATAGACAGAAGTGCACGGTGTCTCTGGGTTGTCTTTAAATCAGGGATAATATTGGTATTCTTAAAAAAAAACACTATTGGCAGCCATTGGTGGCCAACGTATTTTCTCCAGGTGATCTCCCGTTAAACCATATGAGCTCAAATCCCCCGCACAGCTGATCACAATTGAAACCATTACTGATCACTGTACTACTGCTCTCTAAAGCTTTTATCTGTGTTCAATTCTACTCCTACTATCCTCCAAAATCTTTCAAGAGTTTTCAACCTCCACAGGATTTTATTATCTCTGGTATAAATTAAACCTACTCATTGAGCCAGACTAATGTCACGTCCTGACCTTAGTTCCTTTTGTATGTCTCTATTTTAGGTTGGTCAGGGCATGAGTTGGGATGGGCATTCTATGTTTTGTTCTCGTGTTTATATTTCTATGTGTTTGATCTGGTATGGTTCCCAATCAGAGGCAGCTGTCAATCGTTGTCTCTGATTGAGAACCATACTTAGGAAGCCTGTTTTCCCACTTGTTTGTGGGTGGTTATTTTCCGTTTCAGTGATTTTCACCATACGGGACTGTTTCGGTTTTTCTTTATTCTCTTGTTCGTTTGTATTCAGTGTATTAAAGTTATCATGGACACGTACCACGCTGCATTTTGGTCTACTCCTTCTTCCACCAACGAAAATCGTTACAACTAAGCATAGATTTAACCATTCGACAATCATTCTGTGCAACTGAAATCAAATATTTTCTACTGTGGCAATTTACCCTACACATTTAATGAATGGAAAACTCATGTTGGTGTACTTACTTTTTAATTTACGCAATTAACATAATCCATAAATAGAAATGTGTCTTAACATTTACATGTACCTACACTTCGAGATTATTTCTCACGACTACTGCACCACACACACTGCAATGGTGAATCTGTATGGCAATAAAGAGGAAAACATGATCCTATATTAGCCAGCAGTTAGTGTAACATGGACATGGTGCATGTCTAAAGCACTCTCTACAACACTGAGGCCATCTGACAGCTAAAATAAACATTTGTCTTTGCCTCAGCTGTTTTTTCTTCCAAAGGATGACATCATGTGACCTTGAAGGAACTCCTTCCTGGGTCACTGGCTGCCCTGTTGCTCTGGGCATTTGATGAGAGAGTGTGTGTGTGTGTGCGTGTGTGTGTGTGTACGTGGAGGGGGAGGGGGGGGGCAGAGGGCACTAAACAGTTCCTGTCTTGAACAAATTGAATTAAGCTGAAGGGGCAGAGGCTCTGTAGTCAGAGAGACTGCATGGCACACAGCCCAGATGATTAGGTACTAACAGTTAAGGCAGGGAGGACTTAGGGAATACAACAAACACAACCTTTTGTCAAGACGATGGCTCGTCACACATACACCTGGTCCTGTGTGGCTCAGTTGGTAAGTGCATAGCACGGGCAAGAAAGAGATGTGGGTTCAATCCCCCAAGGCACTACATATACAAGCTAATAATGTATGAACTCACTCTACAGTCAGGTGTTTCTGATAAGAACTTCTGAGAAGTGGTATATCTTATACACTTCTTGGTATTTGTATTATCTTAAAGCTGTTTGCATGAAGCGAAGGATACAACACTGCACTGTAATATCTCCCCCTCTCTCCCCCTCTTTCTGGGTTTTATGTCTAATTACACACGTAACAAAGGACAATGCAGTTCACAACAGGTATAATGTGGCATTTTGTCTAATGGGAGAAGCCAATTAAAATCTAGATCTGACGGTTGTTAATGTACAAGGTAGCTCATAACAGTCAGTGTGAAATGTGTCTCGCTATTTTTTTGTCAACGGTGGGGAAATGATTATGGAGAGGATGGGAAACTGAGGTGTGAGTGTGTGTGAGAGGGACAGAGAGAGAGAGAGAGGGAGAGTGTGTGTGTGTGTGTACATGTTAAACTTTGATTTGATTTGACATGCATCATCGTCCATGTGTGTGTGTGTGTGTGTGCATGTCTATGTGAGTGTGTGTGTGCGTGCATGTGTTTGTGCACCCATTGATGTACATTTGCATAACTACATGAGACACGCCAGTGCTCGGCTAAATATCCTTTCTGTGTCTCTGCATCGTTTGGTATTCCCTCGGTGGCTTTGTCCTAATCACCAATGATAACACTGCACCACCATCTCCTTCTACTGTTTAACCCCCCACACATGTAGATGTCACGATTAGAAAATTATTCAGTCACAACAATCCCCTTTATAACGTTCAATTCCCCATATTTTTCAGATTATATTCATCTGTTTTATGAACGCTTATGACGGACAACAATCTGGTCTGGTAGTAAAAGGAGTGGTAAACTGCTAAATGAATGCTGATTGGCTGACAGCTGTGGTATATCAGCCCGTATAACACGGGTATGACAAAACATTTATTTTTACAGCTCTAATTATGTTGGGAACCAGTTTATAATAGCAATAAGGCACCTCTAGGATTTGTGGTATATGGCCAATATACCACGGCTAAGGGCTGTCTCCAGCCACTCCGCGTGGCGCCGTGCCTAAGAACAGCCCTTAGCCGTGGTATATTGGCCATATATCACACCCTCTCTGGCCTTATTGGTTAACTATATTCATGTTTTTATAGGACAGACCAAACCACTACTGTGTTGTGGTTTGTATCTTTGTTTAAGGCAATCAATACACATCAAGGTTAAATCAAATCAAAAATCAGATCTGGGTTCAAATATGATTTGTAATCATTTCAAATACAGTGCTTGAGTGAGCTCGCCTGGCTTAATGAAGGTCTGTTACACATATATTTCACACCTTCTCAGATTCTTTCATAAAATACCCCGACTTTTGAAAGAGAACAGGATTCTTTAACAACATCCCTGAATGTTAGACAGTGCTCTCCTCAGCTACGAACTCCAAATACAGGACTATGCGGTCAGCCACAATATCTCCCCTTTGTCTTGTTTTTCCTTAACTGCCCACGTAGCTGCGCTCATTGAATTTCAATGGCTTCTCAAATTAGCCTCAATACACCATGTTCAGTCAGTTGGAAGCGCTAGACGCGCGGTTCCATTTTACTAGCGCTGCGGGACTTCTTCCCTCTCCCTCTAACTGACCGCTTTCAAATCAGTTTCCTTCCTTTCAGTTTCCACCCCCCCCCCCCATCAAATATGTCGCCTCTGAAGTCTCACTTGCAACAGCAAACAAAGAGAATGCTATTCACTGTGAAAAAGCTTATTGCATTGTCCCAAAACAACAATTTACATACTAACCGAAAACAACTGCATCGCATGATGCACAATTCAGTGGTTCACTCACCTCCCTTTTTTGCAGGACACAGCAATTTTTGTTTCAACAGGAGACTTTAAAAATGAGTTCACTACAATATACAGTTGAAGTCGGAAGTTTACATACACCTTAGCCAAGTACATTTAAACTCCATTTTTCACAATTCCTGACATCTAATCCTAGTGAAAATTCCCCGTCTTAGGTCAGTTAGGATCACCAGTTTATTTTAAGAATGTGAAATGTCCGAATAATAGTAGAGAGAATGATTTATTTCAGCTTTTATTTCTTTCATCACATTCCCAGTGGGTCAGAAGTTTACGTACACTCAATTAGTATTTGGTCGTGTTGGATTCGACATTTTGAACATTGAGATATTAAATAAATGATAGGAAAGAAGCATAGAATCAAAGGAGAAAGAGACTGGGCCTCTGTAGAAAGACAGATAGCTGTGGAATGTGTTGGGGGACAGGAGCAGAGCAGGAGAGACAGTTGATACAGGGGAGACAGATGGACATCTGTGGATTAGATGAAGGAGGGGTTGAGGACAGATTCCCTTAAGGGAGTAATAAGGGTTTGATATTCTGTTAGCCTCTTTCTGTTGAACCATAAGATGTAAGGACTGGAGAGAAGGGGTGTCTTAAGTAGGATGTATATAACTGTGGTGAAGAGAAATGTTTTGGTGTCTGAATACAGCTGTACAGAACCTTTGGGAAGAATTAAACTTGGTTAAAGCTTCTCTAGTATCCGTGAGTAATTTATTCTGAAAAATAAGAACCTAACAGTAGCATTGCCTTTAAATTGTTTAAGTTTGGTCAAACGTTTAGGTTAGCCTTCCACAAGCTTCCCAAAATAAGTTGGGTGAATTGTGGCCCATTCCTCCTGACAGAGCTAGTGTAACTGAGTCAAGTTTGTAGGCCTCCTTGCTCGCACAAGCTTTTTCAGTTCAGCCCACAAATTTTCTATGGGATTGAGGTCAGGGCTTTGTGATGGCCACTCCAATACCGTGACTTTGTTGTCCTTAAGCCATTTTGCCACAACTTTGGAAGTATGCTTGGGGTCATTGTCCATTTGGAAGACCCATTTGCAACCAAGCTTTAACTTCCTGAATGATGTCTTGAGATGTTGCTTCAATATATCCACATCATTTTCCTCCCTCATGACGCCATCTATTTTGTGACATGCACCAATCCCTCCTTCAGCAAAGCACCCCCACAAGATGTTGGGGTTGTACTTCGGCTTGCAAGCCTCCCCCTTTTTCCTTCAAACATAACGATGGTCATTATGGCCAAACAGTTTCATTTTTGTTTCATCAGACCAGAGGACATTTCTCCAGAAAGTACCATCTTTGTCCCCATGTGCAGTTGCAAACCTTAGTCTGGCATTTTTATGGTGATTTTGGAGCAGTGGCTTCTTCCTTGCTGAGCAGTTTTTCTGTACTTTTATACCGGTTTCCTCCAGCATCTTCACAAGGTCCTTTGCTGTTGTTCTGGGATTGATTTGCACTTTTCGCACCAAAGTACGTTCATCTCTAGGAGACAGAATGCGTCTCCTTCCTGAGCGGTATGACGGCTGCGTGGTCCCGTGGTGTTTATACTTGCGTACTATTGTTTGTACCGATGAACGTGGTACTTTCAGGCATTTGGAAATTGCTCCCAAGGATGAACCAGACTTGTGGAGGTCTACAATTTTTTTTCTGAGGTCTTGGCTGATTTCTTTTGATTTTCGTATGATGTCAGGCAAAGAGGCACTGAGTTTGAAGGTAGGCCATGAAATACATGCACAGGTTCACCTCCAATTGGCTCAAATTATTTCAATTAGCCTATTAGAAGCTTCTAAAGCCATGACGTAATTTTCTGGAATTTTCCAAGTTGTTTAAAGGCACAGTCAACTTAGTGTATGTAAACTTCTGACCCACTGAAATTGTGATACAGTGAATTATCAGTGAAATAATCTGTCTGTAAACAATTGTTGGAAAAATAACTTGTGTCATGCACAAAGTAAATGTCCTAACCGACTTGCCAAAACTATAGTTTGTTAACAAGAAATTTGTGGAGTGGTTGAAAAATGAGTTTTAATGATTCCAACCTAAGTGTATGTAAACTTCTGACTTCAACTGTATGTCAATGATATGAAATGGCTAGTCCTGTATGGGTAGCCATTACGTGCCTGCTGTTGCTGGGTTTCAAGGTATATACTACTAATATAGGCTACTGTAGTGTCAGAGACAAAAAGGGGTCTTGTACTGTAAGTGGTTTGTTGCGTCCATAATGGGTCAATTAGCCTCTGGCATTAGGCCTTTGTAACTGGCCTGAGAGCGACTGGGTCCTGCATAATATAACATTATCTTGAGGTTACTCAAGGATAGACACTCAGAGAGAGAGAGAGAGAGGGAAAAAGAGAGAGCAGAGAGAGACAGATTTACAGCAAAATTGCTTTGCTGTTAAAGACATCTGTACAAGATGGGGGTGGTAAGTGCTTGGATAAGAGTGTCTGCTATATGAAATAAATGTACATCTAAAAAGTAATTGAGATGATGACCATGTGACCAGCCAACTCCAGCCAACTCGTCATGAACTATTAACCAATTGAAAAACACCCAATCTTGGGTGAGTGCTTAAATAGAAGTCATTGGATCTGGCAGTAAAGGTACAAGCTGGGATCCTGTGATACAAAGGGAATGTGAGCTCAGGCCAAAAGTCGTGCACTATGACTTGCACTACGGAATAGGGTGCCATTTCAAATGCAAGACCAGTCCCAGTACTCCCATGACCTCCCAAACCCATAGAACAGTCGTCTGCAGTCTAAAACAGGGCCTGCTCAAAATGATTTACTGTATATGCAAATAACCCTTTGGAGTTTGGGCTGCCAAAAGCAGCACAACATACCTTGAAAAGGGTGCCATTTCAGACACAGCCCCAGTACTGAGACCTACAGATCAGTTGTCTGTTAGCTGTCTAAAAGGAGGGCAGGAGAAGGCTGTAGACAGACTGAGAGGGTGGTGATGGATGCAGTGGCATAAACTTGGCATCCAGGGTGGAGGGAGGCCAGCTCAGAGGGTGCCAGAGAAATGCCAGAGGGCTCCGCTGTGTTGGCATGGCCTGTTATTGGAGCAGTCACAGGCATCAGTGACATGCCAAATGCCACCCTCGCCTGAACAGTGGCTCTGAACAGTAACTAACCAGTGAGAGAAAAAGAATAGCCATCTGCACTAGTCGTATGTGGTTGGATGATGTCCTAGGTGTGGGGACCAGAAGTCCTCACAAGGATAGTAAAAACAAGGAAAATTCGGATAAGTGGGGAATATATCGCCAGGCCCAACAAGGAAAAAGCCTATTTTAGGGGTTAAGTTTAGGGTGAGGATTACAATTAGAATTAGGGTTAGGGATTGGGGGTGAGGTTTAGGTTTCAAGGTTAGGGGTAGGTTTAGGGGTTAGGGTTAAGGCTAAGGACAAAAGGATTTTGAATGGGAATAAATGTTTTGGTCCCCATAAGGATAGTGTTTTTGTGTGTGTGTGTGTATGTATGTGTGTTTATTTTAGATAAAGGGTGACATTTTGACTATTCAACTTAGCATTTGTTGTAGTCCAAATAGTGTTTAGTTTCAAATACACTGTGTGGCAAAGCTCTAAACCTAAATACAGACTTTCGACCCTTGCATGGATGTCACGCTGCACAATTAAAAGCTTCTGGAATACATGAAACAACACATTGAGTGAAAAATCAAAATCCTCCCTGTTGGCTTTTCATTCGAATCAGAGGTGGGATTCATCCCAACAACTTTCATTCCCTATTCCCTGCCTTCTAGAATCTAATACGCTATGATATGCCATCAATCTACACATCGTCAAAATTGATCTATTTTACAAGTCGACTTGTTCTCACTACCTTTGATCAGTGGACTTGACGGGGTAGAAAATGTCTTTTGAGAATATTATTGTTTCGAAAACATTGTTGAGGTACAATCCTGACATGGGCACAGCCATTAACCGGTTGATGATCATGTTCAATGGGAGGCATCTAAAAATAATTGCAGGCTGCTTCATGTGATCTAGTGGAGGTTGCCATGACAACCCTGCTTGTTTTCATGTCAAAGGGGCCAGCTGAGACTATGCCAGCTCTGTAGCGGGATGGAATGAGGCAGGGAGGGATGGAGTGAGGCAGGGAGGGATGGAGTGAGGCAGGGAGGGATGGAGGGAGGCAGGGAGGGAGCCAGAAAGAGGAGTAAAAACCCAGGGCTGTCAAGTCACTCTCTCCTTTTCCTCCTCCTCTTCCTCTCGCCCAATCTTTCTCTCCATCTTTATTCTCTCCCTCTCCATCTCTCTCTTTCTCTCCATCTCTCTCCATCTTTCCCTTCCTCTTTCTCCTCGTCTTTCTCTCCATCTCTCTCTCTCTCTCTCCTCTCTCTCTCTCTCCATCTTTATTCTCTCCCTCTCCATCTCTCTCTCTCTCCCCCTCTCTCTCTCTATCTTTATTCTCTCCCTCTCCATCTCTCTCTTTCTCTCCATCTTTCCCTTCCTCTTTCTCCTCATCTTTCTCTCCCTCCCTCCCTCTCTCTCTCTCCATCTTTATTCTCTCCCTCTCAATCTCTCTCTTTCTCTCCATCTTTCTCTCTCTCTCCATCTTTCCCTTCCTCTTTCTCCTCGTCTTTCTCTCCCTCCCTCCCTCTCTCCCTCTCTCTCTCTCTCCATCTTTCCCTTCCTCTTTCTCATCGTCTTTCTCTCCCTCTCTCTCTCTCTCTCCATCTTTCCCTTCCTCTCTCTCCCTCTCTCTCCATCTTTCCCTTCCTCTTTCTCCTCGTCTCCCTCTCCATCTCTCTCTTTCTCTCCATCTTTCTCTCTCTCTCTCCCTCTCTCTCTTTCTCTCCATCTTTCCCTTCCTATTTCTCCTCGTCTTTCTCTCCATCTCTCTCTCTCTCTCTCGCCCTCCAGCTCTCTCTCTCTCTCCATCACAAAATGTTTCTTAATCTCTTTGCAACCTGGCCTCAGGGAAATTTGTAGGATTTGGTATGTAAATGAGTTCCCTCCATTTAGTATGATATATTACTTGACGTTAGGTCACGTCATGAATTGAAAAGTGGTCGTACAATATCATACGAATTGGATGAAGTAACTTATCATTCGTATTATAGTATTATACATCTTTTTCTGAAACCAGGCTGCTTTTGAGGTACATTTTTAGTTAGCTGAACAAATGACAAAAGTTAGAATTTACTTAAAAGGTTAGGAGAACTAATAACAAAGTTTAGGATAATTTACATAGCAGGTTAGGTGAATTAAGTTAAGGAAAGGGCTTAGGGGAAGGTTTAGCTAAAATGTTACAGTTGTCCCCAACGCGACTCCAACATGTAACCTTTGGATTGCTAGATGGTATATGCCCACCCATCTGACCTCCATCATTTTGTTTCTGTCTTAAGTAACCAGACCATTATTGCATTTGTAATGTAACATATCATACTTGGAGGTGCAAAAATCAAATGTAAAAAAGTCGGTCTGTCCAATGAGTCCGATCTGTTCTTTGCCCAGTATCTACTTTCCCTCCCATCTGTACAGAGAGGAGAGCCTAATACATGGGCATACCACTCCTGGCTCCATGGAAACACAACGTACTTCAGGGACACATAGTCAGTTAGTCTTTGACTCATTTTCACTATTTTCTTACTGTGGCCATATTCAAGGGTACTGATGCTGAGGCTGATTCTCCCCCCTCTCCGCTCCCCTCCTCCGCCTATCCACAGACACTAGCAGCCAATCCCAACTACCCCCCCCCCCCCACACACACACACACACACCCCCCCTCCCTGCGGAGCTAAAAATGGAAAGGCTAAAAATAGACGGCAGAGATTTTTCACTTGAGAGAGCAAAAATTACCTGGAGCCAAAAAATGTCAGGCGGAGGCCTGTCGATGGGCTATTTATAGTGTTGGAACATGTGTAATCGGTCACAACGTGACAAGTGCAATTACAGAAGGAGACGTTGACATTTGTTCAGCCAATGTTCATATTATTTTTATAGACCCTGAGTGAACGGCAATCGAAACACTGCGTTGTGATGTTATTTCAGTACCGAGTCAACTCCACTCTTTTTGCTCAAATTGCACATGGTTCAGTGCCCTGAGTAAGAACACACAAAGGCCAGAATTCGCACACACACACACACACACACACACAAACACCAACTGTCCGTTTATTTAGTCTTTTCATGAGTTTGATGATTTTTTTGGTTTTCAGCTTATATTGTGCCAAATCCATTATGAACACCAAGACCTAGAAAACAAAGGGACTTCTTCCAGGAGATAGCAGATCAACCCCCAAAAAATTGCCCATATGAACTTAGTCATGTATTTCTATTTTGACATTTCATTTCAAATCAGCCGTGGCGTTGATTGTAAGTGATACACGTTACACGTTTCCTCTTGCACGTGATGCCAGCCTCTGGGGCTCGGTGGGATTGCTCGGAATAGAAATGTTCAGATCAATGGTGTACGGATGGGTACACCGTCCGTCGTTGGAGCGCTCGGCCAAGCCATCAAAAGTCTTCATTACGACCCCTCATCCCCAACGATGTTATCTTCCTTGTTAGTACTGATTGACTGATATTGATTTATTACCATGAGTGTATCATGAGGAATATACATAATTGGCCACTTAAATCTACAATGTTATGTTTGTTATTGTTTTTGCCAGTAATGTGATGACTCAGCACAGGAGCACTGGCAGCCTCATTTGGCCTAATTCTTAAAAGAGATGGATGTTTTTAAAAGCGTTTTAAAAGCAAGCGTGCACCAGAGATTACAATCATGTTCGACGTCACTCGTCGGTCTCCCTGAAAACAAAGGCCTTGTGGTCAGGATCTGAAACACCGTCTAAAATGGTAACCTAGCTGATTAATGCACAAAGGACAATGCTAAAGCCAGAGAGGTTTGTCTGAAATGGAAATGTGTGCTTACTGAGAAGGGAGACTAAAGGGAGGGGGTTCAGCTCTGTCTTTCTGATGTGGCTAGGAAGTGTCTAGGCTAGGGATGCAGTCTGTGAAGGACAGATGGTGTTCCTTTCCAAAAGGGTGGAGTGTATACTGGTGGTATTACAATCCCCTTTGCATGGTAGTAAAAGAAAGACAGAACGACACAGAGCAGAGTGGCTACGGATAGGTGTGTGTGTGTGTTTGTGTGTGGGGGGGGGGGGGGTAATCTCTGTATTACCTACAGTGCTCTAAGAAAAGCATCACACACACCGCCACATCAATTCATTTCCGCACTTTGCTTTTATCAAAACTAACTTGCAAGCCTTTCATCTTGCACATTTTCCATTCCAGCCTATTTTCAAAGAAACAACACAGGAAAAACCAATGTACTCCATCTGCCTTTTGCATCGTTCTTGAATTGCAGTGGCATTTGAGCATGGCATAAAAAAATACAAAAATGAACTTCAATTTTCTCAACAACAAAATAATATTTAAATGTATTTGGGTATATATTCCCATTCTAAATCAACTAATATGGCAGCTTAATGACTTGAAATATGTTTTACCATTTTGACACCATTGTGTCACCAGTAGGAGTAGTAACATCAATGACAATCTCTCACGGACAGACTACGTAAACATAAATGGTAATGTAGGTTTGTCATGATACCACAGGATGTGTGCGATAATGAGCAGTATTAGTGTCCCAGGTGTTAGCATCTTTTACATTTCGGAAGGGGAGGGGACATTTGGCCTGCCCCTAACTTGTCAAGAGAGAGGGTGGAGCTCTTCGTTCCAGGTTCCGATCCTCGTTTTGTCTCTTCTCTTAACACGTATGGACCCAGAACTTAATCGAGCATCTGACCAATTAAGCAAGTCTTTGGTTCTGGGTTAACTGAGATTATACCATTTGACAGTTACACCAATGATCCATTTTAGGTAAAAATAGGATTTTCTGAAATGGAGGCCACAGATGCTCAAATCTAACCTAATTAACCCTTTAAAAATAATTTACTAAAGTGATATGATTAATAATTTTGCTCACAATGTAATTTCCCTTCATTTAAATTGAGTAACACCAAATGACACTTTAGATCAAATTATCAATGGAATTCTCAAATGTATGACAGACTAAAAGGGTGTGATTAGCTAACAATTTCCTTTAATATAGACCCCTCATCCAATAACAATTTGCCACTAGAGGGAATGCTAAAGATCCTTGTATATCTTTGTAATCGTTGTGATTTTCAAGGCGTTCACACCAAATGACATTAAACTTCGGGACACATATGATATTTGTAAAAACAAGTTATTTTAATAGGCGTCTTTCTTTTTATTGATGATCTATACAATATATACAAATAGTGTGTTTACCTTCTAACATAAACAAATAATAGATATCTAAATCTCAATAGATTTCGAAATCCCCGAAACATGTCACTATACAACTCTACTGGGTCACTACTGGGACAAGCAAATTGGCTTACTCTAAGTACTTTAAAGATGGAGTCCGCATTAGGGGAAAACAGCACTACAGTCCGCCCCATGGCCGTAGTTATTGTTTTGTTGACAAAGCAGAGTTGGGTAGCGTCACGCATTGAGGTAAAAATTGCAGTCCATATTGTGCTGTTCTATCGCTCGTGCAGTGACGTCAGAGGGGAAGAAAACGGTGTTTGTTGTTTGCAGTAACTTCTTTGTTGTTGTATAATATCCCAAACTGACGTGGCCGTTTCACCAATTAAGGATTCTAGCTTTAAACAATGCTTAAACAGAAAGTTTTGCTGTATAAATGACTTGTATTACGTTTTATCATTGATAAACAGACCAATGTAAACAAAAACATGTACGATGTGTAGCTATTTGGGATAGGGGGCAATATTTTCACGTCCGGATGAAAAGCGTGACCAAAGTAAACTGTCACTCAGGCCCAGATGCTAGGATATGCATATAATTGGTAGAATTAGATAGAAAACACTCTAAAGTTTCTAAAACTGTTAAAATTATGTCTGTGAGTATAACAGAACTGATATAGCAGGCGAAACCCCGAGGACAAACCATCCCCCCCCAAACAATGTTCTCCTTACCACTGTTTTCAATGGAGAGTACTATAATTATAAGCCCAATTCCTCCCAAATTGCAGTTCCCTGGGCATCCACTAGATGTCAACAGTCTTTAGAAAGAGATTCAGGCTGGTTTTTGGAAAAATGACCCAGAAATTGTCGTTTTTCTAGGTGGCTCCCATTTTAGCTGTAGTGTTTCCAAGCGCGTGGAGGAAAGCGCGTTCTTTCTTATTTATCTCCGGTAATGAACATACTATTCTCCGTCTTAAATTGTATTGTTTATTTGCGTATTAGGATACCTAAGGTTTGATTATAAACGTTGTTTGACTTGTTTGGAAAAGTTTATTAGTAACGTTTAGGATTAATTTTGTATGCATTTTGATGGAGGGAAACTGAGTGGATTATTGACTGAATCGCGCCAGCTAAACTGAGTTTTTATGGATTTAAAGAAGGACATTATCGAACAAAAGGACCAATGTAACTGGGACCTTTTGGAGTGCCAACAGAAGAAGATCTTCAAAGGTAAGGCATATATTATATCGCTATTTCTGACTTTCGTGTCGCAACTCCCTGGTTGAAAATGATTTGTTATGCATTTGTGTGCTGGGCGCTGTCCTCAGATAATCGCATTGTTTGCTTTCGCCGTAAAGCCTTTTTGAAATCTGACATGCAGGCCGGATTAACAAGAAGCTAAGCTTTATTTTGATGTATGGCACTTGTGATTTCATGAAAGTTTCATATTTATAGTAATTTAATTTGAATTTGGCGCTCTGCCGTTTCACCGGATGTTGTCGAGTTGTCCAGCTAGCGGCACACCTTTCCCAAACAGGTTTAAAGTGTTTTTCATGGTTGCAAAGGCGAGGGACGCAAATGCTACCGCAATTCAAGAATGACTCTTTTAGCTCCTTAGATGTACTGCCACACTCTCCTGGGCCTGTATTCATTAAGCGTCTCAAACAGGAGTGCTGATTTATGATCAGTTTCGCCTTATAGATCACAATGAATAAGATTAAAAGGATAGGGGGCACTTGATCCTAGATCAGTACTCCTACTGTAGAGACGCTTTATGAATACAGGCACTGGACTGAAAGTCTTCAATTAGTGTGCTCAACCAAATTGGTCACCTACACAAGACAATGCATATTCAGTTTGCAGCTGTGGGCTGAAATTCTCCTGGCTGCCCACAAACAAAATCTTAGCCCATTGGAAATTCATGAATTGCATTTCAATTTACTTCCTGAACAGACTGAATTTCAAACGGAATTGACTCCAACCCTGCTGTTTGGAGTCTACCATAGAAATATAATTCCTAGAACATAATTCTGTATCTTTGGTAGGCACCAAGCAATGGGGTTGGAGTCAATTCACTTTTGTAAGAATGATATTTATACGGTACCTTCATAGGGGGGATGGATAGAGGCTTGCCCTGCTTGTCCAGGGAGATGTAGGTGAAGAAGGCCGTGACGGCCCGATACTTCCCCTTCTCAGCCTCTATCAGAGGATCGGCGTCCACAAACACCTCGATCTCCATAGACTTGTTACTGGCGAAGGTCGCCCTCCCCGAGACAGTTACCACACAGCCTGGGGACGAAGAGGGAACATTTCATCAATGGACCCTATAACATAACAGGAATACTGCAGCATGCAATTACCACATATAGGAAATTTGACGTGATATCTACATAAATAATCGGCACCTCCTTGTGGACAATTTTCAAAGGGAAGTTGAGACATCCCGCGGCTAGAGGATTTGTCAGTATTACAGCAATTTAGGCCATGCTGTGCATTACTATAAGTAAAATGTTGCCAAAGGTATGACAATAATAGTCCGAGTTGGCTAAAGTACGGGGTTCTGGAAGTGAATTAGACCTCTGAACCTGTGTTCCGGTTCAGATTGGCGAGAGATTAAAGTCAAACTATGAGTAGGCACAGGAATTACAAGTCGAAGCTCCCAAGATGCCAGGCAACAGTTTAGAATTTGGCTTTGCAAGACCGAAAAACAACAACACTGGTTTCGTCAAATGTTTCTTACAAAGTCATTCAATGACTTGTACAACACAATATCTGATGCCTGTGCCTCTGAGTGAAAGATATGAAAAGAAAGAACACATCTTTATTTCTAAGCACTGAACAACTCA
Source organism: Oncorhynchus masou masou (assembly GCF_036934945.1). Taxonomy (NCBI): domain Eukaryota; kingdom Metazoa; phylum Chordata; class Actinopteri; order Salmoniformes; family Salmonidae; genus Oncorhynchus; species Oncorhynchus masou. The sequence continues at coordinate 37,376,082 of NC_088229.1, forward strand.
ACTTTTTTAATGTTCCATCCACCCAGGGAATAATTAAGACTTATTTGTTTTTCATCCTTGTTCACTTTTATCTCAGCCAACCATGTTAAACAACAACAAAGTGCTCACAGCAGCATATCCTCCGGCACAAGACGACAACTAAGTGTGAATTTACATCTGGTTGGTTTTGCTAATGGTCTTTGTTGAGAACATAGACACGGAATATAATCGGTGCTGTAAAAAAAATAATAACGTTATTGGTTGACCAGTTTATGGTGTATTAAGAAGGAAAATGTCGTTTTTATTGGTCAAAGTCATTATTTTTTAATTAACATTTCAATGCATCTGCAACATGGCTGCATTCAAAATAACTCATCAAATGTGCAAAATCTAGGCCAATTCACAATAAAACGGAACGGAAAACATACAAAAAATGTGGACTTGAACCTGAAAGGCCAAACAGGCAGTATATCTAGAAAGTACATCTGCCGCTGGCACTGAGACCACAGACTTTGCACAGACGTGCGTCAACCGTGCCAGGAACCACACTCGTCATCCAAAGTTTCCCTCTCACGTCTGCTCGCTTTGATCTTATCAACTCTGGATCTCATCACAATTTCACCTCTTTTATTTTTCCATTACACTCGGCCAGATGAGAGAGACAGCCTTACGAGACATGCCTCTCCTGTAATGCCTGAACTACTGAAAACACAGTCTATACAGTCATGGCGGTTCAACTAGGCACCACGAGCTCTGATGGTTTTTGCTTTGGGTCTAGTACTGGTCTCAAGTGGTAAACACACTCACCCTAGATCTTTCAAATGGTCCTGATTCTAGTCGGTACATAAACAGTGAGACAAACACAAAAGTAGTCCAGTAATAGCCCAATGAAACCCTTCAACCCCCTAAAATCAATGTCCGCGCCCCTGCAGAAATCGAATTAGCGTCATAAAAACATCCCCGTCAAAATCTCTCTGTTTAAAGTTAGAGATATCTGCGTCTCGATCCACCGCATCCGCCGACGTAACAGTTCCGCATCTGCGGTGAAACGTCACAGAGTTAAGAGTGGTGTTTGTCAGACCATGACACAACCCGAAAATCGGCCTCCTCACAAAATTGTCTGTAGCGCCCAAACAGTTTAGCCTAAATACTAATATGACCCCTATGTGTGAAGGTGAGACTCATGAACACGTACATGTCGGTTGTAGGCCTCACAAGACTCGTCTCAAGGTCCCCCGGTACCAGTCTAAAAAATGAATGGCAGTATATATGGAGACTGTTTAGTGACAACAATAAGAGGTTAAATACAAGTACAAAAAAATATATAATAATAATGTTTCCGGATCTTTCTTATATCGCTCAGCTATAGGATAGACACTTCAGAACAAACTTCCTTTAGATTTTTTGGGGAGAGACTATCTATTGTTCCATGTAGTGAATTTGTTATTCAATGCGCTTGTATAACATCAAATACTTTTGAATATATATTTTTTATAATTCAAGGGGTGTTACAATTCTAAATCAAATAACAAAATAATCCTTGGTACGACCTTTTTAAAACAATTCCATATAAATTAATCAAAAAAAGAAACGTCCTCTCACTGTCAACTGCGTTTATTTTCAGTAAACTTAACATGAGTAAATATTTGTATGAACATAAGATTCAACAACTGAGACATAAACTGAACAAGTTCCACAGACATGTGACTAACAGAAATTCAAAAATGTGTCCCTGAACAAAGGGGGGGGGGGTCAAAATCAAACGTAACAGTCAGTATCTGGTGTAGCCACCAGCCACCAGATTTGCCAGTTCTTGCTGTGAGATGTTACCCCACTCTTCCACCAAGGCACCTGCAAGTTCCTGGACATTTTTGGGGGGAATGGCCCTAACCCTCACCCTCCGATCCAACAGGTCCCAGACGTGCTCAATGGGATTGAGATCCGGGCTTTTCGCTGGCCATGGCAGAACACTGACATTCCTGTCTTGCTGGAAATCATGCACAGAACGAGCAGTATGGCTCGTGGCATTGTCATGCTGGAGGGTCATGTCAGGATGAGCCTGCAGGAAGGGTACCACATGAGGGAGGAGGATGTCTTCCCTGTAACGCACAGCGTTGAGATTGCTTGCAATGACAACAAGCTCAGTCCGATGATGATGCTGTGACACACCGCCCCCAGACAATGACGGACCCTCCACCTCCAAATCGATCCTGCTCCAGAGTACAGGTCTCGGTGTAACGCTCATTTCTTTGACGATAAACACAAATCCAACCATCACCCCTGGTGAGACAAAACCGCAATTCGTCAATGAAGAGCACTTTTTCCCAGTCCTGTCTGGTCCAGGGACGGTGGATTTGTGCCCATAGGCGATGTTGTTGCCAGCGATGTCTGGTGAGGACCTGCCTGACAACAGGCATACAAGCCCTCAGGCCAGCCTCTCTCAGCCTATTGCGGACAGTCTGAGCACTGATGGAGGGATTGTGCGTTCCTGGTGTAACTCGGGCAGTTATTGTTGCCATCCTGTACCTGTCCCGCAGGTATGATGTTCGAATGTACCGATCCTGTGCAGGTGTTGTTACACGTGGTCTGCCACTGCGAGGACGATCAGCTGTCCGTCCTTTCTCCCTGTAGCGCTGTCTTAGGCATCTCACAGTGCGGACATTGCAATTTATTGCCCTGGCCACATCTGCAATCTTCAGTCCTCATGCCTCCTTGCAGCATGCACATTTACGCAGATGAGTAGGGACCCTGGGCATCTTTCTTTTGGTGTTTTTCAGAGTCAGTAGAAAGGCCTCTTTAGTGTCCTAAGTTTTCATAACTATGATCTTAATTGCCTACCATCTGTAAGCTGTTAGTGTCTTAACGACTGTTCCACTGGTTCATTAATTGTTAATGGTTCATTGAACAAGCATGGGAAACAGTGTTAAAACCCTTTACAATGAAGATCTGTGAAGTTATTTTTATTTTTACGAATTATCTTTGAAAGACAGGGCCCTGAAAAAGGGACGTTTCTTTTTTTGCTGAGTTTAGTAGTACCCCCAGCCCCGGTTTAGACAGGATTTAGACTCTTATGGGATTAAACCATTAGTTTCTATTTACAGAGAAAAGTAGGTTGGAGTCTCGGCGCTGTGTGGAAGAGTGCACTGCTACTTGTTTAAAGACTTCCTCCAGCAATTTTCAAACTTTTACTGTTGAAAAGCAATATCCCAAGTATGAATACGGTAAAGTACACAAACAAAAGGGTAAAAAAAAATGTTTTAAGCAAAATAGTGTTATTTTTAGACACAACTGCAAACCAGGAGTAAGGCATTCAGGGAGTTGGTCTGATGGGAATCCCTGATGTCATCGCCCCCCCCCCCCCCCCCCCCCCTCTTGCTTGAGGAACAATAGAGAAAAAAAAACAGGAAAGGCCCCTCCCCCCACTTGTGATGTCATGATTTACCTGGACTACCTATTGAGATTAGCCTTTTGTTACATATATCAGGTGTTAAATGAGGTGAAAAGGCAACTGGAGGGGCACATTAAGGGCTCAGTCAAACCATGTGATACATGGTAGTGAGAGTGATCTTTAAATCCACCATTTACCTTATTGAATTTGATCTGTCTTCCCTATGCGGCCTCTCTCTCTCTCTCTCTCTCTTTCTCCCTCTCTCTCTCTCTCTCTCTCTCTCTCTCGCTCTCTCTCTCTCTCTCGCTCTCTCTCGCTCTCTCTCTCGCTCTCTCTCCCCGACACATTCAGGGTGATGGATGAGGTGCAGAGAAACAAATTGAACCGCTGCCTCAAACTCCTCTACAGCCGCAAAACGGACTGCCAGATGGGATACATCAGACCAGGAAACTGAGTACGTAGAGAACAAGTCACTTACTCTCACCCATCTCCCATCTCCTGCTAGGAAGGTAAGCATGCATGCCCCAACGTGTCAAAGGAATCTTCACCTAAAATCTTCAGGTGTCATACGCCCTATATACTGCTCATTGCATTTCAAAATGAGCAGGTAACGCATACATTGCAAGTAACACATATATATGCACAGCCTTGACATTGACATAGTAAAAAATACAAGATCATTCCTGCTACAAACATTTGAGTATTATGGTGTTTTTGCAACGGAGTTCAAGTGCTGTTTTGCGGACCAAAAACATTGTACACCATAAGTCAAAGTCCTGTATAAACACATAATTAATAGAGTAGGCCAAGGGAACATGTGTTAGAAATTGGTGGGACCACCCACAACTCATAGACCAATCAGCTGAAAGCTGCCACTTTCAAAGCATGCCGGTTTATACGGTCTTTTTCCATCGCCGATAAGCGGAAAAACCCCCCTACCTTGTGTGGGTTGACAGGTTGAAGAGATGACCAGCATTCTGTGCTGAACCACAACATATTCCTGATGCACTAGCATCCTGTTTGACTCTCCCGCATTGTCAATGTTCTCTAAAAAGACAAACGGTTGCATCCTGTGTGTGTATTCATCGGTGAGTATATTCAACAGCGATCACACGGCCCGAACGCATTGGTTTACGCAAGATGCTGCAAAGGCAGCTGAGTCAGTGACAGTATTGATTGCGTTTTTGTCTGAGGTGTCTATCTGAGAGGTCTAAGTGGGTCTGTCCACTCTTGATGGATGAGATGCAGAGAGGCACCATTTCAACTACACTCTCTTAATGCTAACAGACCACATACCTCTATGGTGGTCTCCTACTGATCCCTACATCGTGGGATGGGAACACCGTGCTGGTGACAACCATAACACTGGCATTACTGGAATAAATACAGCACTGTGTATCTGGATCATGTCATAACACAACAACTTTAGTGCTCATTGCTCAGCCTCTAACGGCTACGGTTTTCCAAATCTTGGCAAGAAATTCAGACAATTGCTTGGCTTCTAAGGGCTAGTACTTACCACATAACCAACTGCCAGCTCCTTCCATCCATGAAATTAAAATGGTATTTATTTTAATAGGCAAGTCAGTTAAGAACAAATTCTTATTTACAATGACAGCCTACTAGGGAACAGTGGGTGAACTTCCTTGTTCATGGGCAGAATGACAGATTTTTACCTCGTCAGCTTGGGGATTCGATCCAAGCAACCTTCCGGTTACTGGCCCAACGCTCTAACCACTAGGCTACCTGCCACCCCTCATCAAATGCACCTCATCAAGTAACATGGCTTCCATGAGATACATGATGAAGAAACTTTTGTTGAGAACAAAACCCATCTCTAAAAGCATGAGCCTGTACAACTAAACAACCAAATAAACCCTGGAATGATAACACCGGCGATGCTTTTATAGGTTTCAAGTTAAACACGGTTTATTAAAGATTCACAAATTGTAAAAGCTCTGTCAAGTTCACATCACACAGATAGACTAAGGCAGCTCTGGAGTTTCAGATGGGTAATTGAGCCAAGACTGTGACATGGCATATGGGTCAACGGTGTCATGGAATGGCAGTTTCTCGCTCAAATTATGCAGATAGAATGTCCATTTTTCAGAAATGGATGTGTCCCTCTGCCGGGTTTAATTGATAATGGCCTTCACCCAAGATCAACAGTACATCAACATTCTGTGTGAAGGCTCCTATTGCACTTGCTAATGTGAGTGTATTATGGCTGAAGCAGAGAATAAATTATTCACTGTATTGACATCCAGGTAAGGAAACAGGAAGTAATGGATTGCCATCAATGATTTATATCCTCTCAGCAATAAGCAATATTAGCCTTTGCCAGGAATAATGTAAATGGGAAATAAGGTAAAATACCATGTTTTTTTCCCAGATACGGTAAAAAACAAAAGTGGCTGGTATTGATAAGCTCAAATGTGACACAGGTTAGCTAATCCACATGCAACATGCTGCTTGTCGAAGGTTGAAAGATGAAGGCAGTTGAATTTGACACATTCTCAGGTAATGGTGTGTTCTGAAGCTGTTAATCCTCAGTTAGCAGGTTAGCCTACACTAGAAGGAGCGCCATGAAAGTAGCTGGGACGTACTGTACCGTTGCACCACAGCAGTCATGCTAGTAAACATGTGTGAATAAATAAAATATATTTAATATAAAGCTGTAAATAAATCTCCAATCAAGTGAATTACCTGTAATTATGCAGTATCTACTGTATATTATTTAGTATTAACACATTTTGTTCTACATTGCTTGTAGTAAATCGGAGGGGACCAAGGACAAAAATCTGAGGGACAGTCCGTTTACTATTTCCTTACCTTTCATGATCTTGCGATGGAAGTTGATGGCATCCACAGAGGCGGTGACTATGTTGGTCTTGCAGTGTCGGGCCGCCACAATTCCGGCCACCTCGTCCATCAGTTTCATTGTCACACCTGGGGAGACCAGATAGCATGTGACTCCTATGTTGTCATTAAATCAAATCTTTCCTCTAATATAATTTCCCCACAGTATATAATAAAAGTATTCAAGTATTCTTTCATACAGTGCCTTGCGAAAGTATTCGCCCCCCTTGAACTTTGCGACCTTTTGCCACATTTCAGGCTTCAAACATAAAGATATAAAACTGTATTTTTTGTGAAGAATCAACAACAAGTGGGACACAATCATGAAGTGGAACGACATTTATTGGATATTTCAAACTTTTTTAACAAATCAAAAACTGAAAAATTGGGCGTGCAAAATTATTCAGACCCCTTAAGTTAATACTTTGTAGCGCCACCTTTTGCTGCGATTACAGCTGTAAGTTGCTTGGGGTATGTCTCTATCAGTTTTGCACATCGAGAGACTGAAATTCTTTCCCATTCCTCCTTGCAAAACAGCTCGAGCTCAGTGAGGTTGGATGGAGAACATTTGTGAACAGCAGTTTTCAGTTCTTTCCACAGATTCTCGATTGGATTCAGGTCTGGACTTTGACTTGGCCATTCTAATACCTGGATATGTTTATTTTTGAACCATTCCATTGTAGATTTTGCTTTATGTTTTGGATCATTGTCTTGTTGGAAGACAAATCTCCGTCTCAGGTCTTTTGCAGACTCCATCAGGTTTTCTTCCAGAATGGTCCTGTATTTGGCTCCATCCATCTTCCCATCAATTTTAACCATCTTCCCTGTCCCTGCTGAAGAAAAGCAGGCCCAAACCATGATGCTGCCACCACCATGTTTGACAGTGGGGATGGTGTGTTCAGGGTGATGAGCTGTGTTGCTTTTACGCCAAACATAACATTTTGCATTGTTGCCAAAAAGTTCAATTTTGGTTTCATTTGACCAGAGCACCTTCTTCCACATGTTTGGTGTGTCTCCCAGGTGGCTTGTGGCAAACTTTAAACAACACTTTTTATGGATATCTTTAAGAAATGGCTTTCTTCTTGCCACTCTTCCATAAAGGCCAGATTTGTGCAATATACGACTGATTGTTGTCCTATGGACAGAGTCTCCCACCTCAGCTGTAGATCTCTGCAGTTCTTCCAGAGTGATCATGGGCCTCTTGGCCGCATCTCTGATCAGTCTTCTCCTTGTATGAGCTGAAAGTTTAGAGGGACGGCCAGGTCTTGGTAGATTTGCAGTGGTCTGATACTCCTTCCATTTCAATATTATCGCTTGCACAGTGCTCCTTGGGATGTTTAAAGCTTGGGAAATCTTTTTGTATCCAAATCCGGCTTTAAACTTCTTCACAACAGTATCTCGGACCTGCCTGGTGTGTTCCTTGTTCTTCATGATGCTCTCTGCGCTTTTAATGGACCTCTGAATCTATCACAGTGCAGGTGCATTTATACGGAGACTTGATTACACACAGGTGGATTGTATTTATCATCATTAGTCATTTAGGTCAAAATTGGATCATTCAGAGATCCTCACTGAACTTCTGGAGAGAGTTTGCTGCACTGAAAGTAAAGGGGCTGAATCATTTTGCACGCCCAATTTTTCAGTTTTTGATTTGTTAAAAGAGTTTGAAATATCCAATAAATGTCGTTCCACTTCATGATTGTGTCCCACTTGTTGTTGATTCTTCACAAAAAAATACAGTTTTATATCTTTATGTTTGAAGCCTGAAATGTGGCAAAAGGTCGCAAAGTTCAAGGGGGCCGAATACTTTCGCAAGGCACTGTATACGGCATTGATCAGTTTCAGTGCCATAAGAACATGTCCTACTTTGCAGTCTATTTTTAAGACTATTTAATCACTTTTTCCCCCTTTTTCACAATGTATTTGTAACGGCGTTCTTCGTTTGTCGCAATAAAGTCGGACCGAAATGCAGCGTGTTGGTTACTCATGTTTTTAATGGAACAAATGACGATACACGAAATAACTTATAAATACAAAAACAACAAACGGAACGTGAAAAAACCTATACAGCCTGTCTGGTGAACACTAACACAGAGACAGGAACAATCACCCACAAAATACAAAGTGAAACCCAGGCTACCTAAATACGGTTCCCAATCAGAGACAACGAGAATCACCTGACTCTGATTGAGAACTGCCTCAGGCAGCCAAACCTATGCAACACACACCCCTAATCAGCCACAATCCCAATAACTAAAAAACCCCACTAAGAAATATAACAAACATAAACCCATGTCACACCCTGGCCTGACCAACTAATTAACTAAAACACAAAATACTAAGACCAAGGCGTGACAGTATTGACAATTAGCTCATGAGGAGGAGGCACTAGGAATGTCAAAATGGAAGACTGGCATTGGGCCTAGTAAGAAAATGGAACAACTGCATTTATTTCAGTCCATTCTAATCAAATGCATGATCTCTGATATCGATTGGGAGCCTCAAAATCAGTGGTGCGCATCTCTGTTGCATAGACAGAGAGAGCGAGAGACAAAGTGAAAAAGAGAGAGAGAAAGAAAGTGAGAAAGAGAGAGAGCGATAGAGAAAGAGAGAGATGTACAGCAAAATAGAGAGTTAGGAGGGAGAGAGTCCATCGCTGATGATGATTCCAGATTGCTGTCGGCTGAGAGTGCACCGAGATAAGGGGAAGGGGGATGGATTTCCTGTGTGGAGACAGGATGTGATGTATGAGGGCTGGCAGACTGTCCAATCATTCCCTTCATGGCCACAGCCAGAGATTGATGCCGACCAGAGGTGTCAGCGCTGACAGGAAGATAGTAAACGCTGCAGAACTCTTTGATACGTTCCCCCTGTGCCAGAGAGCTCTATGACAATAAATTGCCTATTCACACCTACTGATGCACAGACCTAGACACGCATACCCACGAACACACACACACACACACACACACAGTTCTGATGAAGACCTAATTACAACGATCAGAACTTCAAGATTGTATCTTGCAATCAGAATGTATTACGTAGCCTGGCTCGACATGAGACAGCACAGCTCATTTTCTCTGCGAAGTACCAGACATTTAGACGAGGCCAAATGTAGTCATTATGCTAGTAGCATCTTAAGTGCTGGGAAAGATGCAAAGCCACATTTGAGATTGCTTATGTAATACAGTACCAGACATGAATGCCCGTCACTCTCAATGCTTCTCTTGCTGAGGAAACGTAAGCACGGGGTTCTAGGATAGTAGCCATAAGATCGAAACATGCACACTTCCAGTGGCTTTGAGCAGGTGCTGGAGATCAAAGAGAGCTATAAGTTCAGCAAAAATACAAAGATACGTTTTGACTCACTATGATCTATGCTACAACTTTGAGGCGTGGGTATGTTAAAGCTGAGAGAACTCATTTGATGGGGTTGATACTTCTAACAGCCTGCTGACGTGCTGCAGTGTGCTTTAACTTGCCTGCCTGAGGTTGCACGTTGCACAGACATACTGTAGATAGTCATGAATGGGGGTTAATGGTCGTTTTGGAATGGTAAAAAAAGATGAATGTTGCAAGGGTTGAGTCTATAGGCAACACGGCTACCTCCAAACTGTATTCTAGACCAGTGCTATGGCTCTGGAATAGGTTTGATGGCATACAGGTGTGAAAGTAACCCATTTTTTCAATTATATTTAACCTTTATTGAACCAGGAAGTCCCATTAAGGAAGGACATCTTTATCAAGGGAGACCTGACTAAGAAGGGGCCTCCATACATGCCGTAAAAACAGACAGTATGTGGGAAGCTATTTACAGGGGAGGCAATCGCATCCTTTACGTTCTCACCTCCCTCATCTTCACAATGGAAGACAGCAGGAAGCTGCCCTCTGGAGAAAAAAAAGTCCCTGCCCGTCTTCCTTATTTCCCTTGTTTCTCCCATTTGATGTGGTTGTGCATCTAAAAAGGTGACAGCAGCCAGCGTGCTCTCAGTGTGTGGACAGGGGAAGTTATTATCCATCGGTGTAGGCTCATTGTCAATGACCGTGTGTGTGATGAAGCATCGTGAGACACTGCATTGTTTTTTTCCCCCTCTCAGCCCCACGTGAAAATTGATGGGATCTCACCTCGGATTGAATTTCCCTTGAGTCTAGGGAAATGCCACTAGCATATATTCAGGAGCTGTCGGAAGTCGTGTCTGTGCATGCAGCCGCCCTGCTGCTGCTGCTCACTGCTACCACTTCCTAGAGACCCTCTTGCGAGCCATTAATCAGAACTGAATGTAAACAGAACTGGATGTAAACCAGAACATATTTAGTGTTTTTCTCTCAAAATACGCACTGTTTATTTTCCTACATGTATTGGTGCCTTTGGCTTTAGGCAATGAAGTCTCTCTCTGCCTTTATTCAACATTTATTAGAACGTTACAGTCCTGGAAATGACAGTGTTATCAAGGAATTCAAAATGGCGAAGTCAAATCTGTTGTAGTCGAGAGATGCTGCAAATGGGATTATACGCTGTATATGACAGTTTTATGTCATGGTGTTTGTTATTCCCTGGTATTTCTTCCTACGCCAAAATATATCTAATGTGCTAACACTATATTATGTTATCACTAATGCTAATGGCTAACACTATGTTATGTTATCACTAATGCTAATGGCTAACACTATGTTATGTTATCACTAATGCTAATGGCTAACACTATATTATGTTATCACTAATGCTAATGGCTAACACTATATTATGTTATCACTAATGCTAATGGCTAACACTATATTATGTTATCACTAATGCTAATGGCTAACACTATGTTATGTTATCACTAATGCTAATGGCTAACACTAGCACCTCCCATCGTTTAGGTTGAAAAAGCCCTGCGCCTGGAGACACATCATGAGTTTATACCTCCTCTCCAAACCAACCGACAGGAAATATCTTTCAAATGGAGAGAAAACCCATCTATAATGAAAAGGGAAAGGAAAGGGGATACCTAGTCAGTTGCACAAGTGAATGCATACAACCGAAATATGTCTTCCGCATTTAACCCCTTTGAATCAGAGAGGTGCAGGGGCTGCCTTAATCGATGTCCACGTCATCAGCGCCCGGGAAGCAGTTGTTGTTGGGGGTTAACTGCCTGGCTCAAGGGAGGGAATGTGTAAGAGGTCAGTGTCTCGACTGTATATTTCAAAATATGGCAACAGACGGGAAGGGGGACGGAGCTTGTTGAGATACGACTGGCCTCTCTTTGGATTGACCCCCGACTAGGGCTGTGGCAGCCACAAAATTTTGTCAGCTGGTGATTGTCAAGCAAACAACTGGCGGCCTCACGACAATTGACACCGTTAATTAACATAAACACATTTAGCATCTCCTGGCTTCTACACATAGCCTACAAGCCACTGATGTAGACCTTTGGAACATCTACATTTTAAAAAAGTCTAATAAATCCATATAGCCTGCACCTTCACAATGAATCCATTATTTATTTTAGACAGGTCTAAAGAAACATGATATGAAGAAAATGTAGTCTATTTCAGAAGAACAGAATAGCATACTCTGAGTTGAAACCCAGGCTTTAGGATAACAAAGGGAGATCTGGGCAGCGCCACGGTGCTCGCTCGTCTCCCATCAGCCGTGCCCACATTCATGGCCTCCCCAGGATGCTTAGTTATAAAAAAAACACAGCACTCCCCTACGGACGGGGGTAAATAAAATCTCTCTCTCACACTTTCTCTCTCTCTGTGTTTCTCGTTCTCTCCGCAGCGAGTGCTATAATCAAATGGCTCAACCTGCCTCCTAATGAGGTGTTACCATAGAAACAGGTCCCGTTAATGTTTTCGCAAGTAGCTCCCGAGGTCCTGAAAAGCCACATATTTTATGTATATTTGTCTGCTGTTTTAGAGTTTGCAGCTGTTTCCTGCATAAACAACTTCCCACTGGGCACAGATAACAAGTGGGTGCTGTATTCTACAAATAGCAAGTGGGCGCTGTCATGGTTACCATAAAAATTGCTTCGGCTGATCAAGGGCTGGCAGGAAACAGTGTCACGATACTAGAAATGGCTTCAAAGTTTCAGTGGGATATGGAGAGCAAAAAGGAGGGACAAACAACACTTGGATAGATGTGTTAACAGTGATTTGACCAACAAACATATACATAAATACTATTGGTTTATTTACGTTCTGAAAATTTAAGAGACACTTTTATAACAGACAGACTGACTCTAGCACTCAAGCAAGCCAAGGCTGGTGTTAAGTTGATTAACACTTACAGTAACTTACAGTGTGTGTGTGTGTGTGTGTGTGTGTGTGTGTGTGTGTGTGTGTGTGTGTGCACCCGTCATGTTGGTGATGCGGCAGGTCAATGTGTTTTGTTAGTTTCTGTATCAGCTTGAATTGAAGCAGAATTGAATTGATTGATAAGCACACACACCCACACACACACACACAAATATATATATCACCCATGTTTTTTCCATTCATCTGTCTATTGTTTAATCACTGTCATGATCTCAAAGCCTGTCGCAGTCAACAGCTGTTTCCATGGAAACACGTGGAAAGCTTCCTAACAACACAAGGAGAGAGAGCGAGAGAGAGAGTGTGTGTGAGTGAGTGAGTGAGTGAGTGAGTGAGTGAGTGAGTGAGTGAGTGAGTGAGTGAGAGAGAGAGAGAGAGAAAATTAATGATGGTTGCCAGGGAGCGATATCCTCTTTCTTTCCTCACACCAGCTGAGTTAGCCCTCAAGGAGCATTGGATTGGTCTGAACATGGGCTAGATAGGAAATGTTCACCTTATTTACACCAGTCCATCTCTTTTAAACCTCTGAGGTTGGGAGTGAATGGATACACACTTTGGCGAAACAGAGAAAGGGAATTCAGCAGCACTCTAGTGTGGAGAGTCCAGGCTATGGACTGCAGATGGAAGTTGTTCTTTAGCACAGGATCTCCTTCCCCTACCCAATTCCTAACTTAATCCATTAGCTGATCTAAGATCAGCATCTAGGTCTAGGGGCAGTGTCCGCCTACCCAGAAAAACCTTTTGATGAGGCACTTGTCCTTGACCATGTAAACTGTGGCTGTGACATCCAGTTTGGCTGTGAGGGGGAGACACAGTCACAGCTCCCTGGGCTGGCCTAGTTTGAAGGACTTCTGAAGTCCAGACTCCACTCTGTCATGGATGGACCCCTTAGGCCCCCCTCTCACTGCCTGAGAGCCTTGTGCTCCCATCCATCTATTCACTTTCACTGAAATCAATGGTGATTCATCTGCCCTGGACTCATCTCCTGAGTCATTAGAAATCAGTCATTAAAGATGCTGCGCAATCAAAATATATATATTTTTTTAGATAGTTAATTTAAATACTGTGTTTTAATGGTTTATTTTGTTCAGAAAGCAACAAGATTCTTCAGACAAAAACACACACACACACACACACACACACACACACACACACACACACACACACACACACACACACACACACACACACACACACACACACACACACACACACACACATTCCAAGGCTTTCCCAGCACAGTACTAACTTTAAAACCCTGCATCAGGCAGCGGCTTCAACCACTGTACTATTCAACCCTGCAGACAAGCTTATTGGTATTCCCAACAACACTCCATAGGACCATCCCCGGGCCTGTCTAGCATGGAAATCCTACCAGAGATACGATGAAAGAGAAAACCTTCATTATCTGAAAAGAGGGAGGGAGGGAGAGAGCGAGAGGGGTAAAATGGCCCACAAGGACTTTAGCTGTGTATGATGAGCGATCGATAATTGGCGGCCTGGGAACCTTGTTGCTCCTCATCTGTGATGTGCTCATTACCACAAGAATGGCCATCGGAGAGAAATAGAGATTAGCGCACGGGAAAAGTTCTGTGTTTACCTTCTACAGATGGCTGGAAATGGTGTTGAATATCAGATTTTACAGATACTGGGCAACAAAAACAACCTGCATTCACTTGCAGTCCTTTGAAGTTTCAATCTCTTTAAGCAGCAGCAGATTTGAAAAGGTCTGACTGATCGTTAACGTGACACAGTGATAATGTGTCAGGTCAATGTTGTTGTTGTGCGACAATATTACATTTCCGTATTCATTTGTATTGATCGCTACAGAGGGAACGAAGAAATAAACAAAAAGGAGGAGAGAGAAAGAGACAAGGGAAGAAAGGAAAGGATAGATAACAGCAGAGAGAGAGAGAGAGAGTACAGAGACGTGGGGGGCAGAGAGAGGGGGAAGACACAGTTAAGAGGCTGATTTGAAATGTCTGACTTTTTAATTTGGACCCACTGAGGAATGTGTCCAATTAAGAGGCAAATGAGGAACAAGCGGCGGTGGCCATTTAGAATGCAGTTTGTGCCCTTTTCATGCTTCCCTCCTCGCTCACATGGAGTGGCTCATTAAGGACGCTATGCAGAGAACGCTGCTGAGGATGCTAGCACTGTCGTGATTACATAAGACCTCCTGGCTGGATGCTGCTGCCTCTCTGTCTCTCCCTTCCTTACTCTCTATCCGGAATGTACAAACCATTTCAAACTCTGTTGAATGACACACACACACGAGAAGTGATCGAGCGGATTTACTCACCTCCGTGTACGAAGCCATGCAGCGTGCAGTCTGAAGGCCCCACCAGATGGATCAGACTGGACTGGCTAAAGCCGACCGTATAGGGCTCTGCAACGCACACACACACACACGCACACACAGACAGAAAAAAACAGGGTTGAAATATAAGTATTAAGGCAGTTAAATGGCCTCAGTATTACTAAAATAAATCAGGGAATAACCGGGAATACTTTGTGAAGCGTTCAAGGATGGAACAATTCCATCCACCCATCCCAAAATCTCTGTGCTGACATGCATGCAGTCTTAAGTCTTTTAAAAATCCATACGACATACCTTTCGTTGTTCTGTCTGCAGCAGGTCAAACGAACCAGGAAAATCAAAATTAGATGGAGAAAGAAAAACAACATGCTATTTTACCCACTATTTTACTGTCAGATCAGCTGTTCACCAGTAATACACACACTATCGAAATTATACCATACTTTGTACTACTTCGGTTTCAGCTGGCACTTCAACTGATCTTTACTGATTTACTAGGGTAAGAGTGATTTATGTGATAAAAATGTATACTTTCCGGCGCCTACATCAAATACAATTGGTAACTACTTTGTGACGAGAAAGGCAGAAGCACCATGACCAAACCAACTGAGCCATCACCCTTTTACATTCATTTAGTTTACATCTAGGGGGAATTCAAACACGGTTCTCAAACACAGCAATTTTACATTTTTGTCATTGACCAGATGCTCTTATCTAGAGTAACTCACAGGCGCAATTAGGGCTAAGTGCCTTGCTCAAGGACACATACACAGATTTTCACCCAGTGGGCTTGGTGATTCAAACCAGCAACCTTCACATGAGTCCCTTTTTACTAATCCAAAGCTTTTAACCCCAAGGCTAAACATACTTTCTTCTAATGGGTGATATCTACACTACTGCTCCGATTTAGACATAGGGTGTGTGCCCTCTATCTAATTCTATCTTTGCCATTATGGCAAACGTGCCCTCTATCCAACCCTTAAGGTTTAGATCGTATGGAGGAGATAAATCCCATAAGTCCTAGAGGTCAGAGGTCAGCAATAGGGGTAAGTGGTGTTTACCCGGGGCAGACACAGGCATGAGCAGCTCTCCGTTCCTCTCCTTCGTCTCTAGTCTCTCCATCTTCTGAGCTTCGTAACGCTTCTTCCCCTCCTCCTCCTGCCCCGGGCTGGCATACTAGAAGGGACACATGCACGGTAACCATCATGTGAGGGAAATGCTGAACTAACCATAGATCCGTGTCTAGGGTCAACATCATCCTTCTCTGTGCATTGACCCACCTTGATGGGAGGCACCTCTGTGACATTGTCCACGTCTTCCAGAGAGAAGGGGACATACCAGAGCGCAGCCCGGTTGGTCATCTTCGTAGCCCCTGTGAAAGTGAACATGAGTTTACTATGACATAGCATTTCATGCCCTCCCAGTTCTTCAAACATCTGCAGCGACTGAAACAAACACAATATCAACAATAAGACTCAAATCTGTCAAGAAAGCCTATTGGCTCTTTTCAATTAGCGCCCTCCTTGTGGAAGGAAGCGTTAGTGATTTGTTTATCAATGTTGATATCTGTAAGCAGGAAGTCACCCCGCTGTGTGTGAGGATGCCATATTGCTAAGTCCACTTTTAAAAATAGCAAGGACATGCCGCTACCAACATATAGGGATATGATAACGAGAGACCTTTTTGGTGGTGTAATTTTTACCCCCTTTTTCATGATTACAATTTTGTCTCATCCGTGCAACTCCCCTACCGGGCTCAGGAGAGGTGAAGGTCGAGTCATGCGTCCTCCGAAGCATGACCAGCCAAGCCGTGCTTCTAAACACCGGCCAGCTTCACCAATGTGTCGAAGAAAACACAGTTCAACTGACCACTGAAGTCAGCCTGCATGTGCCCAGCCTGCCACGAGGAGTCGCTAGAGCACGATGAGCCAGGTAAGGCCCCCTCCCCCGGCCAAACCCTCCCCTAACACAGACGACGCTGGGCACTGCCCAATGGGAGTTGTGACACAGCCTGGGATTGAAACCCAGGCTGTAGTGAAGCCGCAGCACTCCGATGCAGTGCCTTAGAGTGCTGCGCCACTCAAGAGGCCCACTACGGCAACCTTTGTAAATTCTTTGGCTGAATGTCAGTTTCCTTCCCTTTCCTGGTATTTTTGCAGAGTAAACAAATGTGGCATTTGCTGAAAGTGAGACAACACTTGTATTCTTTCAAAACACAAACAGAGGAAATCTATGAGACTCTGCAGAAACTTTGTTTCATCCCAAGTATGACCAAACCCTATGTGACCTGCACAGCCAGGGTGCCCAAATCCCATTGGATGAAATGAAACCAGCGAGAAATGAATGAGAAAGTTAAGTGCGTCAATCTCTCAAGTGTCTCGACACAAAAATATTCAGGTATCAAATTGCACCGCTTCCCGTCGTCAGGCAGTGCCGTTGTCATGGCGATATCAGCTCCTTCTTGACGAGGTATTTTCAGTTCTTCGCTGACTAACTGCTAGCGTGTTTTGTGTGTGTGTGTGTGGGGGGGGGGGGGGGATGACTTTTTGTTGTACACAACGGATGCACAGAGAAAAGTGTAGGTGAGGTTTGCAAAGATCAAGAAAACCCACTCTTCATATCACATCGCTCCTGGCCATGCAACCTAATTAACTCAGGTCGGTATTCAATCCGATCAGGGAACACATATGCAGAGTGCAACAGAAGAGCAGAATTTATTTTGGGTTATTAACATCATTATTGATTACCTTTATATGTAGCACTTTGAGCGTAACGTTTGAAAAGCGTTTTACCCATGAAGTTGATCATTATCCTTACTGCGTTATCACGGGCTCGTGAACACCCGTGCAATAAAAAACAGGACGTCTTAGCAGAAGCAAGGGTACATTGACATACAGGGAGGCTTCATTATTATCACCCAGACTGTTGTCATGACGACCTCCCAATTGCATAGTGATGTCATATGTGATCTGTCCAGATATAGACAGCATAGATATGAACTGTGCTGCATATTGTGCACTACATCACACTGAAACAAATTATGTTCTACTAATTCCCATCATCTTATATACTGAACAAAAATATAAACGCAACATGTAAAGGTCCCATTTTTCACGAGCTGAAATAAAAGATACCTGAAATTTTCCATACGCACATAATGCGTATTTCTCTCTCAAATATTGTGCACAAATTTGTTTACATCCCTGTTAGTGAGCATTTCTCATTTGCCAAGATAATCCATCCACCTGACAGGTGTGGCATATCAAAAAGCTAATTAAAGAGCATGATCATTACACAGGTACACCTTGTGCTGGGGACAATAAAAGGCCACTCTAAAATGTGCAGTTTTGTCACACAACACAGTGCCACAGATGTCTCAAGTTTTGAGGGAGTGTGCAATTGGCATGCTGACTGCAGGGATTTCCACCAGAGCTGTTGCCAGAGAATTTAATGTTAATTTCTCTACCATAAGAAAGTTATTTTTAGAGAATTTGGCAGTACGTCCAATTGGCCTCACAACCATAGACCACGTGTAACCACACCAGCCCAGGACCTCCACATCCGGTTTCCAGCGACCCGGACAGCTGATGAAACTGTGGGTTTGCGCAAACAAAGAATTTCTGCACAAACTGTAAGAAACCGTCTCAGGGAAGCTCATCTGCGTGCTTGTCGTCCTCATCGGGGTCTTGACCTGACTACAGTTTGGCATCGTAACAGACTTCAGTGGGCAAATGCTCACCTTCGATGGCCACTGGCACGCTGTAGAAGTGTGCTCTTCACGGATAAATCCAGGTTTCAACTGTCCCGGGCAGATGACAGACAGCATGTGTGGCGTCGTGTGCCCCATGGTGGCGGTGAGGTTATGGTATGGGCAGGCATAAGCTACAGACAATGAACACAATTGCATTTTATCGATGGCATTTTGAATGCATAGAGATACCGTGACCAGATCATGAGGCCCATTGTCGTGACATTCATCCCCCACCATCACCCCATGTTCAGTGGTGTAAAGTACTTAAGTAAAAATACTTAGATATATCCCATTTTAGCAGACGCTTTTGTCCAAAGCGACTTACAAGTCGGCTGGAGCCACTACTTTTACATATGGGTGGCCCCAGCGGGAATCGAGCGGGAATCGGGAATCGAACCCACGACGCTTGGCGTTGCAAGCGCCATGCTCTACCGACTGAGCCACACAGGACTTGAAAGTACTACTTAGTAGTTTTTGGGGGGTATTTGTACTTTACTTTACTATTTATATATTTGACTACTTTTACTTTTACTTCACTACATTCCTAATGAAAATGATGTACTTTTTACTCTATACATTTTCCCTGACACCCAAAAGTACTCGTTACATTTTTGAATGCTTAGCAGGACAGGAAAATGGTCTAATTCACACACTTATCAACATAACATCCCTGGTCATCCTTACTGCCTCCGATCTGGCAGACTAACTAAACACTTGCTTAATTTATAAATGATGTCTGAGTGTTGGCTCGTGGCCCTGGCTATCCTTAAATTAAAACAAGAACATTGTGCCGTATGGTTCGATTAATATAATGAATTAGAAATGATTTATACTTTTACTTTAGTAGATTTAAAACCAAATAATTTTACTCAAGTAGGATTGTACTGGGCAACTTTCACTTTTACTTGAGTCATTTCTTATTAAGGTATCTTTAATTGTACTGTATGCCAATTGGGTACTTTTTCCACCACTGCTCATGTTTCAGCATGATAATGCACAGCCCCATGTCGCAAGGATCTGTACACAATTCCTGGAAGCTGAAAATGTCCCAGTTCTTCCATGGCCTGCATACACACCAGACACGTCACCAATTGAGTATGTTTGGGATGCTCTGGATCCATGTGTACGACTTCCACATTATCCAACAACTTTGCACAGGCATTGAAGAGGAGTGGGACAACATTCCACAGGCAACATACCTGATCAACTTTATGCGAATGAAATGTGTCGCGCTGCATGAGGCAAATAATAGTCACACCAGATACTGACTGGTTTTCTGATCCACACCCCTACCCTTTTGTTAAAGGTATCTGTGACAAACAGATGCATATCTGTGTTCCCAGTCATGTGAAATCCATAGATTAGGGCCTTAGGAATTCATTTATATTGACTGATTTCCTTATATGAACTGTAACTCAGTGTAATCTTTGAAATTGTTGCATGTTGCATTTATATTTTTGTTCAGTGTAACAATCATATCCTCTGTCACCATTGTGTTCCTTACGCCTCGACCACACCGACAGCGTCATTGCATGTTGGTACACCAAAAGGACATTCATTTCCAACGGAATGCTACGTTTGCCTTGCAGCCTTGCTTTGCAGAGGCAGTTGCAGTGTGTTCTGTGTGTTGCATACATTGTTGGAATTATCTTTTGACAGAAATGGTAGCAGAAGGTGAATGTTGAACTTTTGTTGATGCTGCGTACCATTTTGCGCAATGACGCTACCGGTATGATTGAGGCGTGAGGCTGTGTTTAGACTAATGATGTATATAAACCCTGGATTGCAGTCGCTATGTATTGACCATTGAGAGGCTTTGAAGCTACCGGTCAGCCATATTGGCACTCTGCTCCTGTAGGAGCAGTCCTCCATAGGATGAATAGAACTCTACAGTATTTTAAAGAAACGTTTCAAGGACAAAATTACATGTATTTAAGTATTTCTTTGTTGTAGTGGGGACAGTAACATTAGTAAGATCCAAAAAATATACTTAAATTAAAAATGTTATTCTTATGTTTAGTTCACACAATATAATTTAAAGTATGCATTTAAGGTAATGCCTTAAATTAACAAATTAACATTTGTTAACAAATACATTAACAAATACATTTCTATAGCTTTTAAAATACATTTTACACTGGTGGGGATGCCAAGACGGAGGTAGGGTGGCTTTAACACAGCTCCCCCTATCAGTCATCTAGTGTATATATACATATTTGGTTTAGACAGGCAGTCTAATTATGATATTCTTTTCACTAATAGGTATTTTGACCAATCAGATCAGCTCTGAAAAAGATCTGATGTGAAAAGATCAGATGTGATTGGTCAAAATACCAATTATTGGAAAAATATCAGAATTGGGCTGCCTGTCTAAACGCAGACTTAGTAGGTGACAATGGAACAAGCATCACACACATCATTACATGCTGTATGTAGCCTTGGTCGGCACACCACATAGTAGTAGGCTGTAAAAACGTAGCGCGGCTTCTGAATGGAAGAGGAATTGTGACAAGAAAGACTGCATTTGGGATTTGCATTCACGCCCAAGTTATAGCTGTGAAGACAGATGGCGTTGCCATGCCAACCATGAGCAGAATCGGGCGCGCTTCACCCGGCCTTGTTAGCTCACTGCTCTCTACCACCCAGGAAGTCCCTCACATATGAGGAAGCAGAGGTTTATTTACATATCCTCAGCTCACCAAGACTGACACTAGGCTATAAATAGCTCTACTGGACCTCTTCACTGAAATGTAGAGGAGAGGGTGGGAGGGGAAGGGATGAGGGAAAGAATCCGAATGAAGGCGATTCCCACTCCAATTCATGACCTTTCGAACCGATGGGGAGAGGAGTGCAATGCTATCAGATCACTGGCTCTAAATTTGGAATGGCTAATATTGCATAAGTGAATGTTTGATATGGCGTTGTAGTCTTGACGGGCTTATTGCAACCATCGATTGCCACCAGAATATCGCCAGCTGATCTCTCGTTCAACCACCAATACACGCTAAATTCGCCCGCACAGTTGATCTCAAAATGCAACCATTATTGGTCACATTACCGCTCCCTAAAAGATGATTTCCTTAGTCCTGCTTGCTACCAAAGTCATTCAAATCCTTGGAATAAACAAACTCTTCTTTGTTTTTGCTTTGAAGAACTGAAGGGGAAGAGATGCTCAAATGTAGCTAAATCTAAGATGAGAAATTTGCTCCCAGACTGGCCTAATTCAAACAACATTTGTATGCGGGGTTCACTTAGGTGAGGAGACTATCCTTGACTAGTCTGAAGCACAAAGTACATTCACATCCCCTTCCCTAGTCAATCCTTCATCCCATTCTTGGAAATTCTCCAAGGGAAGCATTCCATTCCTAGTGACTTTAAACACTCTGAATCCGAACCCCAGAAGAGATGGCCCCAAGATCTTTCTTTCTATCCCTTCCATCCCCAAATAATCCATATTTTACTGGCTCTTCAGAACAATGTGTTCCAAGTACAAAGACAGGACAGCAGGGATCGTTTAACACTTGATCTGATGTTCAAAACCACAGACTTTCCATAGAAATGAGCCAAGCTAAGACCAATGCAGAACTACCGGCCTGCTGAACAGAACAGATGGGGAAGATAGACTATAAATATACTTTAGGGCGGGATTAAATCGAGTCATCATACAGTATACTTTAAACTAAAGTAACGGCTTTTTGAACGGAGTAAACATTTGCTTATTTGATTGATGCTCAATGATTCACACAACAATGCATTTCTCACTAGAGGAATTGTGTTTAGTCTTATTGTCTGAGAATTTAGCCAAACATCCTATAGAGTTGGTAGTGGATAGGCAACATCTGATGTGAAAACTTCAGTGTAAATCTCTGCTCCCTGTGGATGTCTGAGATGTGACTGTTTACATGCGAGACAATTATGCTCAATTGTGCGTGTGTTTGATGTTGATGATAATGTGTTTTCCTGTGTTCCAAATACGCCAGATAATGTTGTTGTGGGTGAAGGCCAGAGGGAGGTGCTCATTTTGGAAGTGGGTTGCTCATTTGATTGTTACATGGAGCAGGCCTTTGCTGAAAGGATTCTTAAATACCAGCCCCTCTATCACGCTTGGACAGCCTTGGATATACTTGCAAGTTGGTGGCACTGATATTTGGCAGTCTTGGCCACGTACATAGGCTTACGGTACGTGGCCTTCAGATTGCCGGCCTGTCTAAGACAAAAGCAAAGCAACTGGCAAGGTACTTCTCTGTTTCAGCCACTATGGGCAGCCTGGCTGTGTGGAGAAAGTGTTTTTTTGTATCCTTAAGTTTCCTTGTATTCAATACCTTTGACGTGTGTAAATCTTTCTTGATGTAATGTGATTTGTGGATTCAAGTAAAGTATTTAAAATGTGTGTGTGTGTGTGTGTGTGTGTGTGTGTGTGTGTGTGTGTGTGTGTGTGTGTGTGTGTGTGTGTGTGTGTGTGTGTGTGTGTGTGTGTGTGTGGATGGTCCACCCTGCGGGGAAAATCATCACGGCTTGTGCACACAGTACCCAGAGTTCCCCTGGGGGAGTGTGAGTGAGGCCACGCTGACGAGATGCACACTGACTGCTTGTGAGGAACCTGGGAGCCCGGTCATGTGACCACACAAACACACACAGACACACCCACACCCCACACACATACAGTACATATATGTACCAACACACACACACACACATTTACATTAACATACATGCAGACATACACACACACACCCTCACACACCACATACACACACCAGCAAAAACACTCACACACACATTTACATTAACACACACAACCCAGTACCCAGCCGTCCATCCAGGGAAGAAGAGTATAGAGGCTAGTTTTCTATGAATATACAAAACCATCAAATCCTTACCACAACACTTCTATCAGTGAATAGGACTGTGGAATTATAACTGGTCTGTACAAGGTAGATGAGTAGGCTTGGGAGGCTATGGTCAAAAAAGAGGCACAAGAGGGCGAAATCTCAAATGTCACTTGGTGAAAACAGCCATAGATGTAGAAGCGATAAAGTGGCAAGGGCTTCTGTGTGTCCACAGAAGCCCTGGTACACACTCACACGCACATTCTCTCTCTCTCTCTCTCTCTCTCTCTCTCTCTCTCTCTCTCTCTCTCTCTCTCTCTCACACACACACACACACACACACACACACACACACACACACACACACACACACACACACACACACACACACACACACACACACACACACACACACATACACACGGCGTCTGTAGCCGACTGGGCCGCTGTTTGTGACGCCTGACACTGAGTGGAAAGGACAGAAGCAAATAATGTCTGCTCCCGTTAGCTTCTCTTCCCCTAGGGCCTGCAGGAGCCTTTAAAGGGCCAAACACTGGCACAGAACACACACAGTGGCACACATACACAAACACACAAATTAACACACATGCATACACAAACCCACATACATGCCCACACACACACACACACACACACACACACACACACACACACACACACACACACACACACACACACACACACACACACACACACACACACACACACACACACACACACACAGAGAGAGAGAATGTCCCATGCCAAAAGGGAGAAACCCTGCTATCCTAAACATTGCTAGCATTTGTTTGTGTTCAGAATGTTATACTTCTATACTATTTAGTGGACAAAGTCAGTAGGATAGAGAATGAATGGAAATGAACAAGCGCAATCTTGTAAAATGCCTACTCCAGCCCATTGTATTTCATAGGACAGACCTAATAGACTTCCCCACGGCTAGTTATAGTCCCTCCCCTCAGGAAGGACCCTGACTGAAGGGTGTCTTTGGCTGTGCCAGTGTGGACTAGCAGCAGCAGCAGCAGCATCAGCTAGCTCCTCTCTCTCCACCTGTCATCCTCATCACTCTGCCCCCGCGTCTCCCAACCTGCTCCTGCCACACGGAGAAACATTGTTGCTGTGGCAACGGCCGCCTGGGGGATCACACTTTTGTTTCCTCTTCTCATCCCCCTCTCTCTCGCTCTCTCATCCCCCCTTTCTCTCTCTCTCTCTCTCTCTCTCACCCCCTTTCACTCTCTCTCTCTCGCTCTCTCTCATCCCCCCTTTCTTTCTCTCTCTCTCTCTCTCTCTCTCTCTCTCTCTCTCTCTCTCTCTCTCTCTCTCTCTCACTCTCTTTCCTCTGATCCATTATTGATCTTAAAGGTAGACTCAGTGAAATGACATTGCCATGAGCAGCACCGCAGATATTGAGATGGGAGTGATGCAGGACTTCACTCTCACACAGTCACACACAGCATGTGAGCATGTGCACAGGTTCACTTCAGGCTGTACACAGCGTGGTACCCGGGGTACCAAAACAGCAGAGAAGTTGAGCCTCGTGCTTCAACGCTCTTAGTTGTTGCAGAAATTGACCCAATATGCTGTTTACTTTTTGCATCTGCCTCATTTCGCTGAGTCTACTTTGAACTAACACACACAAATGTACATTATTTCAGCTTAACATGCTAGTGGGAATGTCCAGTGTATTCATTGTGGCGATGCTAGGATCCAAACAAAACACACCAACAGTCATAACATACATGACTATTCTGTGTGTTTACTTCAAAGACAATTAATGGCCACAGCCTTTTTGGCCAAGATGCACATTGGATTGTCTCCTGCTGCTTTCCGTTGAGGTCACAGATATGATCAGAGTACTGCTTGGCCAGTCATTCGCAGCATTGTCATGTCAGCTGACATTTCAGGGTCAGAAGAGCATGTCAGGCCGTGCCACTGTGCTGTTCGCTCCCTTCATCCACGGGGAGTCTGTGTGTGTGTGTGTGTACCTGAATCATAAGTGTGTGTGTGCGTTTTAGCAGTGTGTGTACCTTCTAATATCCAACCTCTAACAGCAGTCTATATTTGTCTACAGTGCATGTCCACTCAGCCCAAGATTACATACATACAACAACACGCACATGAATGTGGATATTCAGCTCATGTGGATATACAGCTAATGTCCCAATACATAGTAGCTCGTCCACACATAATGCCAAATCATGAATTGGGGACCAGGCAGGGGACTGATGTGTGCAGCTCATTGAGGAGTAACCATGAGATATGAAGACGATAACAGCACTCACACCATTGGAGCACCAACATATCAAGTTAAATAACTACACCAGAATGTCAACACATGTAAACACCACGTCTTTCCATTCTGAAGCATTTGATTGTACTGTGCAGACGATGTCAGCGGGGTAACATTATTCTGGTACAAAACCATACCATTCACGACTAAGCACGTATATGACATCATAGAAGTAAAGTGTCAACGGAAGCAACATTAATGTCAAGCCCTCATTTTAGGTCCAAGAGAACACAATAGGAAGTATTTTTTTTCCATTTTGTTCTTTGACTTACGCCATGCTGCCCCCTAGTGACCGACCACCGCCAAACACAATGAGGTCATTCGTTAACCCACCCAGAGCCAATTCCGAAGTACAATATTTGGCTAATTGGTCGTCCAAAAGTGTTGTGGCCAGACACACTCTCAGACAGCAAGTGTTACATTTGAATATTCGATGACATTCATCGACATGAAGGAGGGTACACTCTACGTTTTATTGGAAGAGGTACGCGTAATGGACTGTCGCTATGGTTACCTGTGAGGATGTTCTCTGACATCACTTGGACCTGCACCTCCACGGAGTGTTTGGAGGCATAGGTGATCTCGGCACTGACATGAGCCACCTCCCCGATGAACATGGGGTACAGGAAGTCGGTACGCTCCACGCGAGCCAGCTGCGCTGCGCAGCGATCCTGAGAGAGAGAGAGAGAGAGCGAGAGAGAGAGAGAGAGAGAGAGAGAGAGAGAGAGAGAGAGAGAGAGAGAGATGCAATTCAGTCCAGGTTCCGGTTCCCAGCTTTGTCAAATGCCAAACATTTCACATCATCTAGGTTAGATATGATCCTTCACAACCCGTGACAATATATAATTATTTATGGCCTGACAAAAAAAAAACCCACACAAACAATGTCTTAACACCGACAGTTGTCTTTCATGGTTATATGTTTGGTTGTCTATGTAAGGAGCAAATGGTGTCTATACCCATTCAAGATATCCATGCAGACGTTCTCAGCCCTGGAGAGCCACCTAGTGGACTGTATAAATATGACAAGGTACTGGGAACGGCTATTTGTGTCCAGTCAATGTTTATTACAATCTCTAGTACAACGACCAGATACGGATTATCTACCAAAAACCAGGTAGGTTTACTTACATAACTATTTGAAGAGAATTTGATCATTCGTCCTCCTTGTTTCCCTATTGACAAACCAAAGACCTTCATTCAATTCTACTTTTCAAATTGAACTGCATCTCCATGTAGCACTCCCTAGCCTTCTACCCTTTTCCCTTTATCTTTCACCAGTCAACAACACAAATCTGTCGGGGATCAAGACACCTTTGCTCTCTCTGATACCAACCAGACCTGTTTTACAGGATACTCCAACCTAAGCAAAAGCCAGCGCAAGAACAAGGCCACATCAGGAGCCAAATCCAAGGCCACACCCAATGCCACATCCTAGGCCATATCCGAGGCCACATCTGCACCGGACAAGAGTTGGTATGAGCAGATTTATGGACAAACCTCCAATAATGTCAAATCAGCAACAAACAAAAAAGAAACGTCCTTTCGTGTGTCAACTGCGTTTATTTTGAGCAAACTTAACATGTGTAAACATTTGTATGAACATAAAAAGATTCAACAACTGAAACATAAACTGAACAAGTTCCACAGACATGTGACTAACAGGAATGGAATAATGTGTCCCTGAACGAAGGGGGGTCAAAATCAAAAGTAACAGTCAGTATCTGGTGTGGCCACCAGCTGCATTAAGTACTGCAGTGCATCTCCTCCTCATGGACTGCACCAGATTTGCCAGTTCTTGCTCTGAGATGTTACCCCACAGTTCCACCAAGGCACCTGTAAGTTCCCTGACATGTCTGGGGGGAATGGCCCTAGCCCTCATCCTCTGATCCAACAGGTCCCAGACATGCTCAATGGGACTGAGATCCGGGCTCTTCGCTGGCCATGGGAAAACACTAACATTCCTGTCTTGCAGGAAATCACGCACAGACTGAGCAGTATAGCTGGTGGCATTGTCATGCTGGAGGGTCATGCCAGGATGAGCCTGCAGGAAGGGTACCACATGAGGGAGGAAGATGTCTTCCCTGTAACGCACAGCATTGAGATTGCCTGCAATGACAACAAGCTCAGTCCGATGATGCTGTGACACACCGCCCCAGACCATGACGGACCCTCCACCTCTAAATCGATCCCACTCGTGTACAGGCCTCGGTGTAACGCTAATTTCTTAGACGATAAACGTGAATCCGACCATCACCCCTGGTGAGACAAAACCGCAACTCGTCAGTGAAGGGCACTTTTTGCTCTTACAACAGGCCCTACAAGCTCTCAGTCCAGCCTATCAGCCTATTGCGGACAGTCTGAGCATTTATGGAGGGATTGTGCGTTCCTGGTGTACCTCGGGCAGTTGTTATTGCCATCCTGTACATGTCCTGCAAGTGTGATATTCAAATGTACCGATCCTGTGCAGGTGTTGTTACACGTGGTCTGCCACTGCGAGGACAATCAGCTGTCTACCCTGTCTCCCTGAAGCGCTGTCTTAGGTGTCTCACAGTACAGACATTGCAATTTATTGCCCTGGCCACATCTGCAGTCCTCATGCCTCCTTGCAGCATGCACATTTACGCAGATGAGTAGGGACCCTGGGCATCTTTCGTTTGGTGTTTTTCAGAGTCAGTAGAAAGGCCTCTTTAGTGTCCTAAGTTTTCATAACTGTGACCTTAATTGCCTACCGTCTGTAAGCTGTTTGTGTCTTAACGACCGTTCCACAGGTGCATGTTCATTAATTGTTTATGGTTCATTGAAAACAGTGTTTAAACCCATGGGAAACAGTGTTTAAACCCTTTACAATGAAGATCTGTGAAGTTATTTGGATTTTTACGAATTATCTTTGAAAGACAGGGTCCTGAAAAAGGGCTGTTTCTTTTTTTGCTGAGTTTATAAACATTGACTTCTAAATGAGCCTTTCTCCTATGCTCAGATTATGCCAGCCATGACACGTTACATTAACACGCTCAAATATTGGCCCTTCCCAATTCTTTAGAAATGCATCCAGACGAAGATTCATTCAAAGTCTGCTCTGCATTCTTTACCTGGGTTAAACAATGTGGAATATTAAGATATGGCCCTCAAGGAAGGGAGGAAGGAACGGATGCATTTTAACAGTATTGGGACAGCCATTTTCTTTCAAACACACCCACACCTACACACACGCATACATTCCCACAGTCGTTTTGTCTGGGCAGATGAGGTGATGTTAATTAGAGGGACAGGTTCAGTTACAGTATGTGAGGAATGTTGGAGTGCCCTGAAAATGAAACCGGAGGCCATCTTATCTCTCATAAGAGGAACACCATGTGACCACTAACATAGCACACACCCCCATGAGCTTTGGGGGACTCCAACCCTTATCGAGGGGGTTGGGATCCCCCCAGAGGTCGGGCCCCCCAGATAGCATATAAACACGTCAAAAGCCATGAAAGAAATGTTTAGAATTACAGTAAATTAGCTTTAAAACTGCAAAATATTCTCTCAGTCTCATGGCAAAATGTTTAGAATAGCAGGAAATAGCAGGAGATTCTTGATACATTTTTGATGCATTATTTGAACTTAAAATGTACATTTAGAGGAATGTTATTCGGGAAAATATTGGTTTTGAAATATTATTAATTTCCATGTCGGCTCTTCGCCTGAAAATGTCCTTGTCTGGAGCAAAGGATCTCAATTTCAAACTCTCCAAAAAAGTGTTTAAAATGAAAGAAAACTGGCGATAATGGATATTAACTGGAAAATTATCTTATGTAGTTTCTTGCCATAGCCCTCTGTGACTTTAAATAATATTTCTCTCAAAACTGCGATTCCCAAAAGATGTGTCCGGAGATTTGGTCAACTCTGTCAGATTTGTTTAAAATGCTGAATGAATCAGGAATGAGCAGGGCCAGCTATACCACAAGGACCCCGTATTCATGTCCTCATTACATGTAGTGCCACGAGATCACTAATGGTCTGTAAAGTTCTCTACTTTTGATAGATTTAAACAAACAATATTGGAATCTCCATGGTCACAACCATAAACTGTCAACTCCTTCTGTCTAATAGATTACGATAGAATATGAATTTTGGTTCAAATATGGTACATTTAATTAGGTTTTAGAGTCGTAAGCAACTGAGGAAAAACCAAATTGCTTCTGTGTATACAAACTTGAAATAGGAAGAAAATGTCAATTTTGAAAGATCTGATAGAATGGTTATGTTTTTAGAGGTTTCTAGGGGTCGACCGATTATGATTTTTCAACGCCGATACCGATACCGAATATTGGAGGGCCAAAAAAAGCCGATACCCATTAATCGGCCGATTTTCTTTATTTATTTGTAATAATGACAATTACAACAATACTGAATGAACACTTATTTTAACTTAATATAATACATCAATAAAAATCAATTTAGCCTCAAATAAATAATGAAACATGTTCAATTTGGTTTAAATAATGCAAAAACAAAGTCTTGGAGGAGAAAGGAAAAGTGCAATATGTGCCATGTAAAAAAGCTAACGTTTAAGTTCCTCGCTCAGAACATGAGAACATATGAAAGTTGGTGGTTCCTTTTAACATGAGACTTCAGTATTCCAAGGTTTTAGGTTGTAGTTAATATAGTATTTATAGGACTATTTTTCTCTATACCATTTGTATTTCATATACAGTGAGGGAAAAAAGTATTTGATCCCCTGCTGATTTTGTACGTTTGCCCACTGACAAAGAAATTATCAGTTATTGTTATTCTGTCTCTCACTGTTCAAATGAACCTACCATTAAAATTATAGACTGATCATTTCTTTGTCAGTGGGCAAACGTACAAAATCAGCAGGGGATCAAATCATTTTTTCCTTCACTGTACCTTTGACTATTGGATGTTCTTATAGGCACTTTAGTATTGCCAGTGTAACAATATAGCTTCCGTGCCTGTCCTCGCCCCTACCTGGGCTCGAACCAGGAACACATCGACAACAGCCACCCTCAAAGAATCGTTACCCATCGCTCCACAAAAGCAGTGGCCCTTGCAGAGCAACGGGAACAACTACTCCAAGTCTCAGAGCGAGTGACATTTGAAACACTATTAGCGCGCACCCCGCTAACTAGCTAGCCATTTCACATCGGTTACACCAGCCTAATCTCGGGAGTTGTTAGGCTTGAAGTCATAAACAGCGCAATGCTTACGAGCCTGCTGCTGCCTACCACCGCTCAGTCAGACTGCTCTATCAAATCATAGACGTAATTATAACATAATAACACACAGAAATACAAGCCTTTGGTCATTAATATGGTCGAATCCAGAAACTATCATTTCGAAAACACGTTTATTATTTCAGTGAAATACGGAACCGTTCGGTATTTTATCTAATGGGTGGCATCCCTAAGTCTAAATATTGCTGTTACATTGTACAACCTTCAATGTTGTGTCATAATTACGTAAAATTCTGGCAAATTAGTTCGCCAGGCTGCCCAAACTGTTGCACATACCCTGACTCTGCGTGCAATGAACGCAAGAGAAGTGACACAATTTCACCTGGTTAATATTGCCTGCTAACCTGGATTTCTTTTAGCTAAATATGCAGGTTTAAAAATATATACTTCTGTGTATTAATTTTAAGAAACGCATTGTTGTTTATGGTTAGGTACAGAAGTGCAACGATTGTGCTTTTTTCGCAAATGTGCTTTTGTTAAATCATCCCCCTGTGTTGCATCGATTATATGCAACACAGGACACGCTAGATAAACTAGTAATATCATCAACCATGTGTAGTTAACTGATTGATTGATTGTTTTTATAAGATAAGTTTAATGCTAGCTAGCAACTTACCTTGGCTTCTTACTGCATTCACGTAACAGGCAGGCTCCTCGTGGAGTGCAATGTAATCAGGTGGTTAGAGCGTTGGACTAGTTAACTGTAAGGTTGAAAGATTGAATCCCGGAGCTGACAAGGTAAATATCTGTTGTTCTGCCCCTGAACAAGGCAGTTAACTTCTTGGTGACAGGGGGGCAGTATTGAGTAGCTTGGATGAATAAGGTGCCCAGAGTAAACTGCTTGCTACTCTGTCCCAGATGCTAATATATGCATATCATTAGTAGTATTGGATAGAAAACACTCTGAAGTTTTTAAAACGGTTTGAATGATGTCTGTGAGTATAACATAACTCATATGGCAGGTGAAAACCTGAGAAAAATCCAACCAGGAAGTGGGAAATCTGAGGCTTATAGTTTTTTAGCCGAATGGGACCGAATGGGACCGAATGAGAGAGGAATGAGTCAGGTGTCTGGCAGAGTACCACAGGCTCGTATTGCACGGTCACTAGAGAGTTAGCTTGCTCACGAGAGAGTTAGCTTGTTAGATTGCTTTTCTACAGACATAGGAATTCTCTGGTTGGAAAATTATTGAAGATTTATGATAAAAACATCCTAAACATCCTAAAGATTGATTCTATACTTAGTTTGACAAGTTTCTACGGGCTGTAATGGAACTTTTTGAACTTTTCGTCCGACGTTCGGCTGGACCTGAATGCGCTTTTGGATTTGTTCACCAAATGCCCTAACAAAAGAAGCTATTTGTACATATCAAACATTTATGGTGGAACTGGGATTCCTGGGAGTGCATTCTGATGAAGATCATCAAAGATAAGTGAATATTTATAATGCCATTTCTGACAAATGTTGACTACCCAATATGGCGGATATCTTTTTGGCTGCTTTGTTGTCTTAACGCTGTACTCAGATTATTGCATGGTCTGCTTTTTCCGTAAACACTTGTATTTTCATCAACATTTATGTAAATAGTATTTCTGTAAATTGACGTGGCTCTCTGCAAGATCACTGCATGTTTTAGAACTACTGAACGTAACGCGCCAATGTAAAATGAGATTTTTGGATATAAATATGCACTTTATCAAACAAAACATACATGTATTGTGTAACATGAAGTCCTATGAGTGTCATCTGATGAAGGTCATCAAAGTTTAGTGATTAGTTTTATCTCTATTTGTGCTTTTTGTGACTCCTCTCTTTGGCTGGAAAAATGGCTGAATTATTCTGTGAGTTGGTGGTGACCTAACATAATAGTTTGTGGTGCTTTCTCTGTAAAGCCTATTTGAAATCGGACACTGTGGTGGGATTAACAACAAGATTACCTCTAAACGGTATGAAACACATGTATGTTTGAGGAATTTTAATTATGAGATTTTTGTTGTTTTGAATTTGGCGCACTGCACTTTCACTGGCTGTTGGCGGGGTGGGACGCTACCAACCCACATATCCCAGAGAGTTAACCCACCATTCCTAGGCCGTCATTGAAAATAAGAATGTGTTCTTAACTGACTTGCCTAGTTAAATAAAGGTGTAAAAAAAACACACACAACAAAAAAAAACGGCCAAATCGGTGTCCAAAAATACCGATTTCCGATTGTTATGAAAACTTGAATTAATCGACCATTCCGATTAATCGGTCGACCTCTACTGGACACATGGGCATAAAAACAGTATCCACAAGTTCATCTAACTCTGGGGAAGAAGATAAAGGGTATTTTTGCAAAAATCCCAAAGTATCCCTTTAGGACAAATATTTGTGGGGAAAAAGTTGAGATTGTTCCGGTCTTTCAAGAATCCCTGAGCTCTAAAACAGCAACATTTTCTCTCAGCATCATGGCAAAATGTGTAAATTAGCATGAGATTAGCTTTAATAATAATAATAATGCTCTGATAAAAATGGCACTGCATGTGACGCAGATGATTGTAATTACTAAAACATGTTCAGAATGTGCTAAGAATGTATAAGACAATACCATGAGGGTGCAAATCAAAAGGAAGCTACTGGTGAAACTGACGAGGTAGGTACAGCTCAGGTGAAGTAGACTCTAAGACAGGAATGGGGCTTCTTATTAAAAAGCAGAGGGCAGGGGTGGTACGTGCAGGCTTTCATTCTAGCCAAGCAGTAAAACGACAGATTATATTAATAAAACTGCAATTGAGGAACATTTTGCCTTCAGATATGCTGGTAGTGCAAGCACTATAAAATATCAACTTAGGGCTAACGTTTCACAGCTTTAGCAGCCAATGCTTGTTCCTGGTGCAAATCAGTCACACACACTTTACCCAGTTCCGCACAGGCACACACGTACCCCAGGCTGCGTGTTGCAGTGGCGTGTTCCTATGATGCATCCAGCTTCCTCAATCATCTTCAGGATGGTGCCACCATGCACGTTGCCCACTATGTTGGCATCATCGGGACGCATGATCCTGGCACAGACAGAAATGGACAGCATCACAAATTAGCATTAGGAATAGAAGAATACAATGGCTTACTGTTCTCAAATGAGGAAGTTCTCTTCACTGCCTCCTACATAGGTACATGAATTGCACCAGTACAGTTGCAGTAACATCTATAGGTGACAGTCTCAATAAGGTTAGATCAACTGATCAGTAGACAGGTAGGTACTGTCGACAAAAGAGCAGTGCTAAGGTTTTTTTCGGTGACTTTCCCCAGAGCTTTTCTTGGTGCTACATTCATCATTAGATCCCACTTCGTCAGCCGTTTCCCCAAAACCATTTTCTGCACTATAAATAAAGTATAGTAACTCTCTCTCTCTCTCTCTCTCTCTCTCTCTCTCTCTCTGTGAATGTTGATGCATTAGTTGAATATGAGGTGAAGTTAAGAGTTTTTTTTATTGAATGTTTTTTGTAGCTAGAGGGCTACAAAAGCCATTCTGTACAAACATTCATACACGCATTTGAATACTTTGTTTGTACTCCCATTGGTTCATTCTAGATCCAAAGTACAAATATTTTTTAATTCACACATTCTTGGTTCAATAATCATAAATCATTCTTATCAGTTTCATAATCAGAATGTTATATTTGTATAAATATTTTGATCAATGCTTTTTGATGTTTTGCTTTTTGGTATGCCAGCGTTCCACGACCCTCACACACACACACACACACACACACACACACACACACACACACACACACACACACACACACACACACACACACACACACACACACACACACACACACACACACACACACACACACACACACACACAAACATCTCTCTCAGCTATTAATCATAGAAGTTACAAGGCAAATCTCCACTATTCCTGGCCAGACGGACTGAGCTTTTCTGTCTCCCAACAAATTTGGAGTATCATAGCAGTTAAGTCAGATTGATCACCCCCCATCAGCCGTCCCTAACTAACTGTGGCACGTTTCCTCTTTCTGTTCACAGGCCCCACTGAAGTGTGCTCCTACGTTTCCTCTTCCTGTCCACAGGCCTCACTGAAGTGTGCTCCACCTAAAAAGCCATCTACATCACACACCCCAATGAGTTAATGGCCTGCTCTGTTTGAATGTGTCATTAGGACAGTGGGCACACAGACATGTGTAGCGTCAATACACCCTGTTCAAGACTCCTGACAAACTCACTCATGCAGACCGTACACATCCATGACCTTACGTATCAGCGTACACACACACACGCGCGCGTGCGCACACACACACAGATAAGCAACCACAAATAATAGGACAGTCTTATACAAATCCACATTGTGTAAGCCTGCTACTTCTGATAGTAATCTTTAACATTATTTCACAATCATAAATTGACATTTTACATTTTAGTCATTGCAAGTAAAACATTCCTTAATAAATCAGCTATCAGTGAAATCCGTGCCAGTAAGAAGAGCCAAGTGCACTTCCAATTTGTCTCACTTTGATTCATATTCAATGCATGACTGATCCCTAAGTAATAGGGAGAAACTAACTATCTTTACTTAATTAACTGAATAAATGACAAAAGGACACAGGTAGTCTGTCATAACTCACTC
The DNA here is from genome assembly GCF_036934945.1 of Oncorhynchus masou masou. Classification (NCBI taxonomy): domain Eukaryota; kingdom Metazoa; phylum Chordata; class Actinopteri; order Salmoniformes; family Salmonidae; genus Oncorhynchus; species Oncorhynchus masou. Next base: position 37,411,689 of record NC_088229.1, read on the forward strand.
AAAGAAGTAGGCTACAAAGCATGATCATGGCCTCTGGGGGAAAAAATGTGTGTGTGTGTGTGCGTGCGTGCGTGCGTGCGTGTGTGCGTGCGTGTGTGTGTGTGTGTGTGTGTGTGTGTGTGTGTGTGTGTGTGTGCGTGCTTCAACTCTACCTGCTGAGTTGCTGTTTGGGACCCATCTCCAGTCTGCTGATTGAGGGAAACCTGTGTGCAACCTGTGTGTCTTAACACTCCTGCCGTCTGTCTGTCTATCTGTCTCTACAACCAGTCTGTGACCAGTCCAGCAGCCTCTCTGCTTTTCATTTCCTACTCTTCATTCACCACTCATCTCCCTGTTACAACCCACAATGACATCATACTCTGACACCATCACACTGACCCCGCCTCTGTTGTGATTTCCGGACGAACTGGCTTCCTAGCACTCGCGCTACTGCCCATCCCCATGGGACCTTGGCCAATAAGAGCTTCCCTCTCCATGTGGTTGCCATGGCAATTGCCATATTTGGAGAGCAGTACAGGAAATATTGTGGGGAGGTTGAGCTTTCATTTAATCTGGCAATGTAAATGTCATAATCATAGTCATTTTAATAATGAGTTACAGGAAAGAGATGTACGGTATGATTGGCATGTGTAAAGGTAATACAAGAACATCTGTCTGCATTACACTGAGATCAAATGTAGTGCATGTGTGTGTGTGTGTGTGTGTGTGTCTGCCTATGTGTGTGTCCAGGGTTTATGATAAACCAGATGAAGCCCAGCACCTCCGTGTCTCTAATCTCAGCATCTCTCTTTTATGACTCGACACAGTGACACACACTTTCCTCCTTCTAACAAAGAACCAAATAGCAGGATCTGGAAACCCGATAAGGACGAGAACCAGTTTGAATCTCTTAGATCAAAGCTATTTTTAAATCCATAGCCATCACAAAATTACACATTTTCCCAAGAAAACGCCACTCCAGGGCCCAGTTTTTCAAAGCATTTAATACAGCTCAAAATGATCCTGTGTTGTGTTAAATTCTGTTCCACGTTAAATTTGTATCTTCCTTCTTTTGAAAAGTAACTGCTTAAAAAGTGGAACAAAGTTCTTATGCTATCATTAATCATCCCATCCATGTAGGCTAACCGGTATGACTTATAACTGACAATAGATCAGTGTAGAAAGTTTAAATTAAATCATCGTCAAACGACTATAATGTGGTTTCTGATTCACCTTTCAAAAAATCTATGTCTAGCTGACATGCCACAAGAAGAAACAACAACATGCAAAATACAAAATACAAAACAGTTTACCTAAGCGGGGAATGGCAAACGACCAAACATTTTGCATGCTTTCGAAAAATCCGTCCTGTCCCATAAAAGTGCATCATTGATGTAATTAAGACATTAAAAGCTGCGGTGCGTCCACAGGTACTACAAGCATATGACTGGCTGAGGTTCAGCATCACCAATATTACATCAGGGTCGTGTTCAGTTGGATTTTTTTATTTTTTATGTTTCTAAACATAAAATGAAAATTTGCAGTACTTATTGGACAATCCAAGGTAGTCCCTACCAGTTTCAGTCTGTTTTCTTACATTTGATGCCTAATGAACACATCCCAATGTGTTCTCTCAACAGGCCTACCTAGCGAGAGAGGTATCTGTGAAACAAACACACACACAGCTGTTCCTGGCAGCCACTCCACATACACTTGTTTTCCAGTGACGTCTTCTCGATTAATATGGTAAGGAGAATGATTAAGGGGAATGAATAGCTGAAATATACGCAAAATGGCTTAACTGAATGAGCATCTTCAGGGTTAAGATGATACATTGCCTCTTGGAGATGTTCAAAGTAGTAAGCTGCACTAAATTGACTGTAAACCAAGTCTGATATTGACAAGAACAGAGAGGTATTGTATGTAACAAATGCATCATCTACAGTAAACATGTATCCAAAATGTTATCAACAGACTCCTTACCGTGGCAGAGGCTGCAAGGTTGGTTCATACTAGCCTAAAGAAATCAGCGGTCAATGTTATCATTATGACATTTCGCAAAGAAAATAAGTCAGTTTGCAGAATATGCAATATGCTTTACCACAAAATGACATATTTGAATACATGTAAATTCACACAATATAATATACTACGTGTTGTATGTATCTTGTTAGTACCTGTATTCTTATGATGGCACCGGAGAGAAAGGCTCCCGTTTTACGGTCTCCTAACCAATTGTGCTATTGTGTGTGTTTTATGGCGTTATCTGCCACTCTCTTATGACCGAAAAGGGCTTCTACAACTCAGGACACCGATTACTCACCTCGTATTGAAAGACAATTTTTTCTTTAATGAGTCGGACGAGAGGGATTTCCTCCAGACACCTGACAAGGCCCTCATCCCCGTCATTCGCAGGAGAAAGAGAAAGAGATATCGAGGGCGAAGGTCGGGTGCCTTGTAAGGATCCGGCGGCAAGTGGGTAATTTGCCTTTACCATCGGTCCTATTAGCCAACGTACAATCATTGGATAATAAAATAGACGAACTACAAGCATGTATATCCTACCAACGGGACATGTTTTATGTTTCACTGAGTTGTGGCTGAACGACAACATGAATAACATACAGCTGGCGGGTTATACACTGTATTGGCAGGATAGAAGAGTAGCCTCTGGTAAGACAAGGGATGGCGGTCTATGTATATTTGTAAACACCAGCTGGTGCACGATATCTAAGGAAGTCTTGAGGTTTTGCTCACCTGAGGTAGAGTATCTCATGATAAGCTGTAGACCACACTATTTACCAAGAGAGTTTTCATCTATATTCTTCGTAGCTGTCTATTTACCACCATAAACCGATGCTGACCCTGAGACCGCACTCACTGAGCTGTATATGGCCATAATCAAACAGGAAAATGCTCATCCAGAGGCGGAGCTCCTAGTGACAGGGGACTTTAATGCAGGGACACTTAAATATGTTTTCCCGCATTTCTACCAGCATGTTAAGTGTGCAGGTGTAACAGTATACCCTCTGCACACATCAACAACTGACACCCACGAAGCATCATTACCCATCGCTCTACAAAAGCCGCGGCCCTTGCAGAGCAAGGGGAACTACTACTTCAAGCTCTCAGAGCAAGTGACATCACCGATTGAAACGCTATTTAGCGCGCACCGTTAACTAAGCTAGCCATTTCACATCCGTTACAGTCACCCCCCTTTTGACCTCCTCCTTTTTCCGCAGCAACCAGTGATCTGGGTCAACAGCATCAATGTAACAGTATAACTTTAGACCGTCCCCTCACCCATACAGGGGTGGGAAACAGGGACCCTCTGCACACATTAACAACAGTCACCCACGAAGCATTGTTACCCATCGCTCCACAAAAGCCACGGCCCTTGCAGAGCAAGGGGAACTACTACTCCAAGGTCTCAGAGCAAGTGACATCACCGATTGAAATGCTATTTAGCGTGCACCGCTAACTAAGCTAGCCGTTTCACATCCGTTACACAGGCAGAGGGGAAAAAACACGAGACCACCTTTACTCCATACAGAGACGCATACAAAGCTCTCCCTCACCCTCTATTTGTCAAATCTGACCATAATTATCCATAATTATATCCTCCTGATTCCTGCTTACAAGCAAAAACTAAAGTAGGAAGAACCAGTGACTCAGTCAATAAAAAAGTGGTCAGATGAAGCAGATGCTAAGCTACAGGAGTGTTTTGCTAGCACAGACTGGGATATGTTCCAGGATTCTTCCGATGGCATTGAGCAGTACACCACATCAGTCACTGGCTCCTAAGTCCATCGATGACGTCGTACCCACAGTGACTGTACGTACATAACCCAACCAGAAGCCATGGATTACAGGCAACATCCGCGCTGAGCTAAAGGGTAGAGCTGCCACTTTCAAGGCGCGGGACTCAAACCCAGAAGGTTATAAGAAATCCCGCTATGCCCTCCGACGAACCGGCAAAGCAGCAAAGCGTCAATAGGCAAAGCATGAATACAGGACTAAGATCAAATCTGGTAGGCTTGCAAACTATTACAGACTACAAAGCGAAGCATAGCCCAGAACTGCCCAGTGACACAAGCCTACTAGATTAGCTAAATAACTTCTGTGCTCGCTTCGAGGCAAGTAATACTGAAGCATGCATGAGCATCAGCTGTTCCAGATGACTGTGTGATCACGCTCTCCAAAGCCTATGTGAGTAAGACCTTTAAACAGGTCAACATTCACAGACACGCAGGGCCAAACGGATTCGCAGGACGTGTACTCCGAGCATGCACTAACCAACTGACAGTTCAGCGTTCAACACCATAGGGCCCTCAAAGCTCATCACTAAGGTAAGGACCCTGGGACTAAACACCTCCATCTACAACTGGATCCTGGACTTCCTGACGGGCCGCCCCCAGGTGGTTATGGGTAGGTAACAACACATCCACCACGCTGATCCTCAACACGGGGGCCCCTCAGGGGTGCGTGCTTAGTCCCCTACTGTACTCCCCATTCACTCATGAATGCACGGCCAGGCACGGCTCCAACACCATCATTAAGTTTGCTGATGACACATCAGTGGTAGGCCTGATCACTGACAATGATGAAACAGCCTATAAGGAGGAGGTCAGAGACCTGGCCGTGTGGAGCTAGGACAACAACCTCTCCGTCAACATTATCAAGATGAAGGAGTTGATTGTGGAATACAGGAAAAGGAGGACCAAGCACACCCCATTCTCATCGACAGGGCTGGCAGTGGAGCTGGTTGAGAGCTTCAAGATCCTTGGTGTCCACATCACCAACAAACTATCATGGTCCAAGCACACCAAGATAGTCATGAAGAGGGCACGACAAAACCTATTCCCCCTCAGAAGACTCAAAAGATTTGGCATGGGTCCTCAGATCCTCAAAAAGTTCTACAGCTGCACCATCGAGAGCATCCTGACTGGTTGCATCACTGCCTGGTATGGCAACTGATCGGCCTCAAACCGCAAGGCACTACAGAGGGTAGTGCATTAGGCCAAGTACATCACTGGGGCCAAGCTTCCTGCCATCCAGGACCTCTATACCAGGCGGTGTCAGAGGAGTCATAGTCATAGACTGTTCTCTCTGCTACCGCATGGCAAGCGGTACTGGAGCGCCAAGTCTAGGTCCAAAATACAGCTTCTACCCCCAAGCCATAAGACTCCTGAACAGCCAATCAAATGTCTACCCAGACATGTTGCATTGTCCCCCCTCTTTTACTCTGCTGCTATTCTCTGTTTATTATCTATGCATAGTCACTTTAACTCTACCTACATGTACATATTACCTCAATTACCTCGACTAACCTCAATTACCTCGGGGCGGCAGGGTAGCATAGTGGTTAGAGTGTTGTACTAGCAGCTGAAAGGTTGCAAGTTCAAATCCCTGAGCTGACAAGGTACAAATCTGTCGTTCTGCCCCGGGACAGGCAGTTAACCCAATGCTCCTAGGCCGTCATTGAAAATAAGAATTTGTTCTGACTTGCCAATTTAAATAAATTAAACAGTGCACCCGCTCATTGACTGTGTACCGGTAACCCCTATAAATAGCCTTGCTATTGTTATTTAGCTGCCGCTCTTTAATCATTTGTTACTTTTATTTCTTATTTTTCACTTAACTCTTTTTTCCTTAACACGTATTTTTCTTAAAACTGCATTATTGGTATTCGGCGCATGTGACAAATAAAATGTGATATGATTTTTATTTGACTCTAATGACAGATTGACCATACTCTTTTCTACCCTCAGAATGACAGAAGACTCCATGGTGGTGGCCATGTGCAGGAGCGGGAAGTGGTGGAAATGGTGAGGGCCAGGAATGATATCGTGCTGATAAAAATAAAATGATTTAGTATTTAGTGATGCACCGATATTACATTTTTGGCTGATACCTGATATTTTCCTTGCCCAAAAAAACAATACTGATACCGATGACGATATTTAACATTTTTGTGGCCTTCTAGTAGAGTTAAATAGTGAACACACACACATGGACACATCGGTCTAAGGCAGTGCATCTCAGTGCAAGAGGCGTCACTACAGTCCCTGGTTCAAATCCAGGCTGTATCACATCCAGATGTGAGTGGGAGTCCGATATGGAGGTGCACAATTGGCCCAGCGTCATCCGGGGTAGGCCATCACTGTAAATACGAATTTGTTTTGAACTGACTTGCCTAGTTATTTAAAGGTTACACAGATACACACACACACCACACTGACCAAAAAGTTATTTTGTTGGCATTTACATATTTCCTCACTACCAGTAAAACCTCATCAAAATCTATTAATTTCACTAACTTGCTGTGCTGTTTTGTTGTTCATTTGTTCAGTCGTTTCATTCTCGATCAGGATTTCTCAAACTATGAAACGGCGTTTAGGTCTTTGCGTGTCAAATAAGCTTATTGACCAATCAGGACCTGAATATGACTGCACGTCACATAATAATTTAACACCTTAATATATTTTTAACGTAGGTATTACACATTCATTACACTATCACTTTATTTCATGTCACAACGATTCATTGATACGTATGCTATGATGCTGGTAAAGTTGTCTCGCGCACCTACAGTGTTGGTCATAAAAAAAAGCTAGCTAGCTGATGGATGCAAACAATGTTCTTCCCCAAAAACATGGCAAAACGACATAATCTGTATCAGTAGCTATAGCTAACTAACTATATAGCTAGGTGTCATCATCTAAAATAACCCTAATTTACAAGACAGTTATTATTTGATTAATGACGGTCGGACCCATCTATGTGAAGCTAGCCACAATAAGGACTAGCTAGAATAGTGGACTTTGCGGTTAGCCTTCAAAATAAAAGTCTGCCATTGACAGTAATGCAAATGAATACAAACAGTAGAATTATGCCATAATTGAATAGATCATGCTAAACGAGGTTGGAATGTTCTTATATAAAATCAACAAAAGACAATCATTTGTTAATTTGACAAAAATCTGTTGAAATCACACTGGATGTATTATACTTTAGAATTGCATTGGGGGCATACTTATTTCACTGTACAGCTTTTACCTATGGATTGTGGATCAATGACATGGGGTATCAGTCTACTCAGTGACACCCAGAGAACATTAGCGTCGTAGCTATTATTGCGGGACTCTGAAACAACTGAATTGAGCCACATTTATTGTCAATCTATGTGTATTGAATACTATTCCCGAGGAAAAACAATACTGGGTGGATGTTTTGGAGTCTGATAACTCTGAGGAGGACATTGGGAAAAAATATTGTGGTAAAGCTGTACAGTACAATATAAATGTCAATATAAACAATAGGCTGACTGGGGAGGTGATTTCACACAGTCACAGTCCTGCGGTAAGAGCTACAATGCTAATATTTGCGTAAACTCTTCCCAGTTGTGTTCTGTCACCGAGTATTACGTCATGTACCTACATTATATAGGTATGCACATCAGCTCTGACATCGGTTTTGCACATCGGCGTTAAACTAGACATCTGGCCGATACCGATGTTGCCATTTCTTAGCTAATATCGGCCGATTCCGATATGTTTACCAATATATCTAATACACCAATGCATCCCTAGTAGTATTGGGTCCTACATTGAGTTCCTCAATGAGACTGAGCAGGCCTGTCAAGGTGAAGGGGTCACCTATGCCATTGTGTAGGACAATGTCAGGTTCCACCATGCAGAGGTGGTTCAGGCATGGTTTCCAGTCCATCCCCGATTCCTGAACCTATACCTGGCCCCATACTCTCCTTTCCTCAACCCTATCGAGGAATTATTTTCAGAATGGAGTTGGAAGGTGTATGATCGCCATCCACATGAGCATGCCCACTGATGAGTCATGCAATGACATCAACCCAGACCAATGTCAGGCTTGGATTCCCCATACCAGAAGGTTTTTCCCTAGGTGCATCAACAATCAGGACATTCACTGCAATATGGATGAGAACCTTTGGCCAAATGCTCAAGACAGGCTTGATGCAAACTACTGCCTGTTAACTAGTTTATTTCTTTCAATTGTTTCCTTTGTTTAATTTCATCTGTTACAGTACACCCACATTGTAATTATATCTGAAAAAATACAATGTATTCATGCATCAATAATTGTGGAAGATCTACAATGATCACACCTTTGATCACACATGAGATAGAAATGATGGAAATGTTATTTTCAGTAAATGTTGATGGGTAGTACAAGTGTATAACCTAATGTTAAAACAGTGTAATGTACTATAGTTTACAGTACAGTAGCATATTACTTTCAGAAACATGTATCTTGTATTTTTTGCTATTGGATTAACTGGTTGGTAGCCCTTTTGACTCACAGCCACTGTCATCCTGTACACGGGTTGAAAATGCCAGGTTTTGTCATTGATAACCGCCTAAATTGGAATGCAGTGGCTGTACAGTAACCTGCTATACATGACATTAAAGCTCAAGTTCTCCGCTTCACAGCACTGTATGGGTTTTGACTGACAGCAGTTATACACTTTAGCACCACGTGTGCGACAAGAAGATGTCCCCATCCCTCTGGCTAATTGCGCTACATTTGCAAAAATTGTTTTTGTCTGAGTGAGGGAAATGCTGTAAATCGAGAGAAGTCGATGTGTTCTGAAAGATGAGATTATAATAAATACCGCTTTGATGTCATAGAAGCAAACCACACACCCATGAGTCCAAATATGCACTTCACATTTCCATTTTTGAAAACGAATGTCATTTACAGCATCGATGTTTATTATCGCTATGTTCGATCCACAGTTACAAGGATAACGTGTTATACCCTGGCTTGTCCTGAACAGAATGAGCCCATGTTCGTTGTATTGTGGAGACAATTAGCTGCGGAACACACAATTGAATGCACTCATGACTCCATTCTATGAGCACTAAAATTACAATCTGTTACTCTGAAGTGCCTTTTGAAAGCCTAACACTGTAAGATCGTATTTTATAACTTAGCTAGTCATGTTGCAATAGAATAAGCTTTCAAATGATGCACATCTGACCCGGATTGTAATTTATTAATGGAACGTTTTTGGATTGCGTACAAAAATAACTGTAATTGTGTTATGGTGGGAACTACAAGTGTGCTTGCTTCAGTTCCTCAATGGCAAAGCTAGGAGAGCTCAAAAAAGCACCTTATAGTTGAAGGCTCTTTCCTTGAGTCAAAAAAGTGCAGCGAAATGACTTAGTAGCTGTGCAGTTTGGAGAGGCGTGTGGCCACTTGGAGACACCAGTTAGACCTCTCACTCAAACCCTTGTCATCCTTTTTTCTTATCTTGCACCTACTCCAAGATTTCTATGAATATTATTGTGTTACTGAATGTATCCAGAGTATTTTGAGATTTTGTTATTGACAGATGGTGTGAAAAGTACAGTAAATGTCAAATGCATCTGGTTGGCGGCTAGTTTCCTGCAATTCTACACATTTTGTCATGGGGTGCAGAGGAAATTGGGCTGTTTTAAAGCAAATGTTCTTGCAATTCTACACATTTTGCCATGTCTAATGTTTATGAACCCCTACCCTAAGATATCTTACAACTTTACACTGGTGTCATCTGCTGACACAAGGGTCACAAAAAGCATTGTCTCATCATTTGAATCAAAACAGTGCATATAACAGCATGTGAATACAAGGTTGTTACTAGAGTAATTACAGTGTTACACAGGCACAAGATGAACTTAATATAAAGTGTCAGCCTGCACGGCTACATGTATGTGTCCAGCGCTCATTTATGATACTTTATCTGGGATTGATTGCGTTTGCCTGGCACAATGAAACAAATAGAATATAGTCGCAAGAGTTCAAACCCTGCCCATTTAGCACTCCAGGCAGACTACAGCAAACGCAAAAATGATTTGAATGATTTCAAATAGTCTATTGTCTAAGCTTAGTGAAGTCATCGACAACAGAGAATAGATTTGATCTGATTCAGATAAGGCCCAAGCTGGGAGAGCAAGGTTTTGTGTAGTCATGCCCTACGGTCTAGTTGGTCAAGTACCTAAAATTTGAACTTATAACTTGTACCGAACACTATCAGACACATTTTAACCAACATTACAAGAAAGTACAATCACATTACTCCAGATTAAGCCTCGCTGCATTGGCTGCCTGTAAAGTATCAGCCCCACTCTTAAGGTTTTAATTTGAACATTCGAAGCACTACATGGCATTGTCCTCTCTTACCTGGCAGTAGTCACAGACATGCTTGTTCCATACAATCCAGTATAAATGCTTCCCTCCAAATTGACTGACCCAAGTGTAAACAAATGCCAGGGGAGGAGCCTTGGCAAATGATCAACGTATATGGCCGGTGCATGTCTAGAAACTACTCACTCTCATTTACTGCGTTGCTATGTCATGGATCTGCTCCACCCTGATTTATGATCCGAAAGGGAGGTGAAGTTAGTTGGATTTCCGCTTTTGCAATGGAATGTTCCAGAGTAGGACCAAGATGATTTTAATACATTATAAATTATTTTAGTATGCGAGAGTCATAAAGCATTGTAGCCTACTACAACTTACGTACAATGTTGTATTATCATTTCATAGCTAACAAGCAGCTATATACTAACAAGCAGCTATGGTGTCCAATTGAATAGCTGCTACATAGAAATACATAACACTAGTATCCTTATAATAAGATAATATGCCTTATATTATGACATTAATGATTATAACAAACTATTAAAGCATTATAGCAATCAGTGTTAAGTATAGGCTAGTCTGGCCTTTTTTCTTCTTCATGGGACATGTTCATATCGAGCAATGCCTTTGTCTCTCTTGGTGTGGTGCAATGCTTCTTTCTACCTTTAGGAGGATGATAATACAGAACCATAATGCAGTGCAAATGGACGCTGCTGTAGACTACATTGTAAGCATCAGCAAAGGCATTTGATAAAATGAATGCTGCGACAAAAGCCAATGCAAATATTAACAAAACTACCGCCGACGGGAATGCGCATCATTTATCTGCCCATGTTTTACTGTTCTGTTTACTTTTTACGACAACCGGAACCGTTTGGGAGACGATTTAAAACGGCTACAATTATACTAGTCAGCACACACTGGTTTGACGTTTGCCCATTTAAACTGAATAGCGAGAGGTTATTTGGGAGTTTAATTATTTATTTATGTATTAGGCCTACTTGTTTGGTGTGATTTACAGGGGTCTCGCAAATATACTATAAATGCCCCAGGACGACCTTAAGATGTCCTTGTTTGCCTCTACGCATCTTGTACCGGTTCGTCATCATACCCGAGCATCATTGTCGAAAAGATCCTCACACGACATGTGATCGCGTGCACAATTTGAGGCTCAGCTCCCGGTAGTCGTTCTGTATTGTACTAAGAATAACAGTATTTGTCCCTATTATAGTGTTTCGGCCTTATGTGACTTCTATGCAGTCAACATTTGCCGGAACAGACCGAGATCAAAATCTATTTGGCGGATTATCGGGCCGCTTTGAAATGTGCACGCAAACCGGTAGTTGAGCTGCTCTCCACAGTACGTACACTCGTTGGATCTCATCCAATATGTCACAGATAAAGAAACATATAAATTACATTTCTTAACACAGCGCATCGTTTTGCTTACCTGCATATCTGGAGGGATGAGGCTGTGGCTTGCGATTGTGTTCCCGACATGGTGATAATGATGACTGGCTCTTTGTTGAGCTTGTCTTGGCGCAAGTCTCCTGGTGCAGTGAGGATAGCAATATGCAGACTCAGTCGGGTAGCATGCTATTGCAGCCGGTTAGCAAGATCAAGGGACATGGTTTTGACAGATCGTAAATTCAAGGAATAGCCTACCGGTGAAGTTATAATGTAGCCTATTACTAGCTAGAAATGATCAGTGGTGTAAAGTACTTAAGTAAAAATACTTTAAAGTACTACTTAAGTTTTTTTTGTATCTGTACTTTACTTTACTATTTTATTTATTGACAACTTTTACTTTTACTTCACTACATTCCTAAATAAAAGAATGTACTTTTGACTCCATGCATTTCCCCTGACACCCAAAAGTACTTGTTACATTTTGAATTCTTAGCAGGACAGGAAACTGGTCCAATTCACGCACTTATGAAGACAACATCCCTGGTCATCTACTGCCTCTGATCTGGTGGACTCACTAAACACAAATACTTCGTTTGTAAATTATGTCTGAGTGTTGGAGTGTGCCCATGGCTATCTGTTAATTAAAAAACAAGAACATCGTGCCGTTTGGTTGACTTAATATGAGGAAATTGAAATGGTTTATACTTTTACTTTTGATACTTAAGTACATTTGATCAATTACACTTATTTTGATAGTATATTTTAACCCAAATACTCTTAGATTTACTCAAGTAGTATTTTGCTGGTTGACTCACTTTTATTTGAGTCATTTTCTAATATTAACAAATCTTTACTTTTACTCAAGTATGACAATTGAGTACTTTTCCACCACTGGAAATGAAGTATTAAAAACAGTTATTTAACATTTTGTTACATAGGCTATAACATTACAAAATACCGTAATTTCCTCAGTGTACTTCTAAAGCTAAGTTTAGCCAAATAAATTAGTTGTTTTGTTGACAATGTCGGTTTCTTTGAATAGCGGTCTTATAACTGATTGCAGGCTTCCTGTGCACTATTTAGGCAAACATGTTTGTTTAGGTTAAACTGACAATGCATACAAAGAAAGTACTATATTTCAAAAGTTACCTGTTTTTACTGTGAATCAGAACGAACGAACATCTAAATTTTTATTTAGGAGGTTAGCTGGTTTTCACAACTCACAACAGATGATCAGTTCCGTGAGAAGCTGTCAGTGTCACCCTTTACAGGAAAAGCTAGCTAAACTGTTTAAGAACTTGCGTCACTGGCACATGCAGTTCAAATCATCACGATAAAAGACCGCGCGAGGGCAGCAGAGACTATCCCATTTGATGGGTCGCAACGATTCTTTTTGTCGTCTGCAGGGGCGCGATTGTTCCTCACAACGACTGTCAGTCTAAGCGCTTATGCAAATCCAACAGCTGCAATATGTAACTTTTTGCGAGACCCAACCAAATATAAATGAGTTATAGATATGTAATTGTAATTGAAAGCAAGTCTAAGTTGCAGTTGATCTGTTCCATGTTAGCTATTTCTATGCTTCCGGTTCATACGCTTGGTTTTTGCGTCTTTTACTTTCGGTTTTGTACACCAGCTGAAAATACAATATTTTGGTTATTGACAATATATTTCCACAGCGGTTTAGATGGTACAATGCTTCTCTACACTATGCGCATTGCTTGTTTTGTCACACAAACTGAAATTAGGCGAACTATTAGAATTCTAGCAACCAGTGCATATTGCACCTTCAACTTTAGGGTAGAGCGCTGTTTCAGTTCTAGCTGGTAACATCGGTGACATGACTATAATGCCTTATTTGCATTTTATTACTTTCAATATTATAATCACATAATATGGCTTTCCTTTTGTTAGATATGGCGAAATTAGGTGCTGCTGAAAAGTGAATACTCTACAGACAGCGCAGGGATGCTGACCCACACCACAAAAACACCAGACTTACTTAAAGGATTTAGAGAGTTAAAAAAGAGAGTGAAGGATCTCACAGAAAGGGAAAAAAGACAGGAGCGAAGGAAATGGCGGGTCAGACAGGCAAAACAGAGAGATTGAGAGCAGGAACGACAGTGTTGACCTCCCCATCTACTCCAGACAGTGAACCCAGTACTGCAAGGTCAGAATTAAGACAATCTGTCTGTAGGAAGACACATGTACTCTGTATCTACAGAGTTACATAAAGGGATAGTTCACCCAAATTACAGAATGATTGACTGATTGCCTGATCCATATAGACTTCCGTGAGAACTTCACTTGCAAGTATGCTTCAGAGATCCAGTCAGTTCACTTCGGGGGTCACACAGGCAAGTGTCCTCTATGTGGCAGAGGAGCCCCCCATCACCTTCTACAACATCTCACCTAGCAGAAGGCATGATCCAGCAGATATTAAAAATATTACTAATAAATTGATAACATTTGTTTGTCATTGATTTCACATTGTGTCACTGGTGTTACTGTATGGCATATTGGTGTTCTGGCATTAGATTTGCCCAATTTAATTGAATATGGTTTTTGTATCTACCTAACTGTTGCTACATTCATTAGTAAACATTTTAAGGATATGATCATTCACTTTTGATGACTCAAACTCAAATTATTTCTAATGTTACAAACAGCAAAAAATGTCAGACAAAATAGCTTTACACGTGTGTTTAAAGTAAATTTTTACTTATCTAAACAAGTTCTTAGTATTATCATTAACCTTTTCTGTCTTTGATTATACAGTTGAAGTCAGAGGTTTACATACACCATAGCCAAATACATTTAAACTCAGTTTTCACAATTCCTGACATTTAATCCAAGTAAAAAGTCCATGTCTTTGGTCAGGATCAACACTTTATTTTAAGAATGTGAAATGTCAGAATAATAATAGAGAGAATTATTTCTTTCAGCTTTTATTTCTTTCATCACATTCCCAGTGGGTCAGAAGTTTACATACACTCAATTAGTATTCGGTAGCATTGCCTTTAAATTGTTTAACTTGGGTCAAATGTTTCGAGTAGCCTCCCAAAAGCTTCCCACAATAAGTTGGGTGAATCTTGGCCCATTCCTCCTGACAGTGCTGTTGTAACTGAGTCAGGGTTGTAGGCCTCCTTGCTCGCACACACTTGTCAGTTCTGCCCACACATTTTCTATAGGTTGAGGTCAGGGCTTTGTGATGGCCACTCCAATACCTTGACTTTGTTGTCCTTAAGCCATTTTGCCACAACTTTGGAAGTATGATTGGGGTCATTGTCCATTTGGAAGACCAATTTGCGACCAAGCTTTAACTTCCTGACTGATGTCTTGAGATGTCGCTTTAGTATATCCACATAATTTTCCTCCCTCATGATGCCATCTATTTTGTGAAGTGCACCAGTCCCTCCTGCAGCGAAGCACCCCCACAACATGATGCTACCACCCCCGTGCTTCACGGTTGGGACAGTGTTCTTCGGCTTGCAAGCCTCCCCCTTTTTCCTCCAAACATAATGATGGTCATTATGGCCAAACCGTTCTATTTTTGTTTCATCAGACCAGAGGACATTTCTCCAAAAAGTACGATCTTTGTCCCCATGTGCAGTTGCAAACCGTAATCTGGCATTTCTATGGTGGTTTTGGAGCAGTGGCTTCTTCCTTTCTGAGCAGCCTTTCAGGTTATGTCGATATTGGACTCGTTTCACTGATAGATACTTTTGTACTTGTTTCCTCCAGCATCTTCACAAAGTCCTTTGCTGTTGTTCTGGGATTGATTTGCACTTTTCGCACCAAAGTACGTTCATCTCTAGGAGACAGAACGCGTCTCCTTCCTGAGCGGTATGACTGCTGCGTGGTCCCATCGTGTTTATACTTGCATACTATTGTTTGTACAGATGAACGTGGTACCTTCAGGGGTTTGGAAATTGCTCCCAAGGATGGACCAGACTTGTGGAGGTCTATATTTTTTTGGCTGATTTCTTTTGATTTTCCCATGATGTCAAGCAAAGAGGCAATGAGTTTGAAGGTAGGCCTTGAAATACATCTACAGGTACACCTCCAAATTGACTCAAATTATGTCAATTAGCCTATCAGAAGCTTCTAAAGCCATGACATAATTTTCTGGATTTCTTCAAGCTGTTTAAAGGCACAGTCAACTTAGTGTATGTAAACTTCTGAGCCACTGGAATTGTGATAGAAGTGAAATAATCTGTCTGCAAACAATTGTTGGAAAAATTACTTGTGTCATGCACTCGCCAAAACTATAGTTTCTTAACAAGAAATTTAAACTTCCGATTTCAACTGTATATGAAAATTAAAGACTGAAATTACATTCTAGAAAGACTGTGTTATGAACTTGAGTGAAGACCCAAAAGCGGTTTTAACAGAAAACAGAGTTCTTTAATGAAAATACAGGAATGGCATAAATCCTCTTCCAACGTTGTCAGCGGAACAAAAAGAACGTTAGTATAGTGCAGGATGCTCCTGCCAGGCAGACTCCGACAGGACAGGACAAGGTGGAAGCAAACGAGACGACAGCTTGCTTCTGGCATCAAAAAACACAAACAAGAATCAGACACTGAAAGTAGCAGGAACAGAGAAAGAAATAGAGACCTAATCAGAGGGGGAAGAGAGAACAGGTGTGAAAGAGTGAATGAGCTAGTTAGAGGAAATGTAGAACAGCTGAAGAATGAGAGACAGAGAAGGTAACCTAAAAAGACCAGCAGAGAGAGAGAATGAAGAGAAAGGAAGGAACAGACATAACAAGACATGACAGTACCCCCCACTCACCCGAGCGCCTCCTGGCGCACTCGAGGAGGAAACCTGGCGGCAACGGAGGAAATCATCGATCAGCGAACGGTCCAGCACGTCCCGAGAGGGAACCCAACTCCTCTCCTCAGGACCGTACCCCTCCCAATCCACTAGGTACTGATGACCACGGCCCCGAGGGCGCATGTCCAAAATCTTACGAACCCTGTAGATGGGTGCGCCTCGACAAGGATGGGGGGAGGGACGAGCGGGGGCGCGAAGAACGGGCTTAACACAGGAGACATGGAAGACCGGGTGAACGCGACGAAGATAGCGGGAGAAGAAGTCGCACTGCGACAGGATTAATGACCTGGGAAATACGGAACGGACCAATGAACCGCGGGGCCAACTTGCGAGAAGCTGTCTTAAGGGGAAGGTTCTGAGTGGAGAGCCATACTCTCTGACCTCAACAATATCTAGGACTCTTGGTCCTACGCTTATTAGCGGCCCTCACAGTCTGCGCCCTATTACGGCAAAGTGCCGACCTGACCCCTTTCCAGGTGCGCTCGCAACGCTGGACAAAAGCCTGAGCGGAGGGGACGCAGGACTCGGCGAGCTGAGATGAGAACAGCGGAGGCTGGTACCCGAGGCTACACTGAAAAGGGATAGACCGGTAGCAGACGAGGGAAGCGAGTTGTGGGCGTACTCTGCCCAGGGGAGCTGTTCTGACCAAGACGCAGGGTTACGAAAAGAAAGACTGCGTAAAATGCGACCAACAGTCTGATTGGCCCGTTCGGCTTGACCGTTAGACTGGGGATGAAAGCCGGACGAGAGACTGACGGAAGCCCCAATCAAACGGCAAAACTCCCTCCAAAATTGAGACGTGAACTGCGGGCCTCTGTCGGAAACGACGTCAGACGGAAGGCCATGAATTCGGAAAACATTCTCGATAATGATCTGAGCCGTCTCCTTAGCAGAAGGGAGCTTATCGAGAGGAATGAAATGAGCCGCCTTAGAGAATCTATCGACAACCGTAAGAATAACTGTCTTCCCCGCTGATGAAGGCAGTCCGGTGATAAAATCTAAAGCGATGTGAGACCACGGTCGAGAGGGAATGGGAAGCGGTCTGAGACGGCCGGCAGGAGGAGAGTTCCCAGATTTAGTCTGCGCGCAGACCGAACAAGCGGCGACAAATCGACGCGCGTCACGTTCCCGAGTGGGCCACCAGAAACGCTGGCGAATGGAAGCGAGCGTACCCCGAACGACGGGGTGGCCGGCTAACTTGGCAGAGTGGGCCCACTGAAGAACGGCCGGACGAGTAGGAACGGGAACGAACAGAAGGTTCCTAGGACAAGCTCGCGGCGACGGAGTGTGAGCGAGTGCTTGCTTTACCTGCCTCTCAATTCCCAGACAGTCAACCCGACAACACGCCCCTCAGGGAGAATCCCATCGGGGTCGGTGGAGACCTCAGAAGAACTGAAGAGACGAGATAAAGCATCAGGTTTGGTGTTTTTTGAGCCCGGACGATAAGAAATAACAAACTCGAAACGAGCGAAAAACAGAGCCCAACGAGCCTGACGCGCATTAAGTCGTTTGGCTGAACGGATGTACTCAAGGTTCCTATGGTCAGTCCAAACGACAAAAGGAACGGTCGCCCCTCCAACCACTGTCGCCATTCGCCTAGGGCTAAGCGGATGGCGAGCAGTTCGCGATTACCAACATCATAGTTACGTTCTGACGGCGATAAGCGATGAGAGAAAACGCGCAAGGATGGACCTTGCCGTCAGAGAGAGAGCTGAGAAAGAATGGCTCCCACGCCCACCTCTGACGCGTCAACCTCAACAACAAACTGTCTAGAGATGTCAGGTGTAACAAGAATAGGTGCGGATGTAAAACGATTCTTAAGAAGATCAAAAGCTCCCTGGGCGGAAACGGACCACTTAAAGCACGTCTTAACAGAAGTAAGGGCTGTGAGAGGAGCTGCCACCTGACCGAAATTACGGATGAAACGACGGTAGAAATTAGCGAAGCCCAGAAAGCGCTGCAGCTCGACGCGTGACTTAGGAACGGGCCAATCAATGACAGCCTGGACCTTAGCGGGATCCATCTTAATGCCCTCAGCGGAAATAACGGAACCGAGAAAAGGGACAGAGGCGGCATGAAAAGTGCACTTCTCAGCCTTCACATAAAGACAGTTCTCCAAAAGGCGCTGGAGGACGTTGGGCCGCACGTGCTGAACATGAATCGAGAGAGACGGTGAAAAAAAT
Source organism: Oncorhynchus masou masou (assembly GCF_036934945.1). NCBI lineage: Eukaryota > Metazoa > Chordata > Actinopteri > Salmoniformes > Salmonidae > Oncorhynchus > Oncorhynchus masou. The sequence goes on from NC_088229.1 coordinate 37,430,261, forward strand.
CAGGATATCGTCCATGTAAACGAAAACAAAAATGTTCAGCATGTCTCTCAGGACGTCGTTAACTAGTGCCTGAAAGACAGCTGGAGCGTTAACGAGGCCGAAAGGAAGAACCCGGTATTCAAAGTGCCCTAACGGAGTGTTAAACGCAGTCTTCCACTCGTCCCCCTCCCTGATGCGCACGAGATGAGGTAGGCGTTACGAAGGTCCAATTTGGTGAAAAACCTGGCTCCCTGCAGGATCTCGAAGGCTGAAGACATAAGAGGAAGCGGATAACGATTCTTAACTGTTATGTCATTCAGCCTCGATAATCCACGCATGGGCGCAGGGACCCGTCCTTCTTCTGAACAAAAAAACCCCCGCTCCGGCGGGGAGGAGGAGGAGACTATGGTACCGGCGCGAGCGAAACCGACAAATAATCCTCGAGAGCCTTACGTTCGGGAGCCGACAGAGAGTATAATCTACCCCGGGGGAGTAGTTCCCGGAAGGAGATCAATACTACAGTCATACGACCGGTGTGGAGGGAGAGAAGTGGCCTTGGAACGACTGAACACTGTGCGCAGATCGTGATACTCCTCCGGCACCCCTGTCAAATCGCCAGGCTCCTCCTGTGAAGAAGAGACAGAGGAAACAGGAGGGATAGCAGACATTAAACAGGTTACATGACAAGAAACATTCCAGGATAGGATAGTATTACTAGACCAATTAATAGAAGGGTTATGGCGCACTAGCCAGGGATGACCCAAAACAACAGGTGTAAAAGGTGAACGAAAAATTAAAAAAGAAATGGTTTCGCTATGATTACCAGAGACAGTGAGGGTTAAAGGCAGCGTCTCACGCTGAATCTTGGGGAGAGAACTACCATCTAAAGCGAACAAGGCCCTGGGCTCCCCTAACTGTCTGAGAGGAATGTCATGTTCCCGAGCCCAGGTCTCGTCCATAAAACAGCCCTCCGCCCCAGAGTCTATCAAGGCACTGCAGGAAGCAGATGAACCGGGCCAGCGGAGATGGACCGGAAAGGTAGTGCGTGATCCAGAAGGAGAGGCCTGAGTAGTTGCGCTCACCAGTAGCCCTCCTCTTACTGATGAGCTCTGGCTTTTACTGGACATGAGGTGACAAAATGACCAGCGGAGCCGCAGTAGAGACAGAGGCGATTGGTGATTCTCCGTTCCCTCTCCTTGGCCGAGATGCGGATACCCCCAGCTGCATAGGCTCAGCATCCGAGCCGGCGGAGGAGGGTGGCAGTGATGCGGCAGGTGGCAGTGATGTGGAGAGGGGAGCAACGGAGAACGTGAGCTCCTTTCCACGAGCTCGGCGACGAAGATCAAACCGTCGCTCTATGCGAATAGCGAGAGCTATTAAGGAGTCCAGACTGGAAGGAACCTCCCGGGAGAGGATCTCATCCTTAACCTCGACGTGGAGACCCTCCAGAAAACGAGCGAGCAAAGCCGGCTCGTTCCAGTCACTAGAGGCAGCGAGAGTGCGAAACTCAATAGAATAATCCGTTATGGATCTATTCCCCTGACATAGGGAAGACAGGGCCCTGGAAGCCTCCTCGCCAAAAAACAGAACGGTCAAAAACCCGTATCATCTCCTCCTTAAAGTCCTGATACTGGTTAATACACTCAGCCCTCGCCTCCCAGACTGCCGTGCCCCACTCACGCGCCCGTCCGGTAAGGAGAGAAATGACGTAGGCGATGCGGGCTGCGCTCCTGGAGTAAGTGTTGGGCTGGAGAGAGAACACCACATCACACTGAGTGAGGAATGAGCGGCACTCAGTGGGCTCCCAGAGTAACACGGCGGGTTGTTGATCCTGGGCTCCGGAGACTCGGAAACCCTGGAAGTGGGCGGTGGATCGAGGTGGAGTTGGTGAACCTGTCTTGTGAGGTCGGAGACTTGGACGGCCAGGGTCTCAACGGCATGTTGAGCAGCAGACAATTCCTCCTCGTGTCTGCCTAGCATCGCTCCCTGGATCTCGACGGCGGAGTGAAAAGGGTCCGGAGCCGCTGGGTCCATTCTTGGTCTGATTCTTCTGTTATGAACTTGAGTGAAGACCCAAAAGCGGTTTTAACAGAAAACAGAGTTCTTTAATGAAAATACAGGAATGGCATAAATCCTCTTCCAACGTTGTCAGCGGAACAAAAAGAACGTTAGTATAGTGCAGGATGCTCCTGCCAGGCAGACTCCGACAGGACAGGACAAGGTGGAAGCAAACGAGACGACAGCTTGCTTCTGGCATCAAAAAACACAAACAAGAATCAGACACTGAAAGTAGCAGGAACAGAGAAAGAAATAGAGACCTAATCAGAGGGGGAAGAGAGAACAGGTGTGAAAGAGTGAATGAGCTAGTTAGAGGAAATGTAGAACAGCTGAAGAATGAGAGACAGAGAAGGTAACCTAAAAAGACCAGCAGAGAGAGAGAATGAAGAGAAAGGACAGGAACAGACATAACAAGACATGACAGACTGAATTGTCATCTAAAATAGAGGTAATATACCAGTGACAAAAAGGCAGCACAAGCATTTTTTTATGTAATGTAGTAAAAATCAAAACATTTGTTAAGCTGTCATTGATGATGATATATAATGTTAAGGGGTCAACTATTATCTGACTATAAGTTATGATTTTTTTTAAATAAATAAAATGTGTAAAAGTTGGCTCTTCATAAAGCCACCATTTTCATAGAATGACGCATATATACAGTGCATTCGGAAAGCATTCAGACCCCTTGACATTTGCACACACAAAAAAAAAAAGTTTTTGCTTTGTCATTATGATGTATTGTGTGTAGATTGATGAGGGGAAAAGATATTGAATCAATTTTATAACTAGGCTGTAATGTAACAAAATGGGGAAAGTGTCTGAATACTTTCAGAAAGTACATGAGAGTTATCCCGACATGTACATATCATGCATTAGGTGATCACACCAGATACCGACTGGTTTACTGATCCACGCCCTAATCTTGTTTTTAAAGTGTCAGTGACCAACAGATGCATATCTGTATTTCCAGTCTTGTGAAATCCGTAGATTAGGGCCTAAAGAATTTATTTAAATTAACTGATTTGCTTATATGAACTGTAACTCAGTAAAATCTTAGAAATTGTTGCATGTTGCGTTTTAGATTTTTGTTCAGCCATCCTTTGGTGATGAAACATATTGCAATTTATCAGTCGAATATGAACGGAGAGCCATATGCAGGATGCTGTGGAGATAGAGAACTCCACCCTACTCCCAATAATTATGATTGCGGTGTCCTTTTGCATGATGCAGGCCAAACTATTTGTTTCTGGTCGATGTCAACAATTAAAGAAAAAATCCACCCCATACCACTAATTCTTATAATTTACAGTGTTAAAAACACTCATATTTGAGAACATTCTTTTTTGTGAACAAATGGTTCATTTTGTCATTATAGTAAAGGTTGGTAGCAACATGTGAAAATTGATGTGGAAATCTGTTGCAGCTCAAGTCGAATACAAAACCCACAACGCAACACTAGGTAGCATAGCTAGCCTATGGTTAAGTGTGCCTTGAATTCTAAATAAATCACTGAGTGTCACCAGCAAAGCACCACCGCACGATCACACCTCTTCCATTCATGGTGGGAACCACACATGCAGAGATCATCCGTTCACCTACTCTGCGTCTCACAAAGACAGGGTGGTTGGAACCAAAAATCTCATCTTGGACCCATCAGACCAAAGGTCAGATTTCCACCGGTCTAATGTCCATTGCTCATGTTTCTTGGACAAAGCAAGTCTCTTCTTATTATTGGTGTATTTTAGTACTGGTTTCTTTGCAGCAATTCGCCCATGAAGGCCTGATTCACGCTGTCTCCTCTGAACAGTTGATGTTGAGATGTGTCTGTTACTTGAACTATGTGAAGCACTTATTTGGGCTGCAATTTCTGAGGCTGGTAACTCTAATGAACTCATCCTCTGCAGCAGAAGTAACTCTGGGTCTTCCTTTCTTATGGCGGGCCTCATGGGAGCCAGTTTCATTATAGCGCTTGATGGTTTTTGCGACTTGAAGCACTTGAAGAAACTTTCAAAGTTCTGGAAATTATTGACTGACCTTCATGTCTTCAAGTAATAATGGACTGTCATTTATCTTTGCTTATTTGAGCTATTCTTGCCATAATATGGACTTGGTCTTTTACCAAATAGGGTTATCTTCTGTATACCACCCTTACCTTTTCACATCACAACTGATTGGCTCAAACTCATTAAGAAGGAAGGAAATTCCACAAATTAACTTTTAACAGGGCACACCTGTTAATTGAAATGCATTCCAGGTGACTATCTCATGAAGCTGGTTGAGAGAATGCCAAGAGTGTGCAAAGCTGTCATCAAGGCAAATGGTTTTGATTTCTTTAACATGTTTTTGGTTACTACATGATTCAATATGTGTTATTTCATAGTTTTGATGTCTTCACTATTATTGTACAATGTGGAAAATAGTTCAAATAAAGAAAAAAATAAGAAAACCCCTTGAATGAGTAGGTGTGTCCAAATCTTTTGACTGGTACTATATGTATAAAAAACAGATATGTATCTATAAAAAATTGTTGGCATTATCATTTTCTATTTAAAAAAATATATATTATTAAAAAAAGCTAAAATTGTTGGACATAAAAGATGTAAAAAAACACCAGGAAATCAGCTCCCAAGTGATTTTAATTTTTGAAATCTGATGATATAGCTCTTTTCTACCAACTGGCGTACTCAAAGCGCTTTACATAGTAGGGGGAAACTCACCTCATCCACCATCAATGTGTAGTACTGACCATTTATGTGCCAGAACGCTCACCACACATCAGCTATCAGGTGGAGAGGTGAGGAGTGATATATGTCAATTGGGAATGATGGGACGAATAGGTGGCCATGATTGAATGTGGCCAGTTTGGGAATTTAGCCATGACACTGGGGTGAACACCCCTACTCCTACAATAAGCGCCATGGGATTTAGAATGACCACAGAGTAAGGACACCCATTTTAACGTCCCATCCGAAAGACGGAACCCTACGCAATGTCCCCAAACGTAATCAAGGTTTGAAATGATTAGGTTTTAGTCAAATATTATATATGTTTGGGCATATTGAAGTGAATTTGCAATCTACAAATATTTGTTTTATGTTCGGGCCCCCTGACTATCTGCTCTATTTGATGAACCCTGCCCCAAATATTGCATAATCCTTGAAAAATTATTTGTGAAACATGGTGAATACCTTTGGAAAGTGGACAGGAATTTCCTGGCTTCTTTGCCTTCCTTGAGTTTGTGATAAACTATATGTATTTTATCTGATTCTTCAGAACGGTCTCTGTTTCAGAATTGTGCAACAATTCCCAAATTTGGGAAAACAAAAATCTTTATCCTGGGAAAGGAAATTCCATTGAGAGGCAAAAAGAAAAAGAGGCACATTGTCCCTCAGTGCTGCACCTCCAGTTCGGAACGTCCTCAGTCCCAAAGGGAGGACCAAAGGGAGGACCATCGTCCATCTACAAGTAATACCCAGTCTACCAATGCTCAGAGGAGAAAATGGGAAACAGTGACTGCATGGAGAGAAATAAGGGAGCAACTGCACGGACCCCCCAGTAAAAATCCATCTGCTCCGTGTGTGGGATCGAGCCAGAGATAATATGGTGGTGCACTGACTGTGGGGCTGAGACAATATTTAGCCCTGACTGCAGGTAATTATCAATGACAATGTTTCATCATATGCCCAATTGACAAAGAAACTCATTTCTCAAACATCGGTTAAGTGAAATGGTCAGTGTCTGAGACCTTCACAGAGGTCTCAGACACTCTCTGTTTCTCTCGCTCTATCTGATACATATTTCCACCCACAACTTACTTATTTTCACCAGGTCATGCTTTTTAGCCATGGCTAAATCATTGAAACCAAGCCCAAGCTCTCAACCAATACTCTTCCTCTTAAGGATGGTCAATTCAAAAGGACCCTTCCGTTTGCTTTTGAATGGCACTGGAGGCAGAGAGGTGGCCATAAGTGCTCACTCAACCACAGTAGACCTCTGAGGGTATTTGATGACGTTGAGAAGTAATAAATGCATTTGTTAGTAATATCTTACAGTAAACAAACATCTTTCAACTTCATCTCTATATAACCTTTTTATTACGTGACAAGTGCAAGGCAATTTAGTTTGCATTTTCAAATGAAATACACTGAGTGTACAAAACATTTTGAACACCTGCTCTTTCCGTGACACAGACTGACCAGGTGAATCCAGGGGAAAGCTATGATCCCTTATTGATGTCACTTGTTAAATCCACTTCAACCAGTGTAGGTGAAGGGGAGGAGACTGGTTAAAGAAAGATTTTAGAGCCTTGATGCCATTGAGACATGGTTTGTGTGTGTGCCATTCAGAGGGTGAATGGGCAAGACAAAAAATGAACTGGGTATGGTAGTAGGTTCCAGGCGCACCGGTTCGTGTCACGAACTGCAACGTTGCTGGGTTTTTACACTCAACAGTTTCCCATGTGTATCAAGAATGGTCCACCACCCAAGGGACATCCAGTCAACTTGACACAAGTGTGGGAAGTATTGGAGTCAACATGGGACAGCATCCCTGTGAAACGCTTTCAACACCTTGTAGAGTCCATGCCCCGACGAACTGAGGTTGTTCTGGGGGAAAAAGGGGGGAAAACACAACTCAATATTTGGAAGGTGTTCCTAATGTTTGGTTTACTCAGTGTATACCCCTTGATTATGACTTATGCCTTAACTGTAGTAGTGTAACTGTGTTACGAGATCATAACTAGAACAATAAGAAACTATTACTAGATATAGTCATGGGAGACTTTTAAAACTAATGATTTGGCTGGCCACCCCTTTACAACTCAAAATACATGGTTTTGCAGATATTAAAAGTGAACAGGAGAGTTTCGGTAAGCAATTGCCCTCAAATCATTGAAGGAGAAAACCTAAAACCTCAGTTGTCAGTTACAGCAGCAGACAATATGCAGCGGATGTTGTTTACTTAAAGCAGAATGCACCCATCAATTCAGTGGCCTTGGGGTTAGTCTCGGCCCTGAGATTGGAAGGTTGGGTTTGATTCCCAGTTCAGTCATACCAAAGACTCTAAAAAGCGTGACCTAATGCATCTCTGCTTGGCACTCCGCACTAAGTGGATGGATTCGGGGTAAGGCATTGCGATAGACTAGCACCCTGTCCAAGGGGTATATCCTGTCCAAGGGGTTTACTTGTATATCAAGTTACCTCACACGACTGAAACAGGAGATAGTCTTCTGTCATGGCTGGGACAAGGCTAATTATAATGCACCCAGTGGTAACGTTATGTCCCATACATTTTTCACCAAACCTCAACTTTGTCAACTTGTTGCCTATGTTTACTATGCAAAATGCAAAGTTTTCTACGTTGTTGACCCCGATTGATGGTGAAACTGAATTCCTGACTGTGGATTGTCCAGTTACGCATCACAGATATGTCAAAGAAAACAATTTATATTTGCATTGGAAAATGTGTAGTTTTTGCTCCATTCTTTTTAATAGAACTTTTCATGACTAATTATTTTTCTTCTTTCAGGCTGAGTGCATGATGTGAGAGTAGAGCTCTGCCAGTGTGAGCCGGAAGCAGTGCCATTGGTCAGGTACATGAGCCAGAAGCAGTGTCGTTGGTCTCGAACACCCCACCTGCCTCAGACTGCAGTGGTCTGCTCACTACTCAAGCGGATAACCAGCCTGCAGCTTGAGAGTGGTGTCACTGAGGGCCATTGGCCTATCATTCAATTTTCATCATAGGACAGTGAGTAATCACTTTTATAATCTTATTCTATACTATTTCTACTTTGTCTGCAAAAGTTTTTAACCAAATTCCTGTTTTGATAAACAGATCTGTCGTAGAAACCCTGTTCTACTTGTATGTGAAGATGCATTTGCTGTATGTGTTGATGTCCTACTCTGATGGAATGCAGTAATGAATCAGAGTGTTGATGTCCTACTCTGAAGGAATGCAGTAATGAATCAGAGTGTTGATGTTCTACTCTGATGGAATGCAGTAATGAATCAGTGTTGATGTCCTACTCTGAAGGAATGCAGTAATGAATCAGAGTGTTGATGTCCGACTCTGATGGAATGCCGTAATGAATCAGAGTGTTGATGTCCTACTCTGAAGGAATGCAGTAATGAATCAGAGTGTTGATGTCCTACTCTGATGGAATGCAGTAATGAATCAGAGTGTTGATGTCCTACTCTGAAGGAATGCAGTAATGAATCAGAGTGTTGCTGTCCTACTCTGATGGAATGCCGTAATGAATCAGAGTGTTGATGTCCTACTCTGATGGAATGCAGTAATGAATCAGAGTGTTGATGTCCTACTCTGAAGGAATGCAGTATTGAATCAGAGTGTTGATGTCCTACTCTGATGGAATGCAGTAATGAATCAGAGTGTTGATGTCCTACTCTGATGGAATGCAGTAATGAATCAGAGTGTTGATGTCCTACTCTGATGGAATGCAGTAATGAATCAGAGTGTTGATGTCCTACTCTGATGGAATGCAGTAATGAATCAGAGTGTTGATGTCCTACTCTGATGGAATGCAGTAATGAATCAGAGTGTTGATGTCCTACTCTGATGGAATGCAGTAATGAATCAGAGTGTTGATGTCCTACTCTGATGGAATGCAGTAATGAATCAGAGTGTTGATGTCCTACTCTGATGGAATGCAGTAATGAATCAGAGTGTTGATGTCCTACTCTGATGGAATGCAGTAATGAATCACAGAAAACTCCAAGACGTTAGAGAGAAAGAACAGTATCCTCAATCGATGGTCTCCCACCAGCAGTCGCTTCCAAACTGCACGCCACAGACAGCAGAGTAACAGATTGAGCACCAATCTGGAGGGAACCTTCAGTCTGCTGCTGGAACAGAGGTTCCTCTGTGGCCTGATGAGTAAATATACAGGATATACATACAGTGCCTTCTGAAAGTATTCAGACCTCTTGACTTTTTCCACAATTTTTTATGTTACAGCCTTGTTCTAAAATGGATGAAACATTTTTTAATCCCCAGAAATCTACACACAATACCCCACAATGACAAAGCAAAAACATTGCTTTATACATTTTTGCAAATGTATGAAACATTTAAAACATGAATACCTTATTTACATAATTATTCAGACCCTTAGCTATGAGACTCATATTTTTTAATTTTTAATTTTACCTTTATTTAACCAGGCAAGTCAGTTAAGAACAAAATCTTATTTTCAATGATGACCTAGAAACAGTGGGTTCACTGCCTGTTCAGGGGCAGAACAACAGATTTGTACCTTGTCAGCTCGGAGGATTGAACTTGCAACCTTCTGGTTACTAGTCCAATGATCTAACCACTAGGGTACCCTGCCGCCCCAGACTCAAAATTGAGCTCAGGTGCATCCTGTTTCCATTGATCATCAGTCAGATGTTTCTACAACTTGATTGGAGTCCACGTGTGGAAAATTCAATGGGTTGGACATGATTTGGAAAGGCATACGCTTGTCTATATAAGGTCCCACAGTTGATAGTACATGTCAGAGCAAAAACCAAGCCATGAGGTCGAAGGAATTGTCCGTAGAGCTCTGAGACAGGATTGTGTCGAGGCACAGATCTTGGGAAGGGAACCAAAATATTCCTGCAGCATTGAAAGTCCGCAGGAAAACACAGTGGCCTCCATCATTCTTAAATGGAAGAAGTTTAGAAGCACCAAGACTCTTCCGAGAGCTGGCCGCCTAGCCAAACTGAGCAATTGGGGGAGAAGTGCCTTGGTCAGGGAGGTGCAAAGATGAACGGAGCAAAGTACAGAGATCCTTGATGAAAACCTGCTCAAGCACGCTCAGGACCTCAGACTGGGGCGAAGATTCACCTTCCAACAGGAC